>NW_024412388.1:47178967-47188497 GCF_014898765.1 Herpailurus yagouaroundi
GAAAGAAAGAAAGAAAGAAAGAAAGAAAGAAAGAAAGAAAGAAAGAAAGAGAAAGAAAGAGACAGGAGTTAGGCAAGCCTGGGTGGCTCTGTCAGTTGGGCATCTGACTCTTGATTTTGGCTCAGGTCATGATCCCCAGGCTGTGAGGATCGAGCTCCACTAAGCATGTAGCCTGCTGGAGATTCTCCCTCTCTCTCTCTCTCTCTCTCTCCTTTCTTTCCTCTCGCCTGCTCATGCTCTCACATTCTTTCTCTAAAAAAAATAAATAAATAAAAATAAAATAAAAAAATAAAGACACATGACATATAAGGCATAATAATGGCAATAATGCTAATACTAATGATCAGAGCATTTTAAGTACATTTTTTAGTCTTTATATGTATTAATCCCTTTATTCCTAGCAGCAACCCACTGATATAGGTAGTATTATTATCGTCACTAGACACAGAAGGAAACTACAACACAGAGAACTTCAGAATCTTGTTTATGACCATAGTTATGCAGGGCAGAGCTGTGGTTCTAGTCCTGGCTCCTAGTGGTCTTCAAAGCCCAAACTCTTAACCACTAGCTCTTATTCCAGAGGTGGGATGTTATCTATGGTACATGTTATAACAGGTACACACAAAAAGGAAATCTGAGGGGGTGTGTGTACGTGCATGGTGAATCAGAGACACCAGTTCTTTCCATCTTAATGAAAGTAGACACAGGCTATAAATGGGAAAGTGTAGGGCTATAGTGCTCTAAATGCAGAACTTCTACCCCTTTCACTAGAAAGACATTATCCTGTAAATAGTCATGATGTGTTAATCAAACTACGTCATCAGGGAAATACAAATCAAAACCACAATGAGATACCACCTCACACTTGTCAGAAGGGCTAAAATTAGCAACTCAGGAAACAACAGATGCTGGTGAGGATGTGGAGAAACGGGAACCCTCTTGCACTGTTGGTGGGAATGCAAACCGGGGCAGCCGCTCTGGAAAACAGTGTGGAGCGTCCTCAAAAAATTAAAAATAGAACTACACTACAACCCAGCCATTGCACTACTAGGAATTTACCCAAAGGATACAAAAATGCTGATTCAAAGGGGCACATGCATCCTGTTGTTTATAGCAGCGCTATCAACAATAGCCAAATTATGGAAAGAGCCCAGATGTCCCTCAACTGACGAATGGATTAAAAAGATGTGTGTATATATATGTGTATATATATATATATGTGTATATATATATATATATACACACACACACACACACACATATATATATACACACACACACACACACAATGACATGCTACTCTGCAATGAAAAGGAATGAAATCTTGCCATTTGCAACAACATGGATGGAACCGGAGGGTATTATGTTAAGCAAAACAAGCCAGTCAGAGAAAGACAGATATCACGTGATTTCACTCATATGTGTAATTTGAGAAACTTAACAGATGATCATACAGGAAGGGAAGGAAAAATAAGATATAAACAGAGAGGGAAGTAAACCATAAGAGACTCTTAAATACAGAGAACACACTGAGGGTTGATGGGGATGGGGGAGTGGGGTAGGGAAAATGGGTGATGGGCATTAAGGAGGGCACTTGTTGGGATGAGCACTGAGTGTTATAACTAAGTGACAAGTCCCTGGATTCTACTCCTGAAGCCAAGACTACACTGTATGATAACTAATTTGAGAATAAAAAAATAATAAATATATTTAAGAAAAAAAATGTCAGAGCTACATTGGGGTATCTGGGTGGCTCAGTCAGTTAAGTATCCAACTCTTGATTTCAGCTCAGGTCATTATCCCAAGGTCATGAGATCAAGCCCCATCTTGGGCTCCACACTGAACGTGGAGCTTGCTTGAGATTCTCTCTCTCTCTCTCTCTCTCTCTCTCTCTCTCTCTCCCCCCTCTGCCTCTCTCCTGGACTCACTCTCTCTCACTCTCTAAACAACAACAACAAAAAAAATTAAATTAAATTAAATTAAATTAAAAAAGAAATAAAGGTCAGAGCTACAAAATTTAAAGGGTAGTGTGGTCCAATAAGTATGGTACTTTAAGTAACACAAACCTGGGTTCAAGTCCAAGTTATACCTTTGGTTAGCTGGATGACCTTAATCAAGTTATGTAACTTTTCTTAATCTCATTTTCTTCAAATGGAAAAAACAAAACAAAACAAAACAAAAACTGAGCACATGACCCCAGGAAATGTTTTACAATAACTAAGTAATGCAAAGAACAATGCCTAAACACTCAAAAAATATCATCAGCTGTAAATAATTCCTATCTATCTGTGAAATCTTCCTGCTTCTCTTTGCAGACCTTCTGCTTTCATCAAATTAGTTTACCTTTTTCAAGTATGATGGAATTCTCCTTTCCATTTCTGCCTTTCATTTCTGCCTTTCATTCTCTCTTGCATTTCTGCCTTTCATTCTCTCTTGCAGAAATATTTCTTTTGTCCCCAAATCCTATCTATAGGAATTCTACCATTAAGCCAGCCAGATCTACATCAAATGCCACCAAGTCCACAAATTGTTTTTTTTGTTTTTTGTTTAGTTTATTTTTATTTGAGAGAGAGATAGCAAGTGGGGGAGGAACAAAGAGAGAGGGAGACAGAACCCCAAGAACGCTCGCACGATCAGAACAGAGCCTGATACAGGGCTTGAACTCGCAAACTGTGAGATCATGACCTAAGCCAAAATCAGAAGCCAGACTCTTAATGAGCCACCCAGGCGCCCCTCCACAGTGTTTCTTGAATGATGCCTCCTGCAGTAAACTACCCCTGAGTGATTTGAATTCCTAAGTACTACTGGATTCCTAAATATTATTGGGCTCTACTTCTTTTAAGACATAATCATCATAATACTAACAATTAACAAATGCCTTATCATACACCATGCACTGTTTTAAGCATTTCATAATATTTTATATCTCACATAATTCTCTTCACTTATGATAGTTACCATTATCATCTGCACTTAGACATAGTCCTGAATGTCAGTCATTATTAAAACGTCTTGTGTGCACAGCTGGACTGAACTCACTGAAGAGCAAAGAGGCCACAAGCGTAGTATTTGAACTTGTAGGCTCTGGAGTGAAAACACCTGGGTTACTGGTCCTGATCCTATCTGCTGTGTGATATGGTTCCCAATTCTCTCCAATTTTAATTTGTAAAAGGAAATGCTGATAATACCAACTTCAAAGAGTTACTAGAAGGTTTGAGTTTGCAGATATAAGAATTTGAAACAATATGTGGAAAATGGTGGATATGTATATGCCAGTTTATATTATTATTATTATTATTATTTTAAATAGCATATAGTAGGTTCCAAGAAAAGGCTTGCTTCTCCACTTTGCATTCGCTATTCCCTTTGCCTATACTGCCTTTTCCCATCCTCACTCATTATTCCACTGCCAACTTGAAGAACTCAATGCCTAGTTCTGTAGGAACTAGCACTAGCATCTCTTGTTACGCAAAGCCTTCCTTGGTGGCTCCCTTCCCAGGGAAAGTTCTCTCTTTCACACCCTCTATTACCTTATGCCCAATTCACTTGTACCCCTCATCTCCCTGTGAGGTGATTCCTGCTTAGAACTAAGAGCTCTACAAAGATGGGGACTCGGTCTTAATTATTTTTAACCCCTCATACTTAGCACACTATTTGCATAAATGGGGGCGCTCTCTTAGTGTCCAGTGAGTGATCAAAAAGATGAATGAAAAATACCTGAATAAGAAAAGTTAACAACTCTTAACTCACTCCTGTATAATTCACTGAGAAGTCATTCAATCTTCCAATCAAAGCATCGAAAAGAAACCCTATTAAAACTAAATGTTTTATAAAAATAGATGAGAGGGTTCTGTAAGGGATTCACTGTATTCCTATCAGTCACATATTCACTCCCCGTGCTACCAGGCTATTGATATTTTAGTGATAGACATTGCAAAATGATAGATTTACCAGCAATTCATAAACTCAAGACATTAACAGACACGCTGTTAGGCAGCTCAGATATAAACAGAATATTATGGAAAGAAAATAATAATTAACTCATAAGAAGAGGGGCAAGTAAACATTCTATTAAAGGGGAAAAAATCCCAACTGAATATAATCTCCTTCCATTGCATTATGAGCATTAAAATTAATGGCGTTCGTTTTTCTGTGGTTTGGATAGTCATTGTATTTAAAAAGCTGAAGTTAACTTCACAGAGGAAAAAAAATAAATTAAATGTGCTGGTGTCTCAGGAAACTTCATTTTCTGAGTGAATAGCCAAGTTGATGCACATCACCAGAATGACTGACAATCAGTTTTCCATACTGGTGTGTTCTAAATGGGAAAGGAAACCAACTCTTAATTTAAATTATATTGCAAATCACTTCTTGCCTGCTGGATGGCATTCAGCTGCAGTAGGTGGCTTTCACATAGGGCCCCAAATACAACATTGGCTGATTAATGCTAATTTGAAATGTTTTCTTTGGTGGGGGGAGGGGGGGAATGGGCACTCGTTCTCGGTGCATATGAGGCTGAGGAAATTCTGTGGTGGGTGACTGACTCAAAGGCCAACAGCATATTTGCCATCAGATAAAAATGCACATTCACAAACATACCAAGACAAGTCAATTATTCTCTGATTCACTATTCCCTGGGTCCCTTTGTGTAAAGAAAACTATTTATATTCCCCATCAGATGGATACACAGAATCATAGTAAACAAGCCCCTGATTCCACTATTCTGTATTATATTTCCCAGGGCACCTTCCATTGTGGAAGCCATTAGTTTTGGTCTTTTTGTTCTCGATTTATCAAAACAGACATTTTGCGAGTGAGCTCAGTTTTACTCCCAGATGCAAAACAGCAGACACAATTTTTGACCAACTGAAAAAAAACAAAAAACAAAAAACAAAACATGCTTTGTAATCTTTTGGTGAGGATGACTGGGAGTTTGTGCTTCCCTACCTTAATGACTGATATGTACATAAATACTAAGCAAAGCTCAAAAGCTTATGATTCTTTTCCCCATCCCCAGCTTACAAGTTCAAAGAGACAAACCAACCCATCCTTGTCTTTTGAATTGCTCCCAATACAATGCACTCAAGTCTGATAATTCAAAATAAGGAAATTGATTAGAACCAACATCTGAAAAAACAACAAATTAACACAAGCCGCCATCATATTTCACTTGTCAAATCAGCAAGTGTTATTCGGTGTGTACAAGTGTTCTGGGGACAGATTCTCCTACAGGGGGATAACCATGGTCCTGGGCGCCCATCACACACAACAAGCTCCCTGCACATTGTCACTGATGATAAAGGAGTTTGTGGTATAGAGATGGGAGTTTTGGCTCAGAGGGTCTAGCAAGGGATCCTAGCTCTAGCACCTGTAACTGTGTTATCCTGGGTACATTCCCTTTCTTTTTTGAGCCTGGAGTTTTCTACCTGCAGCATTATCTTGAGGATTTGAGGGAAACTAACTTGCAGTATAGTTACTGCCTATCATAAAGTAGGCACTCCATAAATGAGGGCTATTATTATAAGCACGTGAGATATCAGTATCAGTATATCCAATGCACTAATGTATATATGCATCAATAGCTAGTGTACCATAAGACCATGTTTTCTGTTGTGTGTTAGTCAATGTATTTCCATGACTGAAAGCTAATTTCCATGTTGGTCTTAACCGTTAAAATTACTAAATGTGATGCTCTCAAGTGACAGAATCTTTTCTATACTTGATTCGGATTTGCAAAATCTGATGTCTATAGGACTAAATTATGATTTTTATGAACAGGACAACAGTGTAACAAACCTGGGAATATCTCATTAAGTCTGACCATAGCAAAGTCTTGGTGGCCATCAAGAGACTAGCCCACTGATCACATGATGCACTCTGCACATAGAATGAAGGAGTGGTTCTCAAACTGCATAGTAGAGTCACATGGGGAAATCTTACTACTTACTGAAGTTCAGGTACAACCTGCCCCAGCGAATCACAGTCTCTGGGGGTGGAGCCTGCACACTGGAAAACTTTTACAAGCTTTCCAGCTTGCCTGGGTTGAAAAATGACTGGACTAAAGAAATACTCTGATTGGTTGATGGTCTTTAAGAGGGGCGATCTTTCTTTTCCTAAGAAGGCTGAAAAGTGTAGGAGCAAAAACAGAAAGAACAGAACACAAGAAAGAAGAGAGGGAGAGAAGAAAGAGGGGGACGGTCCCTTGATGGAGGGCAGAGGGGTAGGTGGTAATTACCTAGAGGGGTGGTGCTGCCCTGAGGATTTTAGAGACGGAAGCCACAGCAGGTCTGCAGTCTAGGAGACAGCATCCATGGAAACACACCATCTCTCCAGCTTTTGCAAGGGTAATACCCCTCCTGGAGGAAGGGAGGCTCAGGAAGTAGGGCGTGAATGTGGAGGAGGTGTGTGGATAAATTGAGGAAAGTCAGTCACTTCTGCTGCTAGGTGCACAGCCCTAGCTCTTCACCTCTGACTGTCCAACCTCAATCATACCCCCATCCATTTCCATGTTCGGTTCCTTCCATCTAAACTGCTCCTTTCTCCTCCTCTGCCATGCAAAGGCCATCAATTATCACCTGCTATGTCAAGTCTTTCCTGATTTCCTCTGGCACAATTAACCACTTGTCTATTCAGTCAATGAGCATTTTTCTCAGAATCTTTTGTGTATTCCCCTCAGTCACAATGCATCACATTATGTTGGTCTGTGGTTGATGAATATGCCCTTGCACCTGCATGCTCAATTCTGGGTGTTTTCTGTGTTTCATCTTTGGTTTCTGCAATAGTGCCCGGCACACAGTATGAATTACTTTTTTAAAGGAGCCTGCAGCACATAGTAGACATATATTGCTATGGTCTGCACAACATCCTTGTTATAGCTGGCCCATCCTGTGGGATTCTGAAGGAACCGTCACTCACAGTGACTCATCTGCCCACTGGCCTTAGGGGTCAGCAGGAAACCCAGGCAGGATTAAGAGTCCTTCCACAAGAGCTGATATATGGAGACTAAGGAAGAGCCTCTGTTCCAAGACCTGTGAAGATTTCACCTGAGACCACCCAAATCATCTTGTTAGCCATAAGAATAGAGAGCCCTTTGGCAGGAATAAATATTGCTAAATTATGACACATTTAGAAACAGAAAGAAGTAGAATCCACAGATGGAGAGAGATGATGGACCCTGATGAAGTCATGGAGCACCTGGATATGACCACACCTGATATAGGACCATTACTTCCAGACTTCCCAGTTACATGGGCCAATAAATGCGTAATTTTTCTTGTGTTCACATTGGATTTCTGTCACTTGCAATGGAAGTTATTTGCACCAACTCAGTCATATCATAATAATGACACTAATGACAAAGCCCCCAGTCATAAAAAATTACATTTGATTCTTCTGTTTATGAAATCAGTTGAAAATAAATTCATTTTAAAATAAAGGTTTTCAGGGCACCTGGGTGGCTCAGTTGGTTCACTGTCTGACTTTGGCTCCGGTAATGATCTTATAGTTCCTGGGTTCAAGCCCACGTCAGGATTTGTGCTGACAACTGAGAGCCTGGAGCCTGCTTCGGATTCTGTATCTCCCTCTCTCTTTCTTTGCCCCTCTCTCACGTATGCTCACTCTCTCAAAAATAAATAAACTTAAAAAAAATAAAAAATAAAACAAGGTTTTCAAACTGTTCTATGGGGTGCAAGGTATCTGTGGAGGACTCTCAGGGAACAAATTATGGATAAATTGAGAAAGTCAAGTGCCAGAGGCTTGGCCCACTCCTTTCTGTTTTTATTTTTTTTTATTTTATTTATTTATTTTTGTATATTTATTTAGTTTTTTGAGACAGAGAGAGACAGAGCATGAACGGGGGAGGGGCAGAGAGAGAGGGAGACACAGAATCGGAAACAGGCTCCAGGCTCTGAGCTGTCAGCACAGAGCCCGACGCGGGGCTCGAACTCACAGACCGTGAGATCATGACCTGAGCCGAAGTCGGACGCTCAACTGACTGCGCCACCCAGGCGCCCCCTCCTTTCTGTTTTTAATAGAAGCAACTCTTTATTCTGTTTTATATATTGGGGTTCCACCTTTCTACTTGAAAAAAAGCTCCCGCTGCTCAAAATAAAACAAAACCTGTGAAAATTAATGCATTAAAATGTATCCCCCAAAACATATTTTAAATGTTTCCATGCATAACACATTAGCCCTCAGCCACCTGAAAACTTTGATTGCATGGGGTGACTCATTCTGTAAGTGATCTGGGGAACGGACGTTTTGCTCTAATTGAACAGAGAGCCGAAAACACTGGCCCAAGATGGAAAATGGCCACCACCGCTTGAAAACCAACAGGACATTTTGTCTCCACACCCTCATCAGCAGGGAACAATCCGAGACGTCTTTTCAGTGTGTTGCAAGAAATCCCTACATGGATAAAATAGAAAGGTAAGGAAAACTTAACCGGACAGAAACTTTTAAAAAAGGTTATGAAGAAAAATTTCCAGAGAGTAGCTTTTCCAACTTACTCCCTAAGTCATGCTTGTCTCCTCTGCCTTCCTCATTTCTGATGTTTAGTCCTGCTCCACCGGAGCCATTTTCTAATAATCCTCAAACTCATTTCCTCCTCTCTACCTTCACTGCCTCTGAGTCAAGGCTTTTCTTTCAGAAATCCACCTGCACTGGCACCCCCTCCCTCCGGCCCTCTCATGGCCGCCATGTTGAACTCCCTCAGAACATGACCACAGACCTGGCTTCTCTACTGCAAACCTGTCAGAGGCTGAGGTTCCGTCCTCCTCCCATGGCCTTGCTCGCACAACACCTCCTCTCCCACCTCTTCGTGTTACAAATGCCACAATCCCACAATCCACACCTGCAGGGGTTTCTGGTTCGGGACTCCGTGCCTTTGCCAAGTATGTGCAGCTGGGACTCAGAATCACTATTCTACATCGGTGGTTCTCAATTTTTAAAATTTGTGTGTGTGTGTGTGTGTGTGTGTGTGTGTTTCAAATGTTACCTGTGCCTCTTGTTAACATGCAGGTTCTGAATTGGTAGATCTGGGGTGAGGCCTGAGGGGCTTCATTCCTAACAACAAGCCCCCAGATAATGCTCATGCTGCTGGCAAAGGGACCGTGCTTTGAGTAAGTAACAAGATCTTCCATCATTTAGAGCAGAAACATGGTCTAAATAACCTACCCTCACCCTCACCTGCTTGCTCTCAACAGTTAGGTCCATCTGAAAGCCTCTGGTGCAATCAGATGATGATGATGGTGATGAGCATGATGATTGTAGTCAAGACTGAGTGCCCACAACGAACCTAGCAGTATTCCAAGTGCTTCTGCTTTGGAACTCCATTTTTCAAGGATGCCTGGGTGGCTCAGTCAGTTCAGTGTCCAACTTCAGTTCAGGTCATGATTTCAGGGTTCATGAGCATCTGGCTCCACACTGACAGTGTGGATTCTCTGCTTGGGATTCTCTCTCCCTCTCTCTTTGTCTCTTCCACGTTCTCTCTCTCTCTCTCTCTCTCTCTTTTTTTTTTTTTTTGTTTTTTT
>NW_024412388.1:47188597-47234937 GCF_014898765.1 Herpailurus yagouaroundi
ATTTTTGGGACAGAGAGAGACAGAGCATGAATGGGGGAGGGGCAGAGAGAGAGGGAGACACAGAAACGGAAACAGGCTCCAGGCTCTGAGCCATCAGCCCAGAGCCCGACGTGGGGCTCGAACTCCCGGACCGCGAGATCGTGACCTGGCTGAAGTCGGACGCTCAACCGACTGCGCCACCCAGGCGCCCCTCTCTCTCTCTCTTTTTAATTTTTAAATGTTTATTTATTTTTGATAGAGAGAACACAAGCGAGGGAGGAGAAGAGAGAGAGGGAGACGCAGAACCTGAAGCAGGCTCCAGGCTCTGAGCTGTCAGCACAGAACCCAACATGGGGCTCAAACCCACAGACCCTGAGATCATGACCTGAGCTGAAGTCAGATGCTTAACCAACTGAGCCACCCAGGTGCCCCTCTCTTTCTCTTACTTAAAATAAATAAAGTTAAAAAAAAAAAAAGAATTCAATTTTTCAGTACAACTGTATGAAGTGGGTGACTGCAACTATTATCAGGGTCATTTTTTTTTTTTAATTTTTTTTTTCAACGTTTATTTATTTTTGGGACAGAGAGAGACAGAGCATGAACGGGTGAGGGGCAGAGAGAGAGGGAGACACAGATTCCGAAACAGGCTCCAGGCTCTGAGCCATCAGCCCAGAGCCCGACGCGGGGCTCGAACTCACGGACCGCGAGATCATGACCTGAGCCGAAGTCGGACGCTTAACTGACCGAGCCACCCACGCGCCCCATGTCCTTTTTATTTTTTTAAGGATTTTATTTTTAAATTATCCCTACACTCATTATGGGGCTTGAACTCATGACCCTGAGATCAAAAGTCGAGTACTCCTCTGACAGAGCCAGCCAGGTGTCCCGTCTTTCACAAACGATCCTAAGGCAGTCTGCAGGATATTGCACTTCAGGGGGAGGTAAGGAAAACTCTGGGGCCCAAGGGAATTCTCACCTCTCCTATTCATGAGCATAAACAGAGTAGAAAATAAATATCCTACTAGTTTACGAATAACTCAGAGACTTGTTTCATTTTCTATTAAAAAAACAAGTCAAGCAAATTAGCAAATGACATTTAAAGCAGGAGCCATAATCCAGTGCAGAATGTGGTTCTAGGTACTCCAGAGGCACTTGAAGTCAACCTCTGGTGTACTGTGTGTATTTCACTTGGATTCTCTGTGCTAGGCACTCAGGATACACTGACCGCCAGACAGGCCTTGGGAAGTGTATAGTCTAGAAGGAAAGGCTGGCAAGAAACATGCAAACATAGAAAGAGAGGCAAAAGTTACACACTGGGAAATGTTTTAGTTGGAAAATCGGCAGTCCAATGGTGGGGGCAGCAGGGCTCATTTAAGGTAGGGAAGTTGTGTAGGCCTCTTTAAGAAAGTGACATCTCCAATGGCGTTCACAAGAATGAAAAAAAATGCCAGGTTGTGAATAGCCAGGAAAGAATATTCCAGACAGAGGGACTCACAACAGTAAGCACTCTGGTCTCACTCAGACGGAGCTTGGCAGGTTTTAGACGCCTAAAGAAGGCCGGTGCACTTGAAGCATAGGTGTGAGGTGGGCCTTGTACTGCTGGGGAGATCTGGATTGTATTCTCAGTGCAGTGGGAAGAAACTAGAAGGGTTTCAGCAGAAGAGTGTCATATCTGATTTGCATTTGAAAAAGATCGCTCTGGCTGCCCTGTGGAGCAGGGTTTGTAAGGGGCAACAGCAAAAGAGAAGGGTTCAGTCAGGAGTTAATCTTACTATGCGACGTGGGACATGAAACACCTAACAGCTTGTGGGGGGTGGAAGCCGGGAGAGGTTTATCAGCTGTACCAATTAAAACTTTACAGCCTGTTCAAATAATCCACTTGCATCACACTGTTTAAAGACAACATCCACAAACCAGTCTGGGCTAATTGTAGCAAGTTGCTGCAATGCAGACCCTCTCACTCACTGGAAAAGTCCATGGAAGACTTGCACTGAGAGCATCCTTACCAGAATGACTGTGTATAATCCCCCAGAAGGGAAGATTTAAAGAACACAGCAGCCCTCTGAGAGCCGAAAAAGTAGATCATGAAGGACGAGTTTTTCTGTCTTAAAAAATAAGGCCTTTTCAAATTATAATTAAAATTCCAGTTTATAGACGACTGTCAGTAACAATGGCCAATACTTGGCCCATGAACCAAGCCCTATTGTCCTAAACACTGACACATATTTACACCTTCAACCTACCCATGAGGCAGGCACTATGATTCCACCATCCTCCTTTGATAGATAAGGAAGTTTGAGGCACAGAAAGGGTAAGTAATTTGCTCAAGGTTACACAGCAGATCAGTGTTGAAAACGAGGCTTGAAATCAGGCAGTCTGGCTCGAGTTGTGGCCTTACCCATCATACTATTGCTTCTAAAAAATCAGCAAAACAAGAAAAAATAACTGTAGGCATTGAGAGGGAGACCCCACATTATAAATTTTGTTGTATTATCAACATAATTCCTGGGACAGAGTCGTGCATCTCTGACAATGTGCTGATACTGGATACCGAGCTTTGCTGTCTGCTGCTAGGCGGTAAAGAAAAGAGACAAAATCAGAGACAGAAACTGAGTTCTGACATAATATCCTCCTACCAATGACATATGCAAACACAAAAATACATACTGCTGGGGTTTTTTTATGTTTATTTTTTTTTTAATTTTTTTTTTTTTTAACATTTATTTATTTTTGAGACAGAGAAAGACAGAGCATGAGCAGGGGAGGGTCAGAGAGAGAGGGAGACACAGAATCTGAAACAGGCTCCAGGCTCTGAGCTGTCAGCACAGAGCCCGATGCAGGGCTCGAACGCACGGACCGCGAGATCATGACCTGAGCCGAAGTCGGACGCCCAATCGACTGAGCCACCCAGGCGCCCCTGTTTATTTATTTTTCAGAGAGAGAACAAGCATGAGTGGGGGAGGGACAGAGAAAGAGAGAGGGACAGAGGATCCAAAGCAGGCTGGCGGTGCTTGAATTCACGAACTGTGAGATCACGACCTGAGCCGAAGTCGGATGTTCAACTGACTGAGCCACCCAGGCGCCCCTCTACTGCTGCTTTTATTTTTTATTTATTTATTTTTTAAAATTTTTTTTCAATATTTATTTATTTTTGGGACAGAGAGAGACAGAGCATGAACAGGAGAGGGGCAGAGAGAGAGGGAGACACAGAATCGGAAACAGGCTCCAGGCTCCGAGCCATCAGCCCAGAGCCTGACGCGGGGCTCGAACTCCCGGACCGCGAGATCGTGACCTGGCTGAAGTCGGACGCTTAACCGACTGCGCCACCCAGGCGCCCCTCTACTGCTGCTTTTAAAAGACTCTGCAGAACCTCAATAAAATTTTATATAACTTTAGATCCTGTGGAACAGTTTTTAAAACTCGGTTTTTTGTAAAATAAGGAAGAGGACGTTTCCAAAGAAAGTGTGCAGATAGCTATGTTAACTACTCACCCTAAAACATGGTGGTTGTACGAGCCAACCGTGCCTCTGGCTGGTAGTAGGGAGAAGGCCTAATTCAAGGTAGCACTGGTGGGGGTACTGGTGACTCTGGTATTGCCAGAGTCAAGGACAGTGCCTGGCACAAAATCCTTGTGATAAAATTGGCTGAGTGAAATGGGCAGATGACTTGAAGTCCCTGTTTTAGAGCTTACTAGCCATGTGACCTTAGTTGTATCACTTAACCCTTCAGGGCTTCAGTTTATCCGTGTGAAAGTTAAGGATACTATCTACCCTGTATCATTATCATGTATATGGGGAAAGGGGCAGGAAGGGAGGATCCTAGATCAGTGCTTAGCCCAGGATATAGACTCAGTAAGTGGTAACTGCTATTACTATTGTAATTACTTGCTTGTAGACTTGAAAACTAGCACTAAGGCCAAACAAATTCGAAAAAAGAAAAGGTTTTAACACAAAAACATGATTGCAATCAGCCTTTTGAGAAGTATTTTACAGAAAATATATTCTTTTCCAGTCAACAAAAAAAATATAGAACCAAAATAACCTGATAAAAAGATTTGAGAGGGGCGCCTGGGTGGCTCAGTCGGTTAAGCATCCGACTTCAGCTCAGGTCATGATCTCGTGGTCTGTGAGTTTGAGCCCCACGTCGGGCTCTGGGCTGATGGCTCAGAGCCTGGAGCCTGCTTCCGATTCTGTGTCTCCTCTCTCTCTGCCTCTTCCCCGTTTATGTTCTGTCTCTCTCTGTCTCAAAAATAAACGGTAAAAAAATAAATTAATAAATAAAAGATTTGAGAGATAGTTCAGTGTAGTGGTTAAAGGGACGGACTCTGGACCAAAACTCAGCTTCACTGCTTATTGGCTGTGTGTGTGAAGTTGGGTGAGTTACTGAACACGTCTGGACCTCAGTCCTCTCATCTGTAAAATGAGAATGTTAATAGTAACCGGCGTCATGGAAATGTTTAGGTACTAGATGAGATAGTACATATAAAGCATCAGAAATGCTTAACAGGATGTAAGCACCCAACATGAATGTTAACTACTGTGATTATTATGTTGTTGTCACTGTGTGTGTGTGTTTAAGGCAAAATCATAAAACTTGTAAAAAATATGCAGAATGCTGGGTTCATGGTTTGTGTCTGCATGTGGCTAACAAAGTAACCAACTTAAACTATTTCAAACTACATTACAAAGCTATCATAATCAAAACATTATAGTACTGGCATGAAAGCAGACACATCGATCAATGGAACAGAATAGAGAGCGCAGAAATAATATATATTATGTGGTCACACATATATGGTCAGTTAATTTATGACAAAGGAGGTAAGAATACACAATGGGAAAAAGATAGTTTCTTTAACAAATGGTTCTGGGAAAACTGGACAGCTACACACAAAAGAATGAAACTGGCCCTCTACCTTATACCATATGCAAAAGCAAATTCAAAATAGATTCAAGACAAACGTAAGATCTGAAACCATACAAAATTCTAGAAGAAAACATAGGCAGTAAGCTCTTTGACATCAGTCTTATCAATCTTTTTTTTTGGGGGGGAACCACTTTCTTCAGGCCAAGGACAATAAAAGCTAAAATTAACATGAGACTATATTGAACTAAAAATCTCCTGCACAGTGAAAAAAACCATCAGCGAAATGTAAAGGCAACCTACTCAATGGGAGGAGATATTTGCAAAACATACATCTTATGGGGAACTGACATCCAAAATACGTTTGGTATCAAAGATTTCATATCAAAAAAACAACCTGATTTAAAATTGGACAGAGACCCCAAATAGGCATTTTTCCAGAGAAGACATCCAGATGGCCAACAGACACATGGAAAGATTCTCAACATCACTCATCATCAGGGAAATGCAAATCAAGCCATAATGAGATACCGCCTCACACTAGTCAGGTTGACTATCATCACAAAGACAAAAGATAACAAGTGTCGGCGAGGATGTGGAGAAAAGGTAGGGAATGTAAATTGGTGCCAACACTGTGGAAAACAATATGGAAGTTCCTAAAAAATTAAAAAATTGAACTTCCATACAATCCAGCAATTCCATTTCTAGGTAATTATCTGAAGAAAATGGAAACACCCCTGTGTTCATTGCAGCATTATTTATATTAATCAAAATAGAGAAGCAACCTAAGTCCATTGATAGACAAATGGATAAAGAAGGTGTGTGTGTGTGTGTGTGTGTGTGTGTGTGAATATTACCCATAAACAATAATGAAATCTTGCCGTTTGTGACAACATGGATGTATCTAGAAGGTATCGTGCTAAGTGAAGTATGTCAAACAGAGGAAGACAAATACCATACGATTTCTAAAGTATGGAATCTAAAAATGATAACAAAAAGGAAAACAGAAACAGACTGGTAGATACAGAAAACAAACACCCCAGGGTGGGTGGGGTGTTCTGGGGGGCAGGTGAAATAAGTGAAAGGGATTAAGGCACACAAACTTCTAGTTATAGAATATATGTCATGAGAATGTATACAATGGGGAATAGAGTTAACAATGTTGTAATAATTTTGTATGCTGACAGATGGTAACTAGACTTACTGCGATCATTTTGTAATGTACAACAATATTGAATAACTATGATGTATACCTGAAACTATCAAGATATTGTATGCCCATTATGCTTCAATTAAAAAAATAAATAAATAAAAGACAGACATTGCGTCTCTCATTATATTATAGCATTGGGACAATTCAGAGATGCTGTCTGGCAGTCCTAATAGCCACAGGCTGGCTATTTAATGACTTACAAAAACAACAAGAAGGAGGAACCATTGTTTGATGCCTAAAAGTTACAGAAAATGAAAGGGAAGGTTTGGGTGTGTAAAACAGTATTGTTCCATTCCTTAAAGCAATTAGTGTAATCGGGATAGATACAGCACAGAGAGCTGGCATATCCAGGAACTCCTTTTTTCTGTTCTATCAAAGGATAATATATATTTTCACCTTCAGAAAGGTTAGGTAATTATAAATGTATTCTCCTTACTCATAATATTTTAAGCAAGTAATTGTTGCCCATGGGAAAATGTTTAATTATTTCTGATGAACAGTTGTGGCACAGAAACAAGAGAACATGACAGGCAGAGTGTGGAAACCGCAGCCCAGTTCTTAATTGTGTGGGAATCTTGTCTTTTCATCGTGGAAAAAAAAAATCCCATATTGATTTTTCTCTCAATTGATTTTGCAAAATTTTCAGTTTAGCAACACTGAGTTGCTCCAATTATAGCATCTTCTCCATTTCCCTAGGCTAGAGGCTGCCTCATGCCTCCATGATGGAAACCTGATACATTTTAGGATTGGGCTGCCTAGCTAATGCCCTTTCACATATAATACGGTCTCACAACTGCACCCCTTACCTCCCCTGGGCCAGTGTTTTTGAAGGGACAGGGGAATGGTAGGAGAATGCAGCTATGGGATTGCACAAAGAGGTGCAAGGTGCCGGGAGGCATTTCTCACTCCTTGAGGTTGGGGAGTGGCTGGGGGGGAGGGGAACATGAGAGATGCTGAGGCTCTGAGCACCTTGGAGATGACAGTGCACCCTTCTGTGGGGTCTTCATGCTATGGAAGGACAGGAAATCAGAGACCCAGCTGGGGAAATGGCTGGCCAGAATCTACACAGCAAAAGCAAGTCTTAACCTGGGATCTTCTGGCTCCAAATTCAGCTTGTTTGGGAACAAAGGAGAAGTTAAGTCGAACTGGGAAGAGCACGGGTTTCAATCCCAGCGGAGCTGACACGACAATCTGAGAATAGCCCCCGCAGTAAGGATCGGGTTCCCGGGAAAGTGGCGGAAGAGACGGGCTGGAGGGGTAAGCGGCAGGGTCTACAGATAAGCCCCATTAGCCTCCCTTCTCTGCACCTGGCACCTACTCTCTTTCCACTCAGGGTGGCAGGCAGCCGCTAAGAGCAAGCAGCTTTGGAATCAGACAAACCTGGTTTCAAGGCTGCCATTTTCCAACAATGCAATGACGTAGGCCTCCCTATCCCCTTTTACATATTTAGGAAACAGGCTCTCAGACAGGTTAAGGATCTTTTCTAAGATAGAGTTTGACTGGGCCTTTGACCCATCTTATTTTCTTAATTTTGCTTTTTTTTTAATTTGAGAGAGAGAGAGAGAGAGAGAGAAAGAGAGAGAGAGAGAGAGAGAGAGAGAGAGGATCCTAAGCAGGCTCCATGCTCAGCAGGGAGGCCTGATGTGGGGCTCAATCCCATGACCTGGGAATCACGACCTGAGCTGAAATCAAGAGGCAGATGCTGAAACAACAGAGCCATCCATAACCCACTCATTTGCAAGCCTCCCACTACCAGTGGCTGCGATATTTCCGTAAAATATTTATTTACATTTACAGAGTGATTTTTAACTCTAAACGAGGTAGTTTTATAACTTAAATTTTAATTCACTGGTACGTTAGAAAGTGTTTATCGACATGTATAGTGCTAGCCAACTTGTCTTAAACTTTTATTGAAAAAATTGTAGATTCACATGAAGTTGTAAGAAATAACAGTGAGGCCCCATGTACATGACAGTCAACATTTTGATGAAGATGGTATAGCAAATATGTAAGACTTTGGACCAAGTGGGACTTCATAAAATGAAAATGTCGGGGTGCCTGGGTGGCTAAGTCAGTTGGGCATCAGACTCTTGGTGTCAGCACAGGTCATGATTTAATGGGTCGTGGGATCGAGCCCTGCATCTGGCTCGGCACTGACAGCACAGAGCCTGCTTGGGATTCTCTCTCTCCCCCTGCCCCTCCCCTGCTCTCACTCTTTCTCTCTCTCACTCTCAAAATAAATAAAAATAAACTTTAAAAAAAGAAAGAAAGAAAAAGAAAATATCAGCCAGCAAATGTGTAGTCTATATTTATTAGACTTTACATGTCTTTTATTTGCAAGCGTTCTATTTTTGTTTCAAGGGTGCAGACATTAAAGCTCTGTGGCCTGGGTTCAACTCCCAGTGCTACCACTTCTCAGCTCTCCCCTGTGGCCTCTCTGTTCCCACATTTGTGAAAAAGAGGCTGATCATAGTCAACTCACTTACAAAATTGTTGTGGGATTAAATGGGTTAAGGCACAGACAACACTTAGAACATATAATTAACTGATCTTCAATATTCCCAGAATATATCTACATTTGTGTGTGTGTGTGTGTGTGTGTGTGTACTAAAGAACCACATGAAATTTCCTATCACCTATTCCTTGCCCCTTGTGGGGGTTGGGATTGGTTTGTTCCAGACACTGGGAATAAGGGTACAGCTTTTTTGTTTTAACCTAAACAACACTTACTTAATGGTTTGTTCATCCATATCATCAATAAGTGTGTTCTTTCATATGTGGGAAATCAACTTTTTAAAATACCAGATTTTCCTGCTTGTGGGAAGCTATTCAAAGACATCAGCAGTTTCTCGCAAACGTGTGAATTTTATTCCTTGTTTTTCTTTTGTGAAGTCTTGAATAGAGTACGGTACATGATAGAAAAAAAAAGTTTCCTCATGAAATAGAAGCTATTTCCTAATTTCATCTGGATCCTGGAGGCAAAGTGGAAAGTGTATGATCTGATCCCATTGTTCGATGTGGAAGGCCTTACAAAATTGTCTCTTTTTGTCCTATTCAAGAAATCTCTCTCTAAGGAACACAAGCAGTGTTTATATCCATTTTACAGACTGGTAAATGATTACAGCAGAAACTCAACAGAAGCAGCTGAAGGTGTCTTAGGGGTTACTCTGTAAGTTACTCCTCCCACTGCTCCAACCCTCCTCTCGCTCCCCTACTCTCAAACACTCACATACACAGACCACACCTCCACCATTACCACCCCCACCCCCACCATCACCACTTGAGGAGGAAACCAAAGTCCACAAAACAGCAGTGCTTTGCTGATTTATACAAAGCCTTCCACGGCTGAAGGGCAAGCAAAAAAGATTCTTCAGACCCGCCCATGGTATTTTCATCCACCCTTTGTCTTAACTGTTGCTCCATACACAACATTTGTTTTGCGGTCCAGCCCCCAAGTCTACTAGAAGTAGAGCACTCTGTGCTCAGCACCCAATTTCTCTCTCTGGCTGCTCAGGAAATTCAGTCTCAGTGGAAGTGAATGCAAACTTCCCTTCCCGGCATATGCTTTCTATCCTAGAATATCCTGTCTGCATCCAGAGGTCCTGTCCTTCAAGGGTGGTTTTATAAAAGGCGGGGCTCAGCTAGGACTGGGGATATATACCACGAGTACCACTGGGCACAGGCTCATGGCAGTCATTAACTAGACCTCTCCCCCCGAGAGGTACACTTGGAAGGTGCCTTGTGGGATGCTAGGGGAATCTGAGGAGACCTCAGTTCCCTGCTGCCTCTTGATTTGGGATAGGGGGAGAGGTGCCTAACCTCTTTGGGAAAGCTCTAGCTTTGTTATCAGTGTGTCAGCTTCACGAGAATAAGGAATGCCCTGCTCTAGGACTGCCTCGTGGACAAGGCTAGGCAACCTTAGCAGGACTGCAGGGGTCGCTCTGAGGACGTATTGGCTTGTCTCACCTCAGTGGGGAGATATGAATCAATCCATCTTTCTGAAGGTTTCAAGCCTCTGTCTATCTGACCAACCTAGGTACTTAAGTCTCTGACCCTGCTCCATGGGGAAGGCTGGTAGTGTTATTGTTTATGATGGGTCTCCTTAATGCCATTGCTTCCCATAAGGGCCCTTCTTGACTTCCTGGGTTAACCTGTTTTATGCTTCCTGTTGGAATAGCACTGGCTTATCTCAGGGCATTTGTAATCACTTGACCAATGGCTTTATTCCTCCCTAGACTACAGGTTCCATGGGGCAGGGACTATTTTCTGATTCGTTGCCACATTTCCTGAATGTAGCACAGCGCCTGGTACACCGTAGGTGCTTAATAAAGACTTTAAAAATAAATGACTGACAAGAAAAACAAACAGTACATAACCTGGAAAGCTTACAAAGCACTTTGTAGATGTATCAACTAATACACCGGGTATTCATGTTATCCACATGAAGGATCGATCTCTGTCTCTGTCTCTGTCTCTCTCTCAAAAATAAATAAATGAAGGAAAATGATTATCCAAACTTGTACCCATGAGGAAAGCAAAGTATTAAAGAGGTTCTGCTGCTCACAGCAAGGTGAGAGTTGAAGTCAACCTGGGATCGTCCAATCCAGCTTTCTTGCCACGATATTCCGTGAACTCCCTCCTTCCTCTTTAAATTCTTTCCCTTCTCCTAACCCCCAAAGATAAACTTAGAATCACTAGCGCCTTCCATCCCCCACACCTGCTGTGGGATCCCAATTAATAACTGCAAAAAGCATTTGCTATTGTTCTGAGGAGCTGGGAAATCAATGTGTTCATTAGCAAGCTCCCCCTCCCTGCAATCAGCTAGGAAGACGAGGTGCTGGGGCCTGTTCTCTGTATTTCTCTTCAACCATCTGTGACGAAAAATGTTCTTTAAATTCACTCGCCCTGACTCACAATCAGAATTTCATCTCATCTTTAGCTTCCCTGCTCACCCTAATAAGACCCCTACCCCTGCAAAGAAAGCGCCAGAACCTGCTCCCACCCTGACAGTCTGCCCCTCTTTCCCCAGACCCTCCCCAGCCAGCAGGAAAGGGGCCTAGACGTGGTGGGAGGCTTTGGGGCCCAGTTTTTGCTGAAAAGGAAAGCGGGCTTTTATCCTCAGTGTTCCCCAGTCTGTCGGGCACTGTATATTCATGGCTCGTTAGTGCAGACGCTCCAAAGAGAAGCGGATGATGTAAGCTTCAGACAGAGGCTAAATCTGAGCCCACAGAAGCCCGGCTCCCCTGTCCCTTCTGCTCAGAGCCAACCTCACTTCCTGGGGTGCAAGCTGAGGGGCCAGTAGTCAGGCTAACTCAAATCCCAAATGATGTGAGTTTTGAGAATCCACTGTATACACTGAACTCGGTCTGTATAGGATCAGCCCCCCAGGGATAGTAAAACACTCTTTTTATTTAAAACAAAATTTAGGGGCGCCTGGGTGGCGCAGTCCGTTAAGCGTCCGACTTCAGCCAGGTCACAATCTCGCGGTCCGGGAGTTCGAGCCCCGCGTCGGGCTCTGGGCTGATGGCTCGGAGCCTGGAGCCTGTTTCTGATTCTGTGTCTCCCTCTCTCTCTGCCCCTCCCCCGTTCATGCTCTGTCTCTCTCTGTCCCAAAAATAAATAAAAACGTTGAAAAAAAAAAATTAAAACAAAATTTAAACCTACTTTAAAGTTGCAATTATAACACAATGAATACCTCAATATCCTTTACCTAGATACACCAACGCTTAATATTTTGTCACATTTATCTTATCTCTTTCCCTATATACTTTATTTTTTTTTCCTTTAAACCACTTGAGAGTAAGTTGGAAACATCATGACCTTTCACCCCTGAATTCCTGAGCATGTATCTTCTAGGAACAAGAATATTTTCCTGCCTAGCCACAATACTATGATCTTGCTCAGTACATTAGAGAACCGTTACCTAATATATAGTCCATATTCAGATGTCCCCAATTGTCCCAATAATGTCCTCTGAACAATTGTTTGCCATGTAGGATCTAATCAAGGATCTAATCAAGTTGCATTTGATTGTGATTTTTTGTTAGCCTATAATCTGAAACTGGTCCTCAGCCCTTTTATCCCCATGATATGGACAGTTTTCAATAACATAGCCAGGTGTTCTTCAGAATAATCCTCAGTTTCAATCGCATGATTCCAGTTGGTCCCATCATTGATGACTTTACAATTATCATATGGTGCGGCGCCTGGGTAGCTCAGTCAGTTAAATGTCCGACTTAGGCTCAGGTCATGGTTCGTGGGTTCAAGCCCCACATAGGGCTCTATGCCGACAGCTCAGAGCCTGGAGCCTGCTTGGATTCTGTGTCTCCCTTTCTCTCTGCCCCTCCTCCACTCATGCTCTATCTCAAAAATAAATAAAAACATTAAAAAATGTTTAAAAAATAAATAAACATAAAAAACATAAAAATACAAAGAATAAATAAAATTATCACATGGTAAATACGGTGTCTACCAGATTTCTTCATTGCAAAGGTAAAAAGTTACCCCTTCCCCTATATAATTAATCAGTGCCCTATGGGATGCTATTTGAGAGTGTGTGCATATCCTTTTCCCAAATAACTTATAATATGGTGTTTTCAGCATCCATTGACAATACTTATCTAAGGCAATTATAATTACTTTTTTATGTTTAATTTGTATGTGTGTAGATTTTATGCATTTTCTCAGTAATTTCTAAGTTGGCCTGGTTGTGGCCAGTGAGTGTGGCCACCTTAATTTCTGCCTTTTGAAAAATGTTAAGGTTTCCTCCATGGCCCAATTATGATTAGATCTTGAGATTGTTAAATGTGTGTGGGGTAGCTGGAGTACAGAGAGGGAGTGAAGAACATATAATAATATATAACGATTATAGGTTATATTGAGGACTCGATATTATACAGAAAGAGGGAGGGGTACATCTAAACTCAGTAATGTATTTAAATTATGTTACGTCATCTCAATTGCTTTGATTAAACTAGTAAGTGTGATATTCAAATCCTTAATATTCTTACGTTTTTGTATTTTTCCATTAATTTCTTTTTTGCTTTGTTTTGTTTTGTTTATTTTTGTCTCAATTCTAGTTAGTTAACGTACAATAAAGCAATTATTATTCTAGCAGTTGCAAGATAGTAGTTTTCTAATTCTACCATTCCTCATACAGTGGTTGGTGTCTTCTGTACAAAGAGCTTCCTTTCTCCCTCTATAATTTTTAGCATCACTCTAGAGTCATGGATTCCTTTTTGTATTAGCGTGTTGGAATCTACTGCTGCCATTATTCTATCTGTTCTCCAAATGATCTCTTGAAGGAGAAAACTGTAGGCCTTCTAGCTCCCTCTTATCCTGTTTCTCCCCACCCTCAGTCCTCTGAGGTTTCATTCCCCGCCCCCCCCCCCCCCGCCCCTGCCATCCCATTCACCCCGCTGACCTTTATTCCTGACAGGGAAACCTGGAAAGTCACACAGAGGGATCTGGAACTGTATTATAAAACCCATTTTCATGCTGAGCTCCTTGAGGGATGGGCTTACATCCACTCACTGCTGTGTCTCCAGCACACTGCCTGGAAGGTAACAGGTGCTCAAGGGTTATTGTGCAATGCAACCCAGGAATGAGTGCTTCAACTAAAGCACAAAGTGACAGCTCAAGATCTCAGACAATCTTTATCAGAGGACAGGGAAAGAAAATTCACCTTGCCAGACTGCTTAGAATGGTGCAGACCTCTGATAAACTTAGCAAAAGTAGTCACAGAGCTTGGACGTTTACATGAGATGCAAATACTTTATGCTCTAATCGCAATGGCTATTTCTGGCCCCTTGTACATACTACTCCAGTGTTTCTCAAAAGAATCACCTGGGAGTCTTCTTAAAATGCACATTCAGTGTGTCTAGGCTAGGGACCTGAGGTTCTGCATTTCTAACAAGCTCTCAGGTGAGGCCAATGCTACTGGTCTGAGGACCACACCACACTTTTTTGAGAGCAAGGCATTACTCTGCTTCACATCTGAATGCATTTGCAAATGCTGTTCCCTTTGCCTCAAATCCTTGTTCTCTTTGTGCATCTGGAGAATTCCTATTTATTCTTTAAAATCTTCCTCAAGAGTCACCTTTCCTTTCATTCGCCAGCTCCTTTGTGAGCATCTACTAGGTGCCATCACTGGTTTAGGTCCTAGGATCCATGACTGTTCAAGATAGGAAAGGTTTCTGCTCTCAGAAACCCCACAAGTAGTAGCGGGAAAGAGAAGGAGACTATAAAATAAGCAAACAAGCCAATAATATAACTGAAAAATTGTGTTAAGTACCATGGAAAAGGAAGAGGGAGAATGACCAGGGCAGGGATACCCCTTTTGGCATATGGTCGGGGAGGGTTTTACAGAGGAGGAGGTCATGTAACTGAGATCTGAAAATAGAGGAGTCAGTCCTACGAACAGCTGGAGAGAGGGAAGAGCATTGCAGACAGATGGAAGAACAGGACAACGCACCAGAGAAAGCAAAGAGCCTGCAATGTTAAAGGACTGAAAATGAAGCAGGTGTAGCTTGAGGATCCTGTATGATGGGGACAGAGCTATGAGCAGAGATTGGAGGAGCCAAGGGCTAGGTAATGTGGGACCTTTGGCCCTCGTAATGTGTTAGAATTTTATTGCGACTGAAATGGGAAATCACTGGCAAGTTTTAAGCACAGGGAGTGAAAGGATTTAATTTATGTTTTTAAAAGATCACTGTGGCTACTCCACGAAAAATGTATGGTAGTAATAGCTGACGATAATAGCTAACATTTATTGATCATGCTTATTATATGCCAGGCATTGCTCTGAGTGCTTTCGTATATTAACTCATTTAGTGCTCATAATAACCATGCTTATTATATGCCAGGCATTGCTCTGAGTGCTTTCGTATATTAACTCATTTAGTGCTCATAATAACCATATAAAATAGGTACTATTATTCTTCTCATTTTATAGATGAACAAACCGAGACCAAAAAAAAAAAAAGTTAAGAAACTTGTCCAGGTCACATGGCTAGCACATATTGGAGCTCAGATTTGAACCCAGGCATCTGGGCCCAGAGTTCTGGCACTCAGCCACTGTGCTCTGCTGTAGGAGAAAGCATTCGGGGAGGGAGAGTCATTGAGATGGACTCAAAGCGGTCAAGGTGAAGACTATTGCTGGCTTGGACCACAGCAGCGCTTACCAACGTGGGAAGAGGTAGACAGAGTTGAGAATTATTTGGGTGTTGCCAAAGGGAGCGGGGGCTTAAAGAGCGAGGAACCATCAAGGGTAGTTTCTAAAGTGTTGAACTTCCAGCAGATTGGGGCTGTATCCATGTGCTGAGATGGGGCAGCCTGGGAAAGAAACCCATTTGATGAGAAATCAAGAATTATGCTTTAAAATGTAAGTTTGCGATGGTTCTTCAATATACACACGGAGAGAAGATGGCAAACAGGTGCGGGTATGGGGTTTAGGGTAAAGGCTCAGTTAGACATCTAAATGTGGAAACTGCCAGCACGACTGGGGCATCACCCACCACAGGAATGAGTGAGCTGGAGAAGGGAGTTCAGTAGTAACCTGGGGCCCACTAACATACAGATATTGGGAAGAAGAGAAGAAGCCAGCAAAAACAGATGGAAAGGCAGTAGCCAGAGAAGTGGGAGGAAAACCAATCGGGTGTGGACTCAGAGAAGCCGAGACAGACAAGTGTATATAGAGGAGTGGAATGGGTGTTCCTGGGCAGCTAAGGGAGAGGAAGTCAGAGAAGAGTCCGTTAAATTTGGCCTTGTGGATGTGGTAAGGTCTGCCATTTGCCTGAAGAGATTCCGTGTTCCCTTTTTCCTTAGTAACAGTATCCCCTTTGGGGTGCAATACTATTTAGAATAAAGATCTCATTTCGGAGTCTCTCTTCCAGCCAGGCATGTCCATGAAGGCAGATGCTGTAAATAGAAGCTGTGAGAACCTTCTGGAAAGGATTCCTAAAGGAGCTGACTCAAAAGGCAAAAGCCCCTTTCCCTTCCTGCTGTCCTGGAATGTGGTTTGGATGGTTGGAGACCCAGCAGCCTTTGTGTATGTAGAAGAGACAACAATGTAGAGTATCCAATAATGATAATGAATATATACCTCTATAGTTTCAGGTACTGCTCTAAATGCTTCATGTATTTTTACTTCTTTAACCTTCAAAACAATCTTGTGAGATAAAGGATGTTATCCTTATTCTACATGAGAAAAATAAGGCACAGAGAGGTTAAGTAACTTGGCCAGGATTCCAAAGCTAGAACATGGCAGAACTAGTATATGAATGAACCCAGGCAATATGCCTTAGCTCCTGACCATTTTGCCATACTCCCTGAAATGGAGGTGTGAGGTCATGAAGTGCAATCAAGCTGCAATTTTATCCAGCTACCTGCAGCTGCTCTGATGCCGGGAGAGGAAGACAGCTAGGCTTTCCAGAACTGTGGTCTGGACAGCTCAGCAGGACAGAGAGGGAGATGAGGGCTACTGGAGATTATTATAAGGTAATTATATTGATGGACCATAATCTCTAAGTGAAGATGGGGGAGAAGGGTATCTAGGGGGAAGGTGGGGCTTGTCATGTTAAGATCCCATCTTCTTCTTCTCTAAACTGAGATCCCTGAATAGGATGATTGCATGTCCTTCCTTTCTAGCTTTAAAATTCTGTGATTCATTTGGTGCTCAATAAATATTTGTGGAATGAATAAATGAAGAGATGTGTATGCACATGGGCAAGACACATTTTCTTAGCAAATATACATATAAAAATAAGAACATAATATATATTACATATTTGCTGAGCAAATGAATATTGTAGGCAAAGAAAATAGCTAGATCTTTGGGTAATGGAAGGTAAAAACATATACCTACACACACATACCAATAGCATTATTTTACAATTATACCACATGCAAATAAAACTAAACCACGGCTGCTCCACATCATTGGATCTTCTGTATCTAAACTACTGAAGCTTTGCAGTATGTCTTAGGAGGAACGCTTTATTGGGACATAAGCAGGGCTTTCAGTACGGCCACACTGGGCATTAATGCACGGGGCACATATGATACAGAAGGCTACGCACAGCACAGATATCCGGTGGCCATAATTCCTCCACCTCTTCCTCATATACCAATGCCAAAAAGGTGGGAGAGGGGTGATAAAGAGACAAATGACCATGGGGCAGTCAGAAACAAATAGGTCTTCTGAGTTGATGGAAAAGGGACACCAGGATCTGTGTGAACTTCCACTGAAATTTACTAGCTCACAAGCACCCATGTGCCCGGTGTGTTAATATTTTTATCTAATTCATAGTATTTATTAAGTGCTTACTTTATGACTAGTGATTACATACCCAGTATTGTACTGGACATTGTATGTGTATCAGCTCATTTCAATGATACTGTAAGATAGATGCTCTTTCCAGCCCCATTGCAGTGATGGGAAAGTGGAGGCTCAGAGAAGTTCATCCTTTGCCCCAGGTTACAGCCATCTGTGACAGCACCAGTAATAGGACCTCAACCTGCAGATCTGCACCAAATCTAAGCCTTCTGTTCCTCCACACCATCTATTGGCCTATGATTCACCGATAGAAAGTACTGTTTTCTTGTTCCTTTAACAGAGTTGCCCAAGTAAGGGATTCTGGGGGACTCCTCCCCGGAAGAGTAGGGCCCAGGTCCTCAGAAGGGTACTTGTGAGTCCCCTGCTTTGATGACTCTCAAAGACCTCCATCCTTCTGCCTCTGGCTACAATGCATGATCGGTTATTTATCCTTATGCCCATACATTAGCTAAACCCATTAACCTGACGCGACTCCACTGACGTCCTTTTCAACAAGCAGCCCAACAGCCGATTTAACCGATATAGATTTATGGCTTAACACTACTAGAGAGGAGGGAGCCGGGAGGGAGGGAGGGAGGGAGGGAACGAGCACCCCCTCCTTCCCAAGGCTGATGGGCAGCCAGCTATCCTCTCCTCCAGCAATTACTGACACTAATTAGCAGCTTACTACAGATCTGAGAGAAGAGGCTGACACTGGCGCAATCCCTGCCTACCGCACTCTGAGTGCAGTCAGAGTCTTCGGGAAAGGCCCTTGTCAAGGGCCTGTTTGGGAGGAACTTGGCAGCTCAGAGACCAAGCAGATTGGAAGGGGTGAAGGGAGCCTCTAGAAAATGGCCTCGTAACCAGGGGCCATTCTGTTTCCCATTCCCAGCTTTGGTCTGGCTGCTATTTCCCCCAGCTGAGGCCCTGGGCTTCCATCATGAACGCTCTCATTGCAGGCATGTGGCTGGCTGCAAATCATGGAGGCATATGGCTCAGATTCATGAAGCCAAGTCATTAGCCCTCTGACCCAATTATATGGATTATCACAAAGAACAAAGCAATTGGGATTCGGCCATTGTGCTGTTCTTCCCTATAGGCAAAGGTTTTGGGAACCAGGTCTATTTTGCTCCCCCTCCCCCAAGCTGGCCTATTTTACATTATATGAAGGCATTTAAAGTTTACAAGACATAGTTGATGATGGTGGAAGAGGCTCTTTGCAGGTAGAGGGCAGATGGTTCTTAAAGGGAAGCTGCAGGAATAGTAGAAAATTAGGTACGCTAGTCAAGGGTCTAGTCTTGGTCCCGGCTCCATCGTGTTGTAAGAATGACCTTGGGCAAGTCACATTTCCACTCGGAGACTCAGTGGCCAAGGCTGTCTTTGTAAAATGAGGAGTTATCTTAATGATCATTAAGGTCTCTTCCGGTGTGCTCTTGGTTGACCATGCCCCAGAATCCCGTCATGATGGTGAAAAACTCAGTGAAATAAACTCACAAAATAATATTAAAATATAAAATAAGCCCTATTTTTTATAGCAGATTTCTGTGCAGGAGAATCACGAGCATGTTTTCTTTGCATTCTTTTTAACATCAAATTGAATTCAGAAAAAGATCGGATACCCTCAAATCTAAAAAGTGAATAAAATTGGTTATATGACTTTGTATCCATTGCTTAGGGAAGCAAAGAAAAAAAGAAGAAGAGAAAAAGAAAGTATGAAATCGCGATTGCCCATCGCAGCTATCTGCTGGATAATAAATGTTGCGGAATCTGTGTCATTCAGCAAAAATTACTGCAAAGAAAAAAAAAATATTGCAGGTTTAGTATCTTAATTATGTAGATTTTACATTCAATGAACTCTTGCCAAAATAAATTGCGTATATTATCTAAAAAGCAAATGTTAATTAAAACTGTATCTTGATAGCATGCTTGGTTCACAAGACATTCCGAGCATATGAGATTATATGGCGCACATTAGCTACCATCAACTCAGACCGAAGGTTCAGGTCATTTCAATGATTCATGAGAAGCCAGACAGTGCTGGCTGGTACTGGCATCTGACAGCAATGCCTCACATATTTCTATAGAAGATACAGCTTGATCCCAACTTATTTTTCCAGATGAGTGAAGCGTCTCTGCCTGGTCTAGAGTCTCACGAATAGGACAGCTGACTTCAGTTCCCATTAATTAGCTGTTTAACACAAAGCTACCCAGTGATCACTGCATCCAGGATATAAAAATACAATTCCCGGCAAGGAAATGAGACTGGGGTACAGACAGAATTGGAGGACACCATATTCATCACTTGTCTCTTTCCCTCTGCTGCCCTGAGCTTGGATGTCCCCAAGACCAGGCCATCATCCATTCACCCTGATAGGTGGGTAATTGCATTCTTGAGCCACAGCATCTGGTCTTTTTTGAACATCTTCACTGCTGAGCAGTGTATACAAAAAACAAGATCCAAATGCTGCAGAATTGATTCTTCTACCCTCTCCAAGAGGCACTGCTCCAAAGCTAGTTTAATTATAGGTGTTTAGACGTACTGAGATGAATACCTAGGGAACAGCCACTCCACAGCACTGCTCTGGCAAGCGTGTATTTTCTCTTCTATTTTTTTTCCCACTTTCCATTTTAACAAACAGTCAACTGCGTGCTGCATGTAAGTGTTCTGTAATCAACGGAACACTAAAATGCCAAGTGTTAGGAAAAGGTCAGCGGAGGGTTTCAGACAGAAGCCCGGAGCCATATCATGGCCTCGAATGGCAAGGTTGTCATTTCCACTGGACTTCCAGGGTCAGTTAGCTTCCAGGTAACTATGAATATATCCTCCCAGAAACTCAGTATGTTCAACAAGCCGCTCTCCACCTGCGTCTAAGAATTATCCCAGAATGGCCTTTAAATGTTGGCCTATACTATGGAAATTTCTAAAGGAGTAGCAGGTATGGAGGCCTGCAGACCCAGGTTTGGGTCTCATTACTACTCAGGAAATGTGTGACAGTAAGCAAGTCACTTCACTTCTTGGAGCTTCCATCTCACTGCTGAATGGGAGTGATAATACCTACCTGAAGGGGCAGATGTAAGGCTTTATGGGAAGAACAAATGTAGACACTATGCACAGGCCCAGATTCTTAGCAATGCCTAGGAGCAGCTATAATTCATTCAATCGTCATCTATCTATCCAATCAACAGAGTACTGACTTTGATAATTCAGAGTCAGATATATGTGCAAATACATTTAGAAAAGAAAGGATTGGGGAGGGGGTATAGAGGGGCCACGGAATGGATGACTACTGAGCTGGTCTAATTTCCCGCAGGGGCAATGCACAAGGTCAGAGGAGGAAGGGTACCAGTAAGAGGATGTCTCCTTTCTCTGTGTGCTGACCATATGCCCATTTAGTCTCAGGTCCCATTTCTGCCCTTCTGCCTAACACCCAAACCTGCATTTCTTATGTTCTTTTGCCTGGTGGCTTTTGCTTAGGTTTTGTCCATAGGAAGACCTGGTAGGCTGTTGCAAGTCAGGAAGAAGGGAGAAGGAACTCGCTTCCTACTTCCAGTTTCTGCCAGCAATCTTCTGGTAGCAGGGGACACCCAGGATCTCTGGCATCCTTGGAAGTTTCCTCCTCTACAGTACAAAGCATCTTCCTGGATCCCAGGACTGGAGCCCAGCAGCAACTCCACAATTCCACTTGGCTCCAGCCAAGTGGTAGCCCCTGAAACTTCCCCGTCAGCCATGCAGTGTTAGCTCAGCACTTTCATCAACAACCAGTGACCTTCCCCAGAGGTTCAGCACTACAGCCCAGTATCTGGATGTCCCAGCACAAGCCATGTGATGCCTTCTCTCTGGTTCCAAGTCCAGCCTTGACAATCCCTTCTCACTGATTCCAGCATGGGTTGGTCCCCCTGGCCCATCACAGAGTAGCTTAGTAGGAAGGGATTGTCAGGCATTGGAAACACCACACCTTTCTTTACATCCACTCAAGCCTAGGTGCAGTAGCTACTTCCTATATTTACTAATCTCTGACCCACTTACCTTTTTCTTTTCTTCTTTCAACCTTTCCAACTATTTTATAACGAATCCCCTATATCAACCCCCCTCTGTGGGAACTACTAAATATGGTTTTTCGTTTCCTGAGGGGACCCTCCCAGATATATATCCTGCACATGTGAATGTGGACATTGAAACCTGAGGGGGATTAAGAAGGTTGTGTTAAAAGTCAGTACCCTTTAATCCAATAGTTGTACTGCAAATCTTAAAAATGATGTCAGCTAACTACTCTTCTTCCCTCAAGCTGCACTGACACGACACCTTCTCAAAGAGGTTTTTTTGGCCTCCTGAATAAATGATTTGCCTGCCCACAGCAGCCTGAATCTTTCCTTTATAGCATCATCACAATTTATACTAATCTAATTTTGTGATTCTGTTTGTCTTTCTCTCCATTAGATAAAATGGATCTGGATCTGTTTGGTCACTGGTCTTTCCAGCACATGGAAAAAGGCGTACCTTGTACGGTACTCAAAAAATGCCTATTGAAAGTATGAATAAGTGAATGACCAGAGATAGTCATTACGGCATTGTTTATATTAAACTATAAACAACCTAGAAATTCATTATGATAAAAATGGATAAGTACATGAAAAATCCACTCAATAGGCCAACAGAACCATAATATTTAGCTTGATGTGAATGTTTTGTGGGGGCACCTGGCTGGCTCAGTTGGTAGAGCCTGAGACTCTTGATGTCAGCATCGTGAGTTTGAGCCCCACACTGCGCGTAGAGATTACTTAAAAATAATACCTTGAAAAAATGTAGTAAATGTTTTTCAAAGTGTGGCCCATGAGTCACATGCCTACAAGTCATCTGGAATTATTATTAAACTTCAGATTTCCAGGCATTCCTTCCACATTTCCATAAACTCTGTAGGTGATTTTCATGTACCCTAACTCTTGGCAATCCCTGTTCCAACAAGCATTTATGCAGATTGCAGAGAGTTTGCACTAACTTAAAAACGTATTTTAGGGGAGCCTGGGTGGCTCAGTTGGTTAAGTGTCTGACTCTTGATTTCAGCTCAGGTCATGATCTCACAGTTCACAAGATCAAACCCTGCATCTGGCTCTGCATTGACAGCATGGAGTCTGCTTGGGATTCTTTCTCTCCCTCTCTCTCTGCTCCTTCCCTGCTTGCATGCTCTCTCTCTCTCTCTCTCTCAAAAATAAACATTTAAAAAAATGTGTTTTATCATGTTGATTGGACGAAGCAAAAATAAAACCAACCAAATAAATTTTTTAAAAACTGAGGCATACAATTAAATTAGATAAACAAATAGACATGTAGGACTGTATACAGATAAACAAAGAACAAATATAACAACTTTTTTTTTTAAATCTTAGAAAAAGAACTAGAATGAAACACACCAAAATAGTTTTCTTTGGGGAATTGCAAAAACACTGCTTTGTCTTCCTCTTTCTGGTTTTCAATATTTTCCCTGAATTTCTGATAAATAAGTATGTATTTTACTGTGGAAAAATACCAAACCAAATTATCTCTAAAAAGAAAGAGATTCAGCAGATCCCCTAGGCCAGCTGAAAATGCCAGGTCAGAATCTCCCCCTTTCTTCCTCTGGGTTCCTTGGGCGGCTCCACCATCATTACTTGTCTCCCATAGGGCAGGAGATGTGATCATCTCCTTAAATCTTACCCCGTCTGCACTAAAACCAGAGCTTGGCGGCTGGTAAGCCATTGAAATTTCATACTTAAGACATCAAAGCTGGCAGCCTGGCTGTCAATTCCCCCCAGCTCATCTTCTTAGGAGAAAAATTTCTTGAAAGCACTTGATCCCTTGAAGTTATTGGGCACCACATTTAGCCAAAGCCTCGCTCGGGATGGAGAGGCAGAGTCGGAGAAAGCCCACATGCAGTATATTAAAGGCTTGGGTATGTGCATGACGCGGAGCAGAAAGGGAGCCAAGCAGCCAACGAGCTCGGAGCCCCTAGAGTCTGACTCCCAACAGACTGCACAATTATTGTCATGGGAGGAAGTGGGAAGATGGCACGTGTGGCAGGGGCTAATCTTGGGGGAGACTCTCTGCGTAGCCAAGCCTGGAGCCTACCATTACCCAGAAAGAGCATAATGGCCTGCTGTTAGGCTGTCTCCTAGGAGGAGACTTTTAGGTGAGCCCTTTGCTGTACTTAAAATAGAGCCCAGCTCAGCTGGGCTGCTGGTTGGGGCCGATGCTTCCACCCTGATGCCAGCTCCTGAGCTGGCAACTCTCTGCAGAGACCCCAGGCCTTCTTCCTTGGTGCTCCATAAAGACAGTCACTCTCCCAGGCAGGTGAAAGAAAATGACGCCTATTTCCTCTACAGGAATAGGCAAAAGTGCTCCCCGACGGCAGAATCTGGGCCATAACAGCCAAACCAGCACCTCAGAGCGGGCAGTTTGACAGGCGCTGACACTGTGCAGTCTGCAGGGCCGGCCCTCCTCTCCCAGACACCGAAATTACCATCAAGCCCTTTGGCAGCAGCCCCTTCGCCATCTCTTGGCTCCAGTTTTTCTGCTACTTTAATCCATTCTAACATAGGTAAACCTTCCCAAAGCCCAGATGTCATCAGGTTCAAAAAACGAAAAGCTAGAGAATCAAAGACGGGCTTTACAGCCTGGCATCCAAGTCCCTTTATATCCCAGCTCCAGCTAATATTCCTGAACGCGAAATCATAATAGCCAACGTGTCCTAAGTGCTCACTACACACACTAGGCAATATCCTTAGGGTTTTGGAAAAAAAGTAGTTCACTTCATTCTCAAAATAACCCTAGGAAAAGAACAATAATGAAGATAGGAAACTGAGGCACAGGTCAAGGCTCCCTGCCTAAGGGAGCTAGCAGAATGACTCCATAGCCCACATGGGTACCCGTGTTCCCCAGTCATCCAAGGAAGGGGTGGTCCCCACCAGCTGGGCCAGTCCAAACACTCTTCTCTAAATGTATCTTTCCTACTCCCCCTGATTTTCCCCCACGTTCCCCTCCTCCCGCTGGAGTAAGGACAGTATAAGAGTCCCCAGGCCCAAGGCCAGATCTGAATTTCCAGGCTATCCATGCTTCTCAGCAGCGGAGGACAATCATGGATGGAGCTGCCCCAAGGGAGCCTCGAGAGCCTTGGGTTTTGACTGAATACTTCAGAAACCTGGGCTTGGAATCTACTGAATCTTGAAATAGAAAAGTTCATCCAGGCTCCTCACCTGTAAATTAGGGAGAATAATCCCGCCCCACACAGTCGGAATAAAGGTTAAATGAGAGAAGGACACAAAAGGCTTTGGAAACTTCTGTGATCACATCTACCTTTGAACTCCCACAGCATGTTTTACTAATATTTCTTTTCACCTTTACTATGCCCATTAGCATTCCCGTTTCCTCCCCACCATTACCCTGGCTTTAGCTGTGCGTTAAAGAGGCAGGTACCTTGAGAGGTGGGCTGCTTGTGTATGTTTTCTTTTAAAGAGGGGAGGCCTTGGGTGCTCTGAAATCAGTTACCCACGTGCTTCTGTGAACTCATCTGCTTAAAGTCTTTAGGTGAAACTCTAAATCAGGGGTCACCGCTAATATGCCCAGTGGTTCCCCTTCCGACGTCTTCTCTCCTTGTTTGCACATGGACACTGCTTCACTTTCAAGACACCAACAAGGAAACAGTCTTCTACCATTCTCTTGTCCTGTAAGAATGGGATATGATTTTCTAAACTGGGTTTACACTTGAAATGGTATGTGAATTATATTTCAGTGAAGTTTTTTTTTTGTTTTTTTTTTAAGCAGCTTCACAAACAATGTGTAAACAAATGGTGGTGGCTCTATTCCAATAAAACTTTATTTACAAAAAAATAGATTTCCGACTTCATGCTAAACACACAGGGTCGGTGAGGGGGTGATGATATCTTGGTAAGAGCCCAGGCTTTGGAGTAAGACAGACCTCATTTTGAATCCCATGTCCTTCCATTCACTGAGTGCTATGCTTCCTGACACACACAGGCACTTGAAAATTGGCAGTTCCTTTCCTACTCCAGCACCGGGGCTGAAGCCCAGTGTTAAGGGCTGGGGGTGTAAAAATGAAGAAGCCACCATTACTGCCTTGAAAGAACTCCACACCGGAGTTCTATATACCGGAGCATATAGAAATGTACCCCAGAAGGGGTAAAGCTTGAGCTAAGCTTTGGGAAAGGAAAGCACACAAAGTCCACATCAGACAACCCGGGTTCTAATCCCTGCTCCGCCCCCTATTTGCTGTATGACCCTGACAGAGAAAATTCACCTCTCGGAGCTTTGGTGTCCACCCTCTCAGAAAAAGGAAGTAATAAGTAAGTAATGCTTAACTTGTGGGGATTGTTGTGACATTTACAAGAGTGTGACTGAGAAACTTACAGTGAGCTGAGCTAGATGTCAATAAAAATTTTAAAATTCTGTGAATCCCTACACAATGTGCCGGTCAGTTAGAAGTAGTTCAGCGTGTGTACATGAGCACATGTTTATACTTGTATCTGTACCTAATACAGATCCATTTGAGGGAGCTTAGTCCTGATAAATACCTGGGGAGGCCAAGCAGACTGGACAGCTCCATACCATGGCAGCAACCCCAGCCCCCCACCAGCCTAATGTGGGTTTATAGAGTTTCTTTTTGTTAAGTGCTTCAGGGATACTATCTCCTTTACCTTCATGACATTCTAATGTAGTTAGAAGGAGGCAATATTATTCTCATTTTGTCAATGCAGTTATTAAGGCTGAGACGTGAGCAAGCTTAAACTGTGGAAAGGACCCTGAAGGTCAGTTAGTCTGACCCTCATGCTGTGGCTACAACGCTCTCAACAGCATTTCTGCCAAGGTCTTATCAAGATAATGTCATGTTATTTTTAGGGACAGGTTGTTCAGTCTCTAAGAGACAGAACTCTGAGTGTGGTCTTGGGAAGCCTTTTTCTGCAAAGGCTGAACTAGAGTCCATCTGGGCTTTGGTATCTGAGAGATCTGGGTTCAAATCCTGGCTTTACCATTCACTAGCTAGGCAAATGATCAATCTCTCCAAGTCTCCCCACCCTCACATATAAAATTAGAAAGCAAATATCTACTTTCTAGAGTTGTTTGGTGACTAAATAAATGATAGATAGCAAGACTCTCTGGCAATTATAATGCAACACACACACACACATAAGTTGTCATTGGTTTCACTGTTATAATAAAGGTTTTTCACCCACCTGACAAGTGTCATCATTCATAGTTGCTGGACAATGAATTGGCACAACACTTTTGATGGACCAACATTTAAATGTACATATTCCTTTTGAAACACAAAACCTACTTCTAGGAATTCACTCTACAGATCTCAGTCCACAGCTGAGACGGTTCACATGTTCAAAGATATTATTCAACACTGTGTCATTAGTAAATTAAAAACACTGAAACAGTCTTAATGTCCTTCAGTAGGGAATTAATTAAATACATAATAATACAGCAATACAATGGAACACACTGTTGTTAAAAGAATGAAGTCTTTCTAAATTTTTTTTTAAATTTTATTTATTTTTGAGACAGAGCGCAAGCAGGGGAGGGGCAGAGAGAGAGTGAGACACAGAATCCGAAGCAGGCTCCAGGCTCTGAGCTGTCAGCACAGAGCCTGATGCGGGGCTCGAACCCACAAACTGTGAGATCATGACCTGAGCCGAAGTCAGATGCTCAGCCAACTGAGCCACCCAGGGGCCCCTGAAGTCTTTCTACCTATGTTGGTATGGACTAATCTCTGAGATATATTACTTGGTGGAAAAAGTAAATGCCAGTGCAAAGTATATGGACTGAACCACCATACTAAAAAAGAAAAGTGAATATAATATACCCACACATACATACACAACATGTACTCTTAGTCCATATGTGGACACACTGCCTCTTGGAAAGGAAATCAGGGAACCGACATCTTACTGTATGCATTTTGTACTATTCTATCATTTTCACCAGGATATGTGTTCCTTTTATAGTAACAGAAACAAAAGGACCATAAAAAATGCTGACTCTCTAACTAGACATTAAGATCCAAAGGGTCAGAAGCACATCACTTTTCTCATTTCAAAAGACAGCCGCCCCATGTCACCAGGCCAAGCCTCAGAGCTGGCCATCTCTTCTCTCTTTTATCTGATTGTCAACAACTCCTATCCACTGTACTTTTCGCATGGATCCAGAATAAGAGTACTTCTTGCCACTCTGCTGCACCCTCCCTGGACTTAACCACTGTCCTCTCTCACTCAGACCCTGGTACTACCCTCCCTACTGGTCTTTTGGTCTCCTCCCCACAGAGAAAGAAGCACTATTGAGCTCTTTTTATTTGTTCTAATGTTTATTTGTTTTTGAGAGAGAGAGAGAGAGAGAGAGAGAGAGAGCACGCGTGCTCAAGTCAGGGAGGGGCAGAAACAGAGAGCAACAGAGAATCCCAAATAGCTCCATATTGTCAGCGCAGATGGGGGAGCTTGAACTCACGAACCATGAGATCATGACCTAAGCCAAAATCAAGAGTCAGATGCTCAATTGACTGAGCCATCCAGGTGCCCGGCACTGAGCTTTTTTAAAACACAAATAAAATCAGGTTAATCCTCCACTCAAAACCCACAAATAGTACAAATGTCCCTACCATGGCCCCTAAGCACTCACATGGCTGTGGCCCCAATCACCCCTTGAACCCCAGGTCCTAACTTCACTTCCCCGACTCATTGCTCTTTATTGCCTCATATTGCCTTGTTCTTCTACATGACAATATTCCCTGCCTGACACTATTTGTTCATCTATTGGTGGAGCCTTATCTCTCCTATTAGAGAGCAAACTTCAACATCATCCTCAGCACACAGGACAGTCACAGGCACATGGAGTCCCTAATAAATGCCTGTTGACTTTCATTGGACCATTTATTAGTGTAATAAAATGAGACCTGGACTGGAACAAGGAGACCTGAACTCTGGTTCTCCATCAGTTACGCCCTATGACATTAAAGCAGTTCTCGTCACTTCTCTAAGGCTCACATGGTAGCAATGACTTCCAGCCCAGTATCTCTAGGCACCTGGTAATTTCTAAAGTTGTGATAGCAGTGCCATTTTCAGTATTTCAAAGTGTCAGAAAGATTTTCCTAAAGCATGTTCTATGGCATGTAAATATATGTTCCTCAACAAAGAAAGAGCTCCAAGGTTAAAAAAAACACACGAAGTTTAGTTTTTAATGTGCCAATGGGCCTTAAAATTTGTGTGTTTGCAGGCATGTATGGGTACATGTACGCAGACCATCTCACAATATGAGAATTCAGCAGAATACATGTTGGGAAAAAGGCTCGACTAGTCAGATTCACATTCACAACACGGTCAGTAATACTAATTTCCTTACTTTGACCAAAGGCAGTTAGAAAAGTTTTTGACTTATGATATTTGGAGAAAGAACTTAATCATGGCTTCAAACATGCAAACGTGAGGCTCATGTCCTGCTTCTTACATCATCACCCATCCACTATTCCATTTATACCCTAAAGGTTAGACTCCAGTTAAATGTGCAGCTTTCCAGATATTCCAGGCTATACTGTGATCTCTGGCTTTCTACTTTTGGTTTTCATTGATGGAAATTAACTTCCCCTCATTTTCTGTCACTGATCTCTATTCATTTCTCTAGACTTAGCTTAAAAGTGGCCTCTTCTTGGGGTGCCTGGGTGGCTCAGTTGGTGAAGCATCTGACTTCGGCTCGGGTCACGATCTCATGGCGTTTAAGTTCGAGCCCCCACATCAGGCTTTATGCCGACAACTCAGAGCCTGGAGTCTGTTTCATATTCTGTGTATGTGTCTCTCTCTCTCTCTCTTTCTCTTTCTCTGCCCCTCTCCTATTCACTCTATCTCTCAAAAATAAACATTACAATTTTTTTTTTAAATGACCTCTTCTTGGGGCACCTGGCTGGCTCAGTCAGTGGCACGTACAACTCTTGATCTCAGGGTTAAGGGCTGGAGCCCCATGTGGGTGTAGAGATTACTTTAAAATAAAATCTTCAAGGGGCGTCTGGGTGGCTCAGTTGGTTAAGTGCCTGACTCTTGATTTCGGCTCAGGTCATGGTCTCACCAATCGTGAGATGGCGCCTCACGTCAGGCTTCACGCTGACGGCACAGAGCCTGCTTGGGATTCTCTCTCTCTCCTCTCTCTCTCTCTCTCTGCCCCTCCCCAACTTGCACTCTCTCACTCTCTCTCAAAAAAAAAAAAAATTCAAAAAGGAAAAAAAAAAGACCTCCTCTTGACTCCTTCTTATCCACTCCTTTACATCTTCACCATATCCCACAGTTTCCTCCCTCATAACACCCAAAACAATAGCGTCACATAAGACTTACATGTCTGTCTTCCCCATTGATGCTGAGCTCCACAAAGTTGTGGGCTCAGTGCCAATCACTAGTCTTTTCAGCACATAGTATAGGTCTGCAGTTAAGTAGATGGGGAAGGACAGAAAGAAAGACAGAAGGAAGGAGAGTTAGGAAGAAAGGAAGGTGGATATTTGGAAACCACTGTATGAGAGAGCAAAAGGAACTAAAATAGAGAAAACAGAAGCTGAATAGAGTGCACAGCTTGGGAGCCTGATGTCTGAAGCAGCTTTGTCCCAAGGAACCACCATCCCATGAAATGTTCATATTTGTTCCATGAAAGAAGTGTCCATGGACAAGTAAGTTTAAAAATGTACATCATGATAACACCGTTGTGCAAATATATGATGCCCATAGCATAATAAAACATCCAAGAAGTTTCATAATTAAGGACTCTCTTTGTATTTGTATTCTCAAACTTTCTTTGACCATAGCGCATTTCTTTTTTCTTTTCTTTCTCCTTCCTTCCTTCCTTCCTTCCTTCCTTCCTTTTGACTTCCTGCCTTCCTGTCTTCCTGACTTCCTCCTGCCTTCTTCCTGCCTGCCTACCTTGTTTCCCTCCTGCCTTCTTCCCTGCCTTCCTGCCTCCTGCTTGCTTTCCTTCCATCCATCCTGCCTTCCTTACTGCCTGCCCACCTGCTTTCTTTCTTGTTTGAATGAAAAAGGAGAAGACAACTTATAGAACAGGGACAGAGAGCACAGGAGCTCTAGAATAATGCTACGCCCCGTAACAATTCTATAACTCTCCCAACAAGAAGAGAGTTCTACAGGTTCCTGTCAGGTTTGCATACAGGGGCTGAAACACACATGTTCTGCTGATATCAAATAGAAGCAGGAAATGATTTTGCATGAAAATGAAGATGTGTCTCTCAGTGTTGAGTGTGATATGCACAGTCTAAATGGAGTTTGTCCATGTGTGATCATTCACCCAGAAGCTAGCTCATGAGAAGGGGAGGACAACCAAATTGATGGCTTTAGGTTAGCAAACCACACCTTTCCATTTTAGTGTCCATGACCTCCAGGTATCAACAGTGACAAATATCGGGCCACAGTCACAGTTGTAGTCCTAGATCTACAACCGGAAGTTTAGAATCCATTAGGCTAGCCAAACAGTGCTCTCCCACTGAACCCTTAGCTGTCCTCCACACAATTCCTTTAGGACAGAGACCAAGTCTGAAGTGACATCATATGCTAGACTCCAGTGCAGTTCCTGTATGCTGAATGAATGAATGAATGAATGAGCAACAGCAATAGCAAATAAATCTGAGTCTCAGGGTCATCACATGTATAATGGGCTAAACCATGAACCTCACAGGGTTATTACGAGGTTCTTGTTGGTTGTATCAAACACTTGGTTTCTCCTACCAGAAACAACATTAATAATTATAGTAGAAATTGGGGTGCCTGGGTGCCTCAGTCAGTTAAGCGTCCGACTTTGGCTCAGGTCATGATATTGTGGTTCGTGAGTTCAAGCCCTGCATCAGGGTCTGTGGTGACAGCTCAGAGCCTGGAGCCTGCTTCAGATTCTGTGTCTCCCTCTCTCTCTGTTCCTCCCCTGCTCATTCTCTGTCTTTCTCTGTCTCTCAAAAATAAATAAATGTTAAAAAAATTTTTTTTAATTAAATAATTTTAGGAGAAATGGGTAAAGTACAAACACTGGCCATAATTTTCACTTCCAAATTTCATACAAATGTAAATTAAATACAACCAAGGATGGTGAGAGGAATTATAAAGAAATACTCAAAATAGATAAAGATTTGGGCATTAAAGTCACTGCACTAACAAGCAGCTTTCTTTGCAAGTTCAAAATATGTTACTTTGTTGCAAGGTTACTTTGCAAGTTCAAAATATGTTAAACAAGGCTGAGTACAAATTTGAAACATCAAAAAAAAAAACCCAACAACTTTTGTATACCACCTTGTTCTTCATAAGGCCGTTTCTTATTATTCTGTCCATTAATCTGTATATTTATTCAGCAAAGAGTTACTGACCACTGTGTGTGAATCTACCACTCGGAAGGATACCCAGATGAACCATGCATCTCAAGAGCTGACTGTCTGATGGAAGAGAAAACAATTTGAAACTTACCTGATTTTCCTAACTACCCTGTAAGAATGACCGGATATTACAATCCCAATTTTACAGTCCTAATAAATGGAAGGACAGAGTTTTACTGATAGAGAACTCCAGCTTTGGAGTCAAGAGACTCAATCACTGGATCTGCCACCTTCTCACTGGAAGACCTGGGGTGAGTTACCTAAATTATCTGTGCCTCAGTTTACTCATCTGATGGATAGTAATAACTGGTCCTTCTTCAAGCGGATTAAATCAGTTACTGTAAAGAAAAAAAAAGTCCACGAAGCACTTGACATATATTGCCTGTTAGTAAGTGCCAGTTTCATATTCTTATCATCACAAGTTTTATTAATGTTATTATTAATAGTACTAGTATTAGATTTACCTAAGTTCACATGATTAATAAGTTTCAGAATGGAATTCAAAGCCATATTCTCTAAGACAAATATCTGCGCACATCCCCTATGAAAAGTGGGCTGATGAACACAAAATCATGGGTATGGAAGGAGGCTCTAGTTTTTCTTCTTGGGTCTAGTGGCCATGTGGCCTCTCATCAAGATTCTTTACTCCAACTGTAAAAATTAACCCTCAAGCCCCTGTCACAATTAGAATTCTCGTATGGTTGAGTTGAGTCCCTCTCTCACTCTCTAGCTTTGCCCATCAGCTATCATTCAGACCTCTGCAGTAACAGAAAGACTTGGCCTTCTGTGTCATGAGAACCTCTTGGAGCCAGTGATTATATTCTGACAGGCCTCTAGGATGATTAACAACCAGCATTTCCAGCATGAAATGGGTCACACTTGAAATACACGCAAGCGATGTACAGAATTTATGATAACATTGCTCATCCTAAGCAAAGGGGCTGTGCCATTTTTATTCACTCACTCAACATTCATCAAGCCACGTTTATGTGTCAGCAACTGGGCTAGACACTGGGGCCACAGAGAAAAGAACACGGTCCTTGCTCTCGGAGACATTCAGACTAGAAAAATGCTCTCAGGTTCTCCAGGTAAGGATCTCCTTTTTTCATGGCTCTAAAGAACGAGAGGTCATCTGCTCCAACTGTCATTTTCCAGAGGAGTAAACTGAGGCCCAAAGATGTAAAGTGACTCACCCAAGGACACAAAGGAAGTTACTGGCAGGCTTGATTAGATGTCTTAAGCAAAGGCATGATCCTTCGCAGATAAAAAATACAAATGCTCATAGGCTGATGACATAAAGAGGTCTGGGGTTTCTCTAGGGCCTACCCCGATTTCTTTTTGACCTTGGACATGGGCCTTGCTGATGAGTCTCAAGGCTGCCGTACGGAACATCCATTTCTGCTCCTTGGCAAGAGCTCTTTGGGGTATTTAAAAATACATTACACGATGTGATAGCCGGAGCATATTCTCACGGATGGTTACATGGGAGTCACAGTTCCACTCCCTGCTCTGTCACCGAGACTGTATGATTGACAGCCTGGGTGCTGGTGACCCTGGGCCAAATCTCTTAATGTTCTCTCCTCCTCCACAGAATGGCGAGGACAATGGGAGTGCCCAGGCACACTGGTCCATTGTGAGGATGGATTGTTTCTCCATGCCCATAAAACTCTCTGAGTTCCGCTGAGAAAGGCCTGATTATTATGATCCCCTCGAGAGTTCCCCTTCCTTGCTAACAAAAGTGAAATTGTACTTTATCTCATTAGCTGCACATTATATATTGGTCACCGACCAAGAACTGGTAAGATTTCACATGTAAATTAGACTGGGCCTACAGGCCTGCAGCCAAAACGGAATAAAAAGTGGGTGAGGGGTGAGCTGTACTCAACTAGGTGTCCTGGGGCTTGGATTCTCAAATTGGCTCTGTCCCTTGTCTAGCTGTGTGGCAAACTTCTGGACCTCTCTCCTGACTTCACTGGCACTCGTCAGATGGAGATAATGATCCTATCCTCGTTTTCTCCATGTTGCAGAATGGCCCTGGGGCCCACAGAAGAATACAGACATGAAGGCACTTTGTAAATAGCAAAGTCATATATAAGCATCAGAATATAACTAATACAGATGGCTCCTAGCTCATGAAAAGCTTGTCTCAAAAGTTTGCAGGTCACAGATTGAAATCTTGGGACATAAACTCTCTTCAAAATAATGCCATGCATAGGAATTAGGTTCCCAGGCAAGCTGAGAGAATCCTGCTTAGCTCAAAACTGAAAAAAAAAAAAAAATACAGGTATAAAAAAAGTTATAATTTCTATTGTGCCCAATCACCTTTGATAATTTAGTATCTCTGGGAAAATGCATTCTGGATCCTAAGTACCCCGGAAGATATCTCCCTTTCCAGAATTTTAAGTGGTAGGAGGTCACAACTTTGGGAAGCAGTTAGGTTGAGTTCAAGTCTTACCTCTGCTACTCCCTAGTTATGGGACTACAGACCAATGAATGGACCTCTCCGATCTCCAGTCTCCTCATCTGTGAAATGTGGTTGATGATGACCACCTTGGAACTGTTAAATGAAGCTCAGAGTAAATAGTATGCCCAGAACAGCTCCTTTCCTATACATGAAGAAGTTGCTGTCTTCATTTGCATAAAGAAGGCACCTCTCCACAGCTCCACCATAATCTCTCCTGAGGAGTCTGAAGTGTAGGGCTAAGAACAGCTACTCCATGGGGTGAGAGCGCTGGCCTTGGTCTCCCTCCCTGGCTCTACATATGGGTAAGTGAATCATCACCATCAATGGTACCATACCTGGCTACCAGAGCCACCTCCTTATTCAACAGGAGCAAACCAACGGAAAAAAATTCTCTACTGCAGCAAAACTACTCTGTATGATATGATACCATAATGGTGGCTATAGTTCATTATACATTTGCCTAAAGCCACAGAATGTACATGACTGAGAGTGAACCTTAATGTACATTACAGATTAGGGGTAATAATGATGAGTCAATGTAGGTTTATCAGTGTAATGAGTGCACCACTCCGGTGGGGGATGTTGATCATGGGGGAGGCTATGTGTGGGGACAGGGGATATATGGGAAATCTCTGTACTTTCTGTTGAGTTTTGCTCTGAACCTAAAAATGCTCTAAAAAAATTAGGTCTTTAAAAAAATTCTCTAGTAATGAATGTAGACGGTAAACCATCAATTTAATTCCTTTACTAAATCACATTTCATTCTGACCCTCAGTGGCCTGTAAGTCCACGCTTACCCACTTAAAACATAACAACAAACTTGAAGGTACATTCCTTAATATGATATATTTGCATTAGGCTTCCAATATGATCATTAGAATTATCTCTTTTATTTAAAAATTTTTTTTTCAACGTTTTTATTTTATTTTTGGGACAGAGAGAGACAGAGCATGAATGGGCGAGGGGCAGAGAGAGAGGGAGACACAGAATCGGAAACAGGCTCCAGGCTCTGAGCCATCAGCCCAGAGCCTGACGCGGGGCTCGAACTCACGGACCGCGAGATCGTGACCTGGCTGAAGTCAGACGCTTAACCGACTGCGCCACCCAGGTGCCCCTAGAATTATCTCTTTATCCGGAAGCTAGTAACTATTAAAGAATTATTTTTTCGCTTTTCCCCCAACATTATGCAAACTTTCAAATGTACAGAATAATTCTATAATGAACTCCCATATAACCATTACTCAACATTTTACTATACTTATTTTTTTCACATATCTATCTATCCATCTCTATCGCCATTCATCAATTCATCTTAATTTTTGATGCATTTTAAATTAAACTGAAGACATCTGTGCATTTTCTCCCTAAATACTTCAGCATGAATCTCATTAACTAGAGTTCAACATATGTGGGTTTTGTTCAGAATTTGCTATTCTTTTTCTTTGGAGGGAAAGGTTAGATACAGTGAAAGGTACAAATCTTACGTGAACTTTCACGCTAAGTTCTGACAATGCATATACTTATGTAAGCAAAGCCCTTATCGAGAAATGAAATATGGCCATTCTCCCCCCCAGGAGTCCATTCTCATTCAGGCTCCAGAGACAACCACTATTCCTTTAATTTTTAATTCATGATAGCTTTTCCCTGTTCTAGAACTTCATATAAGTGGGATCAAATAGTATGTATTTTTTTGTGTGTGTGTAAGGATTCTTTTACTCAGCATATTTTTGAGATTCACCTCTGATGTTATGTGTATCGGTAAGTTGTTCCTTTGTACTCTTTTGTACAATATACCACAATTTGATTGTCTACTTCTTGCTAATGAACACCTGGCTACTTCTAGTTTGGGGCTGGAATGAAGATGTCTGCTATGAATATTCTCATAAGTCTTTCACAGATAAGGGTTTTCCTTCTCTTCGGTAGGTGACAAGTTGCCGGTCTTCTGGGCCATAGGTCAGGTGTGTGTTCAATTTTATAAGAAACCAACAAACCCTTTTCCAGTGTGGATACACCATCTTACCATCCCACAAATGATGTATGAGAGCAGTAGTATGCCAACATTTGGGGTTATCTGTCTTTTTAATTTTAGCCAGTTTTTTTGTGTGTGCGCTGTGTTATCTCGTTGTGTGAACGTGGATTTTTAAGAGACTTAAAGTTATATGAAAATAATTTAAGTGAAACATCTATGAGCCACAAAATACTTCAGGGAGTTATAATTCTAGTTGTGTTATATTTGGATGTGTAGTGAACTAGAGGGTTAAGAGCAGGAGAAGCTGTGTGCTGTCATTGTCAAAACACTGAGATAATAATAAGTGTAGCTGATATAATATGCTTATGTTTCAGGGAGGCTTCTGAGCTCTCTACATGCATAAAACCCCAGTAACTACCCTGTACTGAGTGGTTACTATGTGCTCAACGCCTAGCACTTTACTGATCTAATTTGATCTTCCCCACAACTCTGCTGAGTCAGCATCAAAGGCCATTTGCTATAGATGAAGAGTCTGACTTGCTCAAGACCAGAGCGTGACGGCACCAGGATCTGAACCCCTACTGGCCTAACTCCGTGACCCACGCTCAGGGTATGGCACCACCCTGCCCTCACTGCCTCTTGGTCACCCTGAGACAGAAGACATTGTATCGTGGATCCTTCGCCCTGCATTTGACTCAAAGTACCAAGCCTCTTTCAAGTTTCCACCCGAGCAAACTGTAAGACAGGGCTATGACTTTTGCTGGCTCAGCATTCTGCCAGAGAGAGGAAACAAAATTTCTGTGACCCAGGAAGCTAGGAGTTTGTTTCCCCTAAGGCAAGTCATTTCTGGCTGTTTCGATTTCATTCACTTAGCAACTTCTGAGACTCAACCTCCATTCACTCTCTGGAAGTTAAAATCGAGGCCTAATTGAGATAACACATCTCCTGCTGCCAGCTTTGGGCCCTATGCTGACTCACATCTGCCACAGAGGCTAGTTAGTGAGGCAACCCGGCACCTGTCACAGCACAGCTAGTCTTGCTTGGGAGGCAGGGGGTGAGTGGGTAGGAGCATCTGTTCCGGAGTCAGAGAGACCTGCATTTGACTTCTGACTCGATCACATTCTAGCTGTGTTGCATCTGGGTAAATTGTATTATCTTGCTGAGACTCACTTTCTGCATCTGTGAAATGGGCATAATGAACTCAATATATGCATCATGGAGCTTGCGAGCATTAATCGAGATAATGACTAAAATATTCACCATAGTTTGGAGCACCTGGGTGGCTCAGTTGGTTAGGCGCCCAACGTGATTTTGGCTCCTGTCATGATCTTGTGGTTCCTGAGTTCAAGCCCCGCATCGGGCTCTGCCCTGGCAGCACAGAACCTGCTTGAGATTCTCTTCCCCCTGCCCCCCCCCCCCAACTCTCTGCTTCTACCCTGCTCGCACTTTCTCTCTCAAAATAAATACATAAGCTTCTTAAAAATAAATAAATAAATAAATAAATAAATAAATAAAATATTCACCATAGTTCATGAACTAGTGCTCAAGAAATGTCAAGTATCATTATGGTGATTCTTCAGTGGTGTCTGTCTTCATTTGAGATCAAGTGAATGAGTGTTACTGCCAGGGTAGTGAATATTAATAGGTCGATGGTAGGAGAAGGAGAAGAAGAGAATGCACACTTATTCAATACCAACTAAATGCTGGATTACCTACATTCATATTTTTAATGATGCTGGGAGGGGAGTTAGTATTCCCATGTTACAGAGGAGGAAAACAAGTCACACAGTGGTTAAGTAACATTACCAAGGACAGAAAAGGGTCACAGCACCACCATTAACAGCAAAACAGAAAGGATTGCATAAAAAAAAACTCTCCTATGTAGATACTGTGTCAGGCTGCCCATGGATGCTGGGAACGCTGGGCACTAACTGCTTGACTCGGCAGGTGAAGCAGGAAACTTGACACAGAGCTCAGTTTTTGCAGTGCATAGAAAAGAAGGGTATAAAAAGAAAAAGACAGGCTCCATTGTTGAAAGACCTGCTTTTAATCTCAGGCTTCGTATCTTTCCTGAAGTGTGACCTTGGGATAGTTACCTGGTTATTCTGAATCTTGGTTTTCTTCTCTAGACAATGGGCACATTTTTGGAGGATCACAAAGCCAACTACATAGTGAAATATACAGCCCTATGGGCAGGTTATTACAAAGAAGGCGGAGGCCCTTAAACAAATCATCAGCCTTGAGAATGGAAGGCTCACACAACCACCGCCCACGCTTGCTAATTGGTTTTCCATCTGGGATCACTGGCTGGAGCCTGGACCTCAGTTACATTTAACTCAGACCACCTTCTGAACTGATTCACCCCTCTGCCTTCTCCATCCAAGCTGCCATCAGCTCCTGCCCAGGTTCCTGATTATGGCCCCAAACAGTCTTCCTGCTTCTCCTGTGCCTCTTCATCCCACTATAACCCTTTCTACTTTGAAACATATAAAATAGATCATGTCACCTACCTGCTTAGAACCCATTAGTGGTTTCCATTTGCTTTTATAATTAAATCAAAAATCTCAAATCTGTCTTCTCTGTTGCCTTAAGAACATCTTAAGGGCAGGGGCAATTTCTTAGGATGGTGGGAGGCCTTTGATGAATGCTCAGTGCAGGGTCTTAAATGCATAAGAAATATAGTTACAATCAGGACTGATTCCAGGCAATATACGTCTGTCGGATCACACTGGTTCTTATAGAACTGAAATATTTACATCCTGTTCCATCACCATTGATCCAAAACTCCTCTGCTGATCCCCACTGGCCATGGGCAGCCATTATCCTTCTCCCAGTACCATTCCACACCTAACAACAACTAAAGGGTTAATGTCTGCCTGGGTGTGGTGCCCCCCCCACCCCCGTCCTTGCACTATCTGCTTCTCTTTGTTTACTCAGTGCTGTGCCAAACTAGCTGTTACTAAATATTTTCAGTGTCCCCTCACTACTCCTTACTTTTCAGTGTTATTCAAACAAATTTGTAATAAAGTGACTGTCTTAGTATGGGCTGCTGTAAGAGAATGTCACAGACTGGGTGGCTTAAACAATAGACATTGAACTCTCACACTTCTGGAGGCAGGAAGTCGAAGATCAGGGTGCCAGCAGGTCGGGTTCTTGAGGAAGGCCCTCTTCCTGGTTTATAGATGGCTCTCTCTTCTTGTGTCCTCACTTGCTGAAGCACTCTGGTCTCTAGAGCACCTTTCAAAGCACTAATCCCCTTCACTAGGGCTCCACCCTCATGGCCTAATTACCTACCAAAAGCCCCACCTCCAAATTCCTGGGCACTGGGGATTTAGGCTTCAACATACATACCCACACATTCAGTCCATAACAGTAAAGGCCCCAGAACAATTATCTACCAAGCAGATTTACAGTTAGGTTTGCTCCGCTTAACTCATCCTGTCCTGTCTCATCTTCAAAATTTTAAAATGCTGTTCACCCTTCCAGGAAAAGTCTCCCATCTATCCCACCTGTTCTCCACTCTTGCCTTTACCTACCTAACTGTTCCTTGTTGTTGAGTCTCAGTCTAGAAGTCATTTCTTCTAGGAAACTTCGACAATGCAGGTCAAGGAAGCAGCGTCCATGGCCTTGTCCCAAATCTGGACTTGTCTCCCTAGTAGGTCAAAAGTTAAAATTTGTGCTATTCTTCACAAAGCATTTATGATCCCCTTTTACAGATGCTGAAAGCAAGGCCACATGAGGCCAAGGAGCATGCCTCCACATACTTAGTAAATGGCAGGCCAGCTTTCCCGAGGAAGTCTGGTTTGGGGCCAGGCTTGTGTCTTCCTACTTCTCAGTCCAATGCATTTGGCCCTGTGTCTAGAGAGCACATTAAAGCCTCAGTAAGTGTTGGATGAACAAGTGTTGGATGAACAAGCCTCACAACAAACTTTAAGAAACCATGTCCACCTTATGCAAATCTAACATGTACCATGAAAGGTTGGAATATTCTATTATTTATACAGAGGGTGAATCCTACAGTAATAATGATGCAAACAAATACTGAAATGACCACAGAAGGAATTAAGAGTCCTAAGAAATCTCAATATTTTCCTCACTGCCTCCACACCTGGGGTTCCCCTGAACAAACTTCAGAGGGGCGCCTGGGTGGCGCAGTCGGTTAAGCGTCTGACTTCAGCCAGGTCACGATCTCGCAGTCCGGGAGTTCGAGCCCTGCGTCAGGCTCTGGGCTGATGGCTCAGAGCCTGGAGCCTGTTTCTGATTCTGTGTCTCCCTCTCTCTCTGCCCCTCCCCTGTTCATGCTCTGTCTCTCTCTGTCCCAAAAATAAATAAAAACGTTGAAAAAAAAATTAAAAAAAAAAAAACTTCAGAGACTCTGGGCTTGGTTTCAGTGAGGGAGGAAGGTCCTTCCAAGTCCAGGGAAGCAAATTTCAGGGGACTGAGGGACACAGTGCCTGCTGCATTATCAGTAGATAATTTGTTGGATGAGCAACCGTTCCGAAAAGAAGAGGTCTTAGAAATTTCAAGGAAGATAGAGTTTTTGTTGATAGTTGCTGCACTGGGCTCATGAGGAAACCACCTCCTATACACCAAACCAAGAATCACTAATATCTTCACCTTACTTTCTCACCTTAGAAAAAAGGTGGCCACAGGGGCCCAAAGTGGTTAAGTGACTTGCCCAAGGTTGCACAACCAGTGAGGGCAAAGTAGAGGATGAGAACTCTAGCCTCCTAGCCTAGTGCTTCCTGAATTTAATGAGCAAAGGAATGACCTGAGATCTTGGTAATGGGCAGATTCTATTTCTGAGGGTCTGGGAAGAACCCAAGATTCTGCCTTTGTAACAAAATAATACTTTGCCACGGTGCTCCCAGATAGCACCACTGCCATTGTTCCAGAGACCACTTTTGAGTAGCAAGGTCCTATCCTAGTTATATTCTTCCCCTCCTCCCTCTAATTAAAACAAAATGTAAACAAAGAATAAAAGAACTGAGTCCCTGTAATGCCCAACTTAAGAGTGTGAAACTCTCTGTAAACAGTTGCCTGCCAATCTTCCTGGAAGGACATGGTAGCTTTTCGTGTCTCCAGCACTAGGTTCACCTAGTAGCATCACTAGGTGATGGGAAGAGAAAACCCTAGCAGAGATACTCAATACCTGCTTATGATCCATCTGCTGTAAAGTGACTGTAACGTTCTAGCGATGCAGGAAGCATCTGATTACTGTGACTGGAGGAAAATGCAGCTCATGAGTTAGCATAGCAATGAATATTCATGGACCTGGAGTGATCTCTTTAGGGCTCTTAGGCATACTATAGGACAGCCTCCCACTCCACAACCCCAGGATTATCAAGTGGCTATAATTAAAATATACTGCGGGCTTCCATGTTGTGAATTCAAGTGCAGATTCAGAACTCCCGGAAATAACATATCAATAACAGTGCCTGACGCTGGAGATGCTCTACAATTTACAAAGCACTTTGGTATTTATTATTTTATCTGCAGAGAGGGGGCCAAGCAAGACTAGGATACGAACAATTGATTCTAGGGTCTAGCACCTCACTTACTGGCAGGAAATATTTTATCACCTCTTTGGGTCTCTGTCTCCTCATCTGTTAAATAAGTATATTAATAATAATGCTATCTCCAACAGCTATTATAAGGATTAAATGAAATCATGAATGTGAAACATGGTAGAATTGATAAGGAACAAAACACTTGCTATTGTTGGCATCATTTTAATCCGGTATAGGAAATCTAATGGGGTAGTGGAAAGGGTACTGATGAGTTTGGAGAATGGAATAGTGACCTTAGTGATGCAATAACTCCTTAGGTGACTATAGGCAAGTCACTTGACAACTTATGACCTCAGTTTTCTCATCTGTAAAATGGGACAGGTTGTATTTATTTATTTTTCTTTTCTGAGCAGATGAAGCAATCAAGTGGACTGATGTTACCCAGACACTCAGTTTATAACCATTAATGGAGAAGCTGGTTATCTGCCAGAATCCTCTGGACCAGTTTTGCTCCAAGGGCAGGGTGACCCATGTTCCTGTCAATGCACATTTTACATCATTCCTCACAAGCCAGGCTGTGAGCTAATTCTGCATCCAACTCAGAGCACATTGTACTCAATTAATTGGTCAGTCAATAAACACTGAGGAGCTGCAATGGGTAGGATCTGGTGCTAAGCTCTGGAGGATACCGAAAAAGGAGTAAGTAAGAGCCAACCCCCCTCAAGATACTTTTAATCTAATGAGGAAATAAGACAGATGTATTTGGAACTACAACTAACTATATAAGGTAGCACACTGTCTTCAGGTTGAATTAAAGCTGACCTCCAAATGGAAGTGGTGATAGGTATACGAGACAGAGGAAGTTAATCATCCTCATATCCTTTTTTCTCTTCTTGTGTTTACTAATATGATCTCCCAAGTTTCATCTAAGCATAGACCACCCAACAGAGGACAACACTGCCCAGCTATGTTGCAGCTCATTATGGTCATGAGACGAAGTTCCAGAAGTGGAAAAGGTGGGTGCATCTTCCAGATGTCATTCTTTTTTTATTAAATGTTCATTTATTTTTGAGAGAGGGGCAGAGAGAGAGGAAGACACAGAATCCGAAGCAGGCTCCAGGCTCTGAGCTGTCAGTACAAAGCCTAACAGGGGGTTCAAACTCACAAACCGTGAGATCGTGACCTGGGCCAAAGTTGGGCACTTAACCGACTGAGCCACCCAGGAGTACCCCCAGGTCTCATTCTTTAAAAAAGAAAGGTGGGGAGAGCTGCTTGTGCCTTCCACTTCCTCTTTCCTTTTTCCTATGGGCTGGAAACTGGACACAGTACTGATAAAACAGCTTTGACCATGCAGAATATAATATTGCCATGGGGCGCCTGGGTGGCTCAGTCGGTTGGGCATCCGACTTCAGCTCAGGTCATGATCTCACAGTTTGTGAGTTCGAGCCCCACGTAGAGCTCTATGCTGATGGCTGCAGCCTGCTTCAGATTCTGTCTCCCTCTCCCTTTGTCCCCTCCCCCACTCATGCTCTGTCTCTCTGTGTCTCAAAAATAAATAAACATTAAAAAAAAAAGAACATAATATTGCCCAGAGAAATGGCTGAGCTACAAGATAGAAGGAATAATGACCCTGGATGACATAGAACAGAGCAATGAATGAATGGTCTGTTCACTCTTGTTAGATGAGAAATTTCTATCTTACTGGTATTGTACTTTGGGCTTAGCTGTGCTCGAAAATAATGTTATGTATTAAGCTATAGATAGCTTGTAATCACGGCCCATTCATTCATGTGTTCATTCATAAACATTTACTAGGCATCTATAAAGTCTGAGGCACTATGCAAGGCACTCTGACATATATTATCACAGTTAATCCTTATAACAATGTGAAGCTGAAGATTGATTACTGTTATCCTCACTATAAAGATAAGGGGATGGTCATTCAGAGCTACACAGTAATTTTCTGCAGGTCACAGAGCTAAAACAGGGCTGATTAGGGACCAAAAATGAAAATATTCATGAGGCAAACCATAAGAGACTCTTAAAAACAGAGAACAAACTGAGGGCTGCTGGAGAAGGGAGTGGGTGGGTGAGGGGGAGATGGGTGATGGGCATTAAGGAGGGTACCTTTTGGGATGAGCCCTGGGGGTCATATGTAAGAGATGAATCACAGGGTTTTACTCCTGAAGCCAAGACTACACTGTATGTTAACTAATTTAAATATAAGTAAAAGTAAAAAAAGAAGAAAATCTTCTGCCTATCTAAAACAAAGTTCTACTCCTTCCACTATATCTACATAACACCGAGCAAGAGCTGGAGATATTGAGACATCGTCTTCATTTTGAGAAATAATTCTGTGTTTAAGAATCGAGAAACAATGAGAATATATAACACAAGAACAAACCCAATTCAACAATAAAAATCAACACAGGCTATTATTATTTGAGTTGTTACAGCTGAACCACCTTGCAGAATGCTAGTGTGTTTTGAAAAGCAAAGGGTTCCTGAGGCTCCATTGGAAGAGTCCCCTATTCCATTGGAAGAACCTATTCAGAGAAGCACAAACACTATCTCTGCCCCCTCCCCCATATTGGCCCTGCCCTCTAAATAAGGAGTCATGATAAATTGGTCCTCATCATCCAACATGCCTATATTTATTATGTATATATGAGTACAGCCTATAGAAATAGAAATAATAGTCATTTACCATCAGGAATATTCACCAGTGGGAATTATGGGAAAAGGACATAATTTATAGGCAGTGGCTGTGAGAATGCTCCCCCTCATCCAGAAAGGCCATAAATTACAGAAGGAGATACACAGATAACAATTCTTCAGACTTGAGAAAGGCAAGAACGGTTTTATATTATGTAATTACCTAAACCCACCATCCACCACACTCACATCCAAGATTTATGGTAACAAGAGAGTCATGCATGGGCTCCTGGCATTTTTCTCCTGATTTATAGGGAGACATGCAGATTGGGAGAAAGGGCCAGTGAGAGCCCTGCTGCAGGAAGAATAGGCCGTTAGGGACCCGGCCTGCTGCCTGAGGAGAAGATGGAGAGAGATGGGAGTGACTCTGGGCTCTAGTGCCCACCATTCTACTTGGAGACACAGGAAGCATTTCTCTCTACAACGTAAGTTGGCCATGTCCAACACATGCTGGTCACCTTCACAGACTTTCTACAGACTCAGATTAAAGCCCACATTGTAAGCCAGGACACTCAAAGCTCTTCCTAATCTCTTCCCAACTGACTCTACTGGCTCAGATCCCACAGCCATTTCCCATGTGCACCACACAGACTTTATCTTTCCTCAAACCAAGATTGCTTTTCATATGTTTTGTCTGGTACCCTGCTACCCGGGCCTGGAATTTCCTACTCCACCCGTTGGTATCCAGCCTTTCTGTATCTATGCATGCTTTGGAGTTCAGCTCACATCCCAGCCCCTAAACAAGTCTCTTAGAACTGGATGGCTCTTCAGAACTCACTCAGCCCATCCCCTACTCCCCCATCATATCGCACTACACATGGGCCTGCAGATGTTTCTTTTGTGTATGTGTGCCCCAGCTGATGCTATAGGTACCATAATGGCAGAGACTGATGTAAATTCAAATCTGAAGTCCCAATACTCAACCGCTTCAAAACCTTGGACAAGTTGCTGAACCTGTTTCTTATAAATATAAGATGAAGATGAAATACATCTTGCAAAATTGGCATACTCATTAAATCTGATAATGAGTATTAAGTGCCTTTCATTAACAAACATTACCTTGATTCCTTCCCCTTTTCTATGCCTATATCTCTAATGCTCAGTACAGTTTCTGCCACATGATATGTGCTCAATAAATATCAGATATATGAATAAACCAATAATGTCACCAGTAGTTTGGGATTTCTTCTGTAAAGACGTTTTATTTATTTTATTTATTTTTTTACCAACAAAAATGTTTTATTTTTTTTTACATTTTTAAAAGTTTATTTTTTTTTTCAATATATGAAATTTACTGTCAAATTGGTTTCCATACAACACCCAGTGCTCATCCCAAAAGGTGCCCTCCTCAATACCCATCACCCACCCTCTCCTCCCTCCCACCCCCCATCAACCCTCAGTTTGCTCTCAGTTCTCAACAGTCTCTTATGCTTTGGCTCTCTCCCACTCTAACCTCTTTTTTTTTTTTTTTCCTTCCCCTCCCCCATGGGTTCCTGTCAAGTTTCTCAGGATCCACATAAGAGTGAAACCATATGGTATCTGTCTTTCTCTGTATGGCTTATTTCACTTAGCATCACACTCTCCAGTTCCATCCACGTTGCTACAAAAGGCCATATTTCATTTTTTCTCATTGCCACGTAGTATTCCATTGTGTATATAAACCACAATTTCTTTATCCATTCATCAGTTGATGGACATTTAGGCTCTTTCCATAATTTGGCTATTGTTGAGAGTGCTGCTATGAACATTGGGGTACAAGTGCCCCTATGCATCAGTACTCCTGTGTCCCTTGGATAAATTCCTAGCAGTGCTATTGCTGGGTCATAGGGTAGGTCTATTTTTAATTTTCTGAGGAACCTCCACACTGCTTTCCAGAGCGGCTGCACCAATTTGCATTCCCACCAACAGTGCAAGAGGGTTCCC
>NW_024412388.1:47235337-47270331 GCF_014898765.1 Herpailurus yagouaroundi
TTTTTTTTTCCTTCCCCTCCCCCATGGGTTTCTGTTAAGTTTCTCAGGATCCACATAAGAGTGAAACCATATGGTATCTGTCTTTCTCTGTATGGCTTATTTCACTTAGCATCACACTCTCCAGTTCCATCCACGTTGCTACAAAGGGCCATATTTCGTTCTTTCTCATTGCCATGTAGTACTCCATTGTGTATATAAACCACAATTTCTTTATCCATTCATCAGTTGATGGACATTTAGGCTCTTTCCATCATTTGGCTATTGTTGAGAGTGCTGCTATAAACATTGGGGTACAAGTGCCCCTATGCATCAGTACTCCTGTATCCCTTGGGTAAATTCCTAGCAGTGCTATTGCTGGGTCATAGGGTAGGTCTATTTTTAATTTTCTGAGGAATCTCCACACTGGTTTCCAGAGTGGCTGCATCAGTTTGCATTCCCACCAACAGTGCAAGAGGGTTCCCATTTCTCCACATCCTCTCCAGCACCTATAGTCTCCTGATTTGTTCATTTTGGCCACTCTGACTGGCATGAGGTGATATCTGAGTGTGGTTTTGATTTGTATTTCCCTGATAAGGAGCGACGTTGAGCATCTTTTCATGTGCCTGTTGGCCATCCGGATGTCTTCTTTAGAGAAGTGTCTATTCATGTTTTCTGCCCATTTCTTCACTGGGTTATTTGTTTTTCGGGTGTGGAGTTTGGTGAGCTCTTTATAGATTTTGGATACTAGCCCTTTGTCCGATATGACATTTGCAAATATCTTTTCCCATTCTGTTGGTTGCCTTTTAGTTTTGTTGGTTGTTTCCTTTGCTGTGCAGAAGCTTTTAATCTTCATAAGGTCCCAGTAATTCATTTTTGCTTTTAATTCCCTTGCCTTTGGGGATGTGTCGAGTAAGAGATTGCTACGGCTGAGGTCAGAGAGGTCTTTTCCTGCTTTCTCCTCTAGGGTTTTGATGGTTTCCTGTCTCACATTCTGTAAAGACGTTTTAAACATACTACTTATCACTGGCCCAGGCTTTGGAACTAGGGGACCTCTGCAGGTTCCATGCTTCCTAGCCTTGGTGAGAGTCAAGGTTATCAAGTTGGCTTGGAGTATATAATAACATAGATACTTAGTAGAACTGCTTAGTAGAAACAGCTTTCCACATGGTCACTCTTAGGATCTTGGCAAGAGACTCCAAAAAGTGCTGTCTCATCTATCTTCCTGTACCTGGTCAATGATCCGTTGGTTCACTCCCTAGCTTGTTACAACATCTCACTTAATCATGTGATCATGCCACTTCACAGAAAAGGCAGAGGAAGCACGGACAGATACAAACACATACCGCCGGTCTGTCTACTGTAGGCATCACCATCTTCACACTCCATCCTGCTGAGTTGTTGAAACATCAGAGTTGGAAAAAACTCTGTAGGCTACTTACTCCTATAATAGAAAGCCCTATAAGCAATCTTTCAGCATCTTCTTGAATGTGTCCATCTCTCCCAAACATCTTCCTGATACCTCTGATTATTGCAAAGTTATTAATTGAATGTAGCTGATCTCTCCTGCCTGTGGCTTTTACTCTCCACTCCAAACTTCCAGGCAGGGCCACAGAGAGATAAGTATGGAGTTAACCTCTAATTGTATTTTCTGTACACTAAATACTGCCGGTTTTTTGTTTGTTTGTTTGTTTGTTTGTTTTTATTGTTATTCTACTAAATCTACTCTCTTAGGAATCCTCCACTGAAAGTTCTCCCTCAGTGATTCTTAACTTGGAGAATTTAATGAAATCTTTCCAGAAACACGCACACACATACTTACCTGTATACAAACTTCAATTCAATTTCGAGGGATTTATGCAATTGCCAAAGCCTACCTATCAATCCCAAAATAGAAAGTCTTATTCCGGACTGTGATTCCTTAAAGTCTGGGCCTTACTTAACCATCATGATTTTACTCCAGGGCCTGCCACAAGACTAGTACATGGCAACTGCTCACTAGATAAACGTTAAGTAAATGAATTCTGATGTTGCTGAGCTTCACAAGGTGCCAAGGACTGGAATGCATTCTTTCAAGTACTTCTAATCCACAAAACAGGTTGGTAAGCTAGAGACTTCTACCCCCACTATAGGTAAATAAAGTGAGTCCCAGAGATCACAAAGCCAGCAAGGGATAGAGCCAGAACTGGGACCCAGGTCACCGGATCCCACCAACTCATACGGCTTCCCAAAGCAGCCTTCATTGTTTTCCAGCTCCCAGCATGGAGCTTCCCTGCACCTTTCTCTTCCTTGAGGTGCATATTACTCAAAGGAGACACAGAAGCCTTTATCAGAACGGAGCTGTGTTTCCCCCTGAGTCCGGGGGAGGAGATACACTGTGGGTGGCATGGATAACCACGTGTGGTGCTATTTCTCCCTTGTGAAGAGCTACAGTACTAACACAATGAGTCTGATAGCAGGCTATGTGCCTAAACCCCAGATGGCTGCTATTCCACAAAGTCTAAGACAATGCCATAATTGATTTTTTTCTTTGCTTCTTCAGATCCACTCTCTTTACCTTCTTACCAGGGTCTGTGTCCTGGGAAATTGACATAAAGCCTACATCAACAGGCTTTTTGACCTCTGACTTCCTGTAGAATTCAGGGGGAAGAACCAGCAAGACATGGAGAAAGAGGAAGAAGATGAAGTCTGACATTTATTCCCTGGCGATCTGCAAAGGTTCACTGCCCTCCTGTAGGAGGGTTCTCTCCCCAGAGTTACCTTCTTTAGATTCTAGTAATTCTCCTTTTCCTTAGCCTTTCAGACCTAGAGGGTATAGCCCAGGGTCCTGTATTACCTCTTGTTGGTTGCCTTAAAACTACTCATGCCTTTATAATAATCTCTTTAATAAACTTTCTCAGTCTGAGTATGCCACATGTTACTTGCTGGGACCCCACCTGATGCCTGGCCACCTCCTTTAATCCAGGTGAGTGACAACACCGAATATTTTCATGAAGAGAAAACAAAGCAAGGAGTCCTAGGTTATTGGAGCTGGATAAGACCTTAGAGTCCATTCCCAAGCCCTTTATGATATTAACAGTAATGGTAGTAGTGTCATAGCAATACTGATTATTGAGCATCTTAGGTGTGTCACGTGCTATGGGTCCTGTTTTATATAAATTATCTCAATGCCTTATAGTTTTCCAAAGTAGACACCATTGTCTCTGTTTCCAAAAGAGGAAACAGAGACATAAAGAATAACTTGCCCAGAACCTCATGGGAGGTAGACAGCTGAGTGAAAATTTGAGCCCAGCTTTACCTGATTCCAAAGCATGGGATCTTCATACTAGTTATCCTGCAGATGATGACCTTGAGACCCAGAGGGAGCACACTAGCTCAAAGCCACCTATGGAAATAGTGCAGAGCCAAGACCAGAAATGAGCACTCTGGAAAATGACCCTATACTTCACTCAGTATATTTTAGGGTTTCTCAGTCTCAGAACTACTGATATTTCAGGCTAAATAATTTTTTGTTATGGGGGATATTTTGTGCATTGTAGGACAGCATCTCTGGTCCACCTACTAAATGCCAAGTAGCACCTCCTTCACCAGTTATGATAACCAAAAATGTTACCAATCCTACCAATGTCTCATGTGTGAAAAATCTGTCTTGGTTGAAAATCACTGGTATATAGTTCAATTCCATAGCATTTAACCCACTCATATTCTGTGTGTCAGATATAGCAGACAACACAAAGATGTTTCAGGTAAGACTCTCAGCATTCCTTCTGTCTAGAGGTATGCACACAAAAACCTCCCACCTATAAGTCCAACACAACCACCTTCAAAGTGCCTGAGAGGGCGGAAGAGGGAGAGCTGAATGCTTATTGAAGTAGAGGGAATCAGATTCCCCTTGGCTGGTTGAAGAAGGCTTTATGGAGTGGGCAGCTCACTTTCTGCCACAAAGAATGTGTAAGACTCTGATAGGCACACAGAGGGCCTACAAAAAAGGCAATTCATGTAGTGGTATGTCCTGAGCAGGAGCACAGACCATATTCCCAATCTAAATAAGCTATGGCTTCCCTTTGAAAAGTCTAGCTTCTCTTGCAGGGAATGCAAGGCCTTCCAAACCCCTCATCTCGGGCTTCACCTTTTTTGTTGGGTCTTGAACTTTGGGCTCAAGACATGGCATGGCACTTTGACCTCTATGTCCTTGATTGTCCTTTCCTCTTTGCCTGACCCTCCTCTACCCTATAGTCTCTCCCTCTCCCCTGCCTCCTAACCTTGCTGAAATCCTACATTTCCTTAGAGGCTGAGCTCAGGCATGACTATGAAAACCCTTGTTTGGGTAGGAGGTCCTGCTCTATGTGCTACACTCTTAGGATAATGTTTATATAACCATATTTTTTCCCATGACTACTCAGTAATAGACTATGAATTCAGCTTGAGGACAAGAACCGTGACAATCATTTCAGTATTTCAAACGTTAAGCAAAGCACCTGGAACTTAGAAGGGAAGAAAAACTAAATGAAATAATCACAAAAAGGTTTAAAAGCTTGTGAAAATACTAATGATGTATTTGTAAAGTCCAGATAGGTTATAGAGTTATAGAATCACCAATGCAACAAAACAAATACAGAAATGACTGGAAGGAAATAGGTCCCAACGTCAACATCGGTGTTTTTTTGGTGTTCTAAGATTGCCGGTAACTTTCATTTTCGCCTTTATGATTTTCTAAAATTAAAAAAAAATGCCAATATTAAACTGCATTGCTATGTAATCATGACAATACAACGTATTTTAAATAGCTCCTGTGAGCATTGGCTGTTTTTACTGTTGACATGCACTCCTTGGTGTAACATTAACATCCTGATTTGGCTTTGGAGACCCCACGTTTCTCTCATTCTCAACCAATGTGCCTGGAGTCAGCTTGACTCCAGCCCAGGCCACACGTGTCCAGCATGTAACTGGGACTAAATCAATTAATGCAAACCTTAGCCTCAGAGACTGATTCCAGCCCTGAGCATGACCCAGCAGGCCAATCAGGAAGGATGAGATTCAGTGCTAAGTCCTTAACTTGAGTTGTTGGGGAAATAGACACGTTCTCTTTTTTGCTGGACAATGTGCTAGAATGAAGTGAGTCTGAAGCTGCCAGGAGAGCCACCCTGTCCAGATTAAGGAAGCTGTTAATCTAGAGGAATCAGAGCCAAGAGATAAAGACTTGGGTTCTTGTTTGGGTCCTAAAAAGCTTCCCTGGATACTCTTTCCCCTTATCTATTTAAATATAATATAATATAATATAATATAATATAATATAATATAATATAATATAATTAATATAAAATATATAATTTTTATATGCAATATTGAATACCTACGGAGGATTATTACTATTACTATTAAAATAAACATCCATGTGCTCACTACCAACATACTGTTGTGTCCACCATTGCACCAATGACACGCCCCTCCTTATCCTGTCTCTTTGCCTTCCCCTCCAGTTGCTATTATCATCCTTAAAGCTGTATTAGACAATCCTTTTATTTATAAGAAATAACTTACCACATATGCACATATCCCTAAACAATACATTCTTTAGATGTGGGGTTTTTTTGTGCTTTATAAAAATGGAGTCACACTGTACATGGTCTTCTGAGAATTGCTTTTTCACCCACATTAGTCTTCAAGATTCATCTGTGTTGTTACAGGTAGCTTTGGCTCATTTTTCCTCAGCACTCTAAGAATTTTCATCTCTTTTTATAAAGAACTTTAATAGGAATTGCAAAAGTGCCAGCATTCTCCAAGGGGAAGGAAGGAAAAATAAACTAGTATTTGAGAAGTGCTTTCCATGTTTTAGGAACTACCAGAGTCACTGTATATACACTGCCCTTTACATCCACAGAAAAATACTATGAAATGGGTATAGTTATCTCCATTTCACAGATAAGGATACAGATTATCATGCTTTCAAGGTTATCAAGATGGTCAAGTGCAGGGATGTTCTGTTCATCCTCTTCCTAATCCACTGCCAGACAGTTTATCTCATGCCCTTCAAAGAGAAATTGAGGATGCCCAACATTTTCATAAGAAAATAAAATTAAAAGCACCCCTTCAGTGCTTAAAGCGGAAGACTGTGGGGCTAGAGGCGGTTCAAGTCCTAGTTCTGCCATTTCTTAGCTGGGCCCAATACCTAAGTGTCCTCATCTGTGAAATGAGCACAACAACAGTACCTAGCTCCTTGGACAGTTGTGAAGATGGAAGAAATTACTATGCCCAACAACACAGCACAGGGCCTGGCACATAGTAAATCCTGAATAAATGTCAGCTATTTTCCTATATGCACTATCTAGCCTCTCTTGCCGGTCGCCATACAACTTGTATTTCATCACGTCTAATCTTTGATCATTGCAAATGTTTTCTAACAGGTGTCCCTGATTTTTCCAAGGGCCCCCACCCTGGGATATTCCTAAAACATAAATGGGATCATTTCACTTTTGTGCTTCAAAGCCCTTACTCCGACCCATCACCCACCACAAAAAGTTCTTAAATTGACACGATCAATTCATACTGCAAAATTATTAATGCACTGATGGTTTTCAAAACCCATGATGTAGATCATGGCCCATTATCTTGCATATTACAGTTCCCTTTCCCTGGAAGGTTATCTCCTGCATCTGACTTGCTCTTATGTTTCAAAACTGAGCTCAGATATTACCTCCCCTCCTCATTTCAACCCAGACCCAAGCCTCTCTCTCTTTTAAACACATGTCACCTATTGGGCAAATCTCTTAACACTACAGTTATTTGTTTCCCTTGTTTTTTCCTTCTCCAGTAGACTCTTAGCCCCCTGAGGGCAAGGGCTGTGTTTTCTCCATTTCTGACATGCAATTCTTAGTTCATAACCAGGCACCTCGTGGTACTTGAGGATGTTGAATTAATTGCAGTTGAGGTCCTCAGATTTGCTAGGTTAAGGAACTAACAGATAGAGAGGCTGGGAATTATGCTACTCTGATCAGGAGAATGATTGCAATTCCCCTGCAGACTGGAGAGCTGGCATATTAGCACGTAATTTATTAGACCCTGGCACAAGTTCATTTTTATAGGGAGAGCATATATTTTAATGGTTACATATATAACCACAGTTTTCAATCTGCTCCTTTTCCCCAAGAGAAAATCATGGAAAGAATCAAGGAAAGATGAAAATGAGGGAGAAATAAGTCCTCAGTATTACTTACTTAAAACATATCATGGAGAAGGAGGACCCTGATTCACAAGGAATATACAATTACACAGAAAATGAAATTAGTGCAGATAAGTTTGTTAGAATTTTTTTTTTTACCTTGAGTATCTTTTTCAAATTACTAATCAACACTGAATTACCCACTTGTTTCAGGTCTGTGAAGTTTGTCTTTGCAAAGCTCTTTATAGAAAAGTTGCAATGTGATGAAAGAAATAATAAAGCTTGGAGCCAGAGGTTTTATGTTGAAATGATCAATTTGGCACTTCCTAGCTGAAAAGCTTTGGGAAAGTGACTTCAGAGAGTACTAGTTTCCTCATCTGGCAACTGAACAACAGTGCCTAATTCATAGGTCAACTGGAATGTTCGAATGAGGTAATGCTCATAATGCAGTTAGCACAGCACCTAGTTTAGGTGACCAGTAAATGTTAGCTCGTAAAATTACTCCTTCCTTTTCCTAAACTGGTGATAATAGCAAAGGGAGAGACAGTATTTGAACCAACTCTTCATGTATTCTGTAGGCATAGGCATGACCATCAGCCAGGTCTTCTAGATGTGCAATAGATAGTCTTGAAGGATTGTACTTTTGGGAAAACTTTAAGAAGGGATATATTTAAACTGGCATTTGAAAGATGATCAGTTTTGGCTTCATAGAGGGCAAAAGAGGCCATTCTGGTTAGAAAAGACATCCTAAACATGCTACCATGATCCATTTATCCCTTCTTCCTTTTACCAAAACAACTCCTTCTCTATTTAAATGTAGGTGCCCAGCTAGAAACTCTATTTTCAGCCTTCTTTGCCACTTGGCATGACCACATGAGTAAGTCATGAATAATGGGATGTGACAAGATGTGTCATTGTGGCTCACTTCCTGAGATGAATTTGCTTGTTCTGTGTGTCGTCTTCCTCCTTTGTAAGAACTGGGACAGGAGGGTGGCGGAAAAGAGTTATCTTTGTTCACGCAGACAGTGCGGGTGTGGAAGCAACAGAACAGAGGAACTGGGTTCTGGATGGCCTTGTGGAACACAGCCACCCTGCCCATCTGGACAGCCCAGCAGCTCAAATTTTATGAGAGACCAATACATCTTTCTCCTCATTAAGTCACTGCTGTTTGATCTCTGTTATTACAACCAAACCAATATCCTAACTAAACACACCGTGAGGATATATGTGGAGGTATAAATGAGCCTGACATGCATGGTGACAGAGAGGAGACTGCTCTGAGTGGGGAAGAGGGTGAGTCAAGAAGAATGGGGAAAGGCAAAGAGAGGAGCCTCACATCTAGATTCTTGATGGGAGGAAGACTTAGGGATTCCAAACAGAGGGTGAAATAAAGCTTCCCCACCCACATGCCACCAAAAGGACTAGAATGAAATTAAAGATAATTTAGGAAAAAGAACCAAGCAGACTAATGAGACATCCCTCTCATTTCAACTCAATTCAGCATTAGCTCAACTAACAGAGTAGGAGGGCTCAAAGGACAGAGTCCAACACAACCCCACTAAGGGCTGACTCACTTTCTGTTAATGGACCACATCTGCACACATGGGAACCCTGGATTCAGAGAGGCAGCCCAGTCCATTTTTGAAGAGCCCTCTGCAAGCTCTGACTGCACTGACCATAATCACTTTTCCTCATTGTTCTAATTTCACCTGCTGGGGCCACAGGAGCCACAGTAGAATCCTTGCATCATCCTTACTTCAAAGGAGAGCTACGCCCAGGTATGAAGGTCTTACACAGACTAACAACTTTTTCAATCCGTTCCTCTTATTTATACATTTTTAATCTTGTATGTGCAGACACACAGAATTCCCATCAAGGCTATGCAAGCGTGGGCAAATAAGTTTCCCTGTCTAGGCCCAGTTTCTCTACCTGAAAAAATGAAGAATTTTGGTTTTTCCAATCATAAGTCCTCTAATTAAATATATGTATGTATGCATGTATGTATACATGTGTATGTATGCCCTATATACATTCATGTATACAGTGGCAGGTATTAGATGACATGGAATGATGATGACCGTGGGGAACTGGAACTTCAAGAAGTTAATCTTGGTGTTCCTGGTGGCTCAGTCAGTTGAATGTCTGATTTCTGCTCAGGTAATGATCTCATAGCTTGTGGGTTCAAGCCCACATTGGAATCTGTGGAGTCCTGAAGCCTGCTTCAGGTTCTGTCTCCCTGTCTCTCTGCCTTTCCCCTGCTCATATTCTCTCTCTCTCTCTCTCTCTCTCAAAAATAAATAAAGGGGCGCCTGGGTGGCTCAGTAGGTTGAGCGTCCGACTTCAGCTCAGGTCACGATCTCGCGGTCCGTGAGTTCGAGCCCCGCGTCGGGCTCTGGGCTGACGTCTCGGAGCCTGGAGCCTGCTTCCGATTCTGTGTCTCCCTCTCTCTCTGCCCCTCCCCCATTCATGCTCTGTCTCTCTCTGTCTCAAAAATAAATAAACGTAAAAAAAAAAATTAAAATAAATAAATAAATAAATAAATATAAATTTAAAAATATTTTTAAAAGATGTTAATGTCAGAGATTGAGGTTTTTTGCCTATTTGTTTGGTTTTGGTTTTTGGCTTTAAAGCTGTGTCAGCCATGCAAATCACATCCAAAGGCTAGATATAGACAAGGTTGTGATTTTTGGTCTGAGTGAGCCTGAGGACTCCACTAGCTCTAAAATCTTGTCATGCTTTTGAACCAACCCATTTTATAGAGTGGACTCTAACTAGGTCTCTCCTTTGAGCCAAAGGGAACAGACGTACCCTTGGGTTGGATATCCTCTTTGCTCCTCCAGGTGATCCATGACTTTCCACTTTGCTCTGTGCCCTGGGAACCTCCTAGCTGGGCAGCATGACGTCCGGCAGTTATTTGGGACTGGTCAATGAGAGGCACAGCATGAAACAGGCAGATGGAAGGGGAGAGAGGTGATTACATACCAGTTCCTTCCACAATGGTCTGCCAGTTGCAGAGGTTAGCTAGGTCCCTGTACTGAAGGCCACAGCCCCTGGCTCTGGGTCCTCCCCTATAGCTACTTGTTTCAGGGCATTCAGATAGCCAACCCTTGACTCTTTCCCTTTCAGTCTAAGGAACAGAAATGCCTTCTCTCTGGTTTGGATATTTCACCCACCCGATTTTGTTTTTCTTAACTCTCACCACACCTGTAAAAGCTGCCTTCTCTGAAACCTCCTCAAATCCCCCTTCTGAATATACTATGTTCCCTGCCAGGACCCTGACTACTTCCCTATTAGTACTCTTTCTGATGTCCTTCCAGTAGGGAGGGAAGTCCATTCTGAAAAGCCCAGATATCTTAGTCTTCAAAACCTAGTGTACAGGATGTAGTGTCAACCAGATGCTCATAGTGAGCATCTATTTCTCTGTCCTTTTGGCCCCCTCCCCCCCCCCCCCCCCCCCCCCCACTCTGGTGCTGACAACATCCAGGAACAGTTGAAGAATGGCTTCTTTCTTGATCCATAGCATGCAGGAATACCAATCATATTGCCCTTTGCCTGGGTCATAGATGGGCATGTGACCCAAGTCAAGACAAATTCTCTCGGGATTTTTTGAAATGGAACTAAGGGAAGAGGGTGACGATGCTGGGAAGTGACATGTCTAGGAATTGCAATGACCATGTTTCAGCCTGAAGCAGAACGTTGGGCTGTGATAGAAACCCAGTGAGGCTGAACCATAGGAAGGAGAGTCCATGTGGAGCAAGGATAGCTTATGTTTGAAGACCAGGTTTCCCGCATCCAGAAAGCCCAAACACACACCAACCTTCCTGCAGTTTGCTTTCAGTGACTGTTTTGTGCCTTAAATTCCTTTGAGTATGTAGGTTCTTTCTGGATTAATGCAGCCCTCCTAGAGATGGAGCTCAGGATTGGTCTGACTCCAACTGACCAGGTAAGTGACCTCTTAGAGAAGAGATCAGCTGTACATGATGGAATGTCTGTGTTTTGCTTTTGTGCAGTGCTTTGAGGTTTATAAAATGCTTTCTTATTATCTCACTTTACCCTTACAACAGTCCTGGTGACAAACGAGGCAGGGAGGGTTATCCTCTATTAACTGAAATGAGTCGTAGGGTTCAGAGAGACAAAGGTCCCACTTTCAGCTTTGGTCTTTCACTTGATGGGACCATGTGAAGCTTTCCCTTGAGAGGCACAGTGACTGTGTTCATATAATTTGTTCCTATATAGACGTCAGCTTATGTCTACACTTCATTTTGCCACTGTCTTCTCTATGTTTGAAGATAATTCTTTACACACTCTACCTTAGGATACAGGACCTGCTTTATTTCCACCTCCATATTGAACTCTGGCACTCAGTGTTCCAGCGTTTAGCCTCTATGATGTGCTATGTATCCTGAGGCTTGGAGCAGGTGTTCTCCCACCTGATCTGAGCTCTCTTACATTACCTCAGCTCTCTCTCTCTCTAAACAGGCCCATTGGTCATTGTTCGCCATGAACTGGACTCTAGCCCCAGGAGGTCAGGTAGCTGAGGTGAATCAAGGACCTCAGTGAACCTGACTTAGTCCAGTTCTTTCCATGGTGTCTCCACTGAGTGCAAATCAAGGCTACACCTAAAAGCAAAGACAGTCTCCTCTATTCAGAAAGTGGTACATTTAGATTTTTCCTAATAAGAGTGTCCTTTTGTACACATGCCTGCCACTGATGATTCTGAGTGTCGGATGGCTTTTCTAGTCTCAGTTTCAGTCATGATGTACAATCTCTTAAAGAAAAGTGTGGAAGTTGGAACAATACAGTATGCTCTTTATAAATGAGACAAAGGACTGAAATAGAGGATACAGCCCAAATTAGCACCAGAGCAACTCCCACTGATGAGGAAATTATCTGACTGCAAATTACATACTGTGCTACTCCACAAGCTCCGCTGAAGTTTAAGGTATTGCATTAATCAAAACGAAAAATGAAGAAAAAAAAAAAAAAAGCTAAGAAAACAAATGCACCAAAGTGAAGGAGAAGGAATATGAATTAGGATTTGCAATGTGCCTACTACGCATGGATCTGTATCAGTCATATAAACCCCCTTCAAAAACGGACAACATCTGGTGGAGAATGAAATGCCAGAAGGTAAGGCACTTGGCCATTGTCTAGTTCAAGGTTATAAGACAGGTCAGTCTGGCCTCAGAACCGAACCCTCCACCAGCAAGATAGACTTTCTACTACTCAGTTTAAGTAGTATTGATCAGAAAAACAATCTTTTGTGTCAAAGGAAGGTAATAGATGAAGTCTAATTACTACAGGTAAAAGTGGTAAGACGGGAATGTTTATACATCACCAGGTATATCTGTTAGGGTATCAGGAAGGAACTGGTGACACACTCACATGAGATTAGCTCAAGGAGGGACTAATCTCAAAGGCACGGGGAAGGGAAGGGAACCTTAAAAGGTGGGGTGGTTACCCAGAACTCATAATACTGGAAGCTAACACCCCCAGCAAGAAAGGAAGAGATAGGAGAGAGTCATTATCAGAACTCTAAATTTAGACAAGGAGTTCTGTAGTATAGCCTCCTTGAAAGGATTAAGTGACATCTGGGATGCAGTTCAAGGTGACTTCTCAGGGACAGAATAAAAACCAGAAAACAAACAAACAAAAAACAACCCACCTTGACCTCATTCTCCTCCTTTGGTCTCCAGAGCCCCACTGACATACTTCGCATAGGTCAGTGTCCTAAGGCAGGGGAGGAGAGTGGAGAAGGGTCAAGAGGGGACTTGCTTGAGAGAATATATCCAGCACATCAAGAAGTTCAGAGAAACAGACAGGATAAGGAGATTGCAGTTTCTTTACCTTCTTGCAACTGTAAGAATGAGGTACGCCTCGTTTAGATGGATTTTGACCAAAATAGATAAGACGCACTTGTACCATTTTACGTTGGCTACTCTTTCCGCAAACAATATCATAACAGAAATATGAGAAAATCATATGCAAATGGAATCGCTGTTTTAACAAGAAGCAGAACAACGTGTGGTCTACTTAACCCTATTTTGCGGTCGGCCTGGGAAGAGTTTGGGAAGTATCAGCACAGTGAATGTGGACAAGAGTTTGCTTACTTCAAAGGATTAAATTCAGATGAATCTCTCAGAAAAGCGTGGGTCCACCAGACACCTCTTTGCAAACATTGATCATAGTCAATATAAATAAATCTAAATGTGATCCAGTGGAGGAAGAAATGAAGCCCGAGAGTTGGTGGGGAGCTAAATCCCAGAGTACTGTTGAAAGATTTTGGACAGAGGACCATGCGACTTGAGGTGCATTTTAATAGGATCTCTCAGGAAATCGTGTGGAGAAGAGACTGTATGGGGACATAGGTGGACACAGTTAGACCAGTTAAGAAGCTGTTGCAATAATCCAGGCAAAGAAGATGGTGATAATAAGTGTCCATGGCCAGATTTTAAATACTTTGGGTAAGTAATACCAATGAGATTAGCTGAATCCCTAGATATTAGGTAGGAGAGAAGAGGGATCAAGCAAGACAAGGGTTTCAGCCTAAGCAATGGGAAGTATAAAGTTGACATTTATTAAGACAGAAAAGACTGTAAGTAAAACAGTATTTTACGTGAGATGAGGGTAGAAATCAGGAGTTTGATTTTGAACACACTGACCTTGAGACATACATAGACATCTAAGTGGGAATGTTAAGTAGGTTGTTGGGTATACAAGTCTGGAGCTCAGTGTTGAAGTTTAGGCAAGTGATATAAATTTGAGTACTGTCATAGATCATATTTAAAGCCACAAGACAGGATGGGGCTACCGAAGGAATGAATGTAGACACGGAAAAGCAGAATCCTGGAGCAAGCCAGAGTTTAGAGTTTGAAAAAACGAGGAAGAACGGGTACAGGAAAACCAAGGCGTGGCTGATGGGGCAGAAACCAGAGAGGAAGGAAGGTAGGTGAGTCAATGTTTCCAAATAGAAGTAAGAATTAGAAATTTGGAGTTTGATACTTCACAGTCTATATCATAGTCAATATAAACGTTTGAAAACGTGTTCAGTGCTCGTAGTTATGTCTGGCTGTGCAAAGTGTATTCGGATACAAAGTAAGAAACACTTTGTTGTAACAATTACTTTAAGTTGGGATTCTTGTTCCAATGTGATGTGATTTTTTAAATCATGCTAACCTAGTTGTGAAGCTTTGGATACATTTGTAGAAAGAAAATTCATTCATTCATTCATTCATTCATTCATTCAACAGTAATGTTTTATGATACATCAGACACTGATGTCAATGCAGGGGCTGCAGCAGTGAACAAAGCAATGATCAATTCCAGATCCAAAGAGCCTTCCTTCTCCAGAAATCCATGAGAAGGCGTAGAAGAGTGAAGGGAGTGCACATCTCAGCAAAATCCCACTTACCAGCTTCAGCAAATCACCTTAGTCCCTTCCTCTTCTGGTGCCTCGTCCAGAGAAGGGGGTTCAGAATATGCATTAGTTTGCTAGGACTATCGTAACAGAGTATTGCCAAGTGGATGGCTTAAATAACAGAAATTTATTGTCTTGCCTTTCTTGAAACTAGAAGTCTGATATCAAAGTGTCTGTAAGGTTAGTTCCTTCTAAGGGCTCTGAGGGAAGAGTCTGTTCCAGGCCTCTCTCCTTGCCTGGCAGATAATTATTTTCTCCCTGTGTCTCTCCCCTCTATGTGTATCTGTCTCTGTATATATGGATATTCCCTTTTATAAGGACATGGGTCATGTTGAATTAGGACCCACCTTAAAGACCTCTTTTTTAATTTGATTACCCCGTAAAGACACCATCTCCACATAAAGTCATATTCTGAATTACTGAGGCTTAGGATGTCAACTTATCATTATTTGGAGATACCTACCCCCTTGCCAGCTCTTTGGATGGCTATGGGGCTCCTGGCACACAGCAGAGTGGTTCACCCTCCAGGCCAAACTGTCCACATTAGGGCAGTCTTTGAGTGCTGAGCCCGCTTCTCGCTGACTTTTGCTATGTCACTTAACCTCTCTGAGTGCCCACTGCACTGAAAACTGGGACCTACCTCCTAAGGGCATTGCAAAGGTCAAATACAGCAAAATATGGATCTGGTATGTGCTAAGCATGCAATAAATGGCAGCTATTGTTACCATAAGTATTATAAATGCTTGCAGACTAAATTTATGTGTAAAAAGAGAAAAGGGAAATAGAGACCTTTATTTAAAAATTAGTACTCTATGGGGCGCCTGGGTGGCGCAGTGGGTTAAGCGTCCGACTTCAGCCAGGTCACGATCTCGCGGTCCGGGAGTTCGAGCCCCGCGTCAGGCTCTGGGCTGATGGCTCAGAGCCTGGAGCCTGTTTCCGATTCTGTGTCTCCCTCTCTCTCTGCCCCTTCCCCGTTCATGCTCTGTCTCTCTCTGTCCCCAAAATAAATAAATGTTGAAAAAAAATTTTTTTAATAAAAAAAAAAAAATTAGTACTCTAAAATACTCAATATTTTTTTTCTCTAAGTGGTTTTAAGCTCTTTACAGGGCATTTTTCACAACCTCACAATAACCCACTTGGATGGATACTATTATGCCCATTTTATAGATGAAAACATTGAAGCCAAAAAGGGATGTAAAATGATAGGCAAGGGATTAGGGCAGCTAATGATTTCTGAGCTTCTCTCGGAAATCCTAGGTGGGGTGCTCTCTTTTACTCCCCCCCCCATCCCGCCCTTTGTCATCCTATAGCTCTTAAGCCCACACACTGAGCATGCCACAATGTAAACTGTCCAGACAAGAAGCTGTCCAAAGGAATTCAGAGCATCTTTGTGCTCCTTGCTGAATAATTAAGTTCCCCAACACACTCAGGCTTGGATTGGATTCCTAAATGCTTTGGAAGCTGGGGAGTTTGGCTCCTCGGGGACCTTTCTGTTCCTTTTCAAAACCAAAGCAATGGACTTGAAAATCGAAATCCAAAGAGCTAACAAAGACCTTATTAATTGTGGCTTCTTTATAAACAGGTTTTTTTTTTTTTTTTCACTCTTCCCCCCGCCCCTCGCTCTAGGCAACCCTTGCATAAAAATATCCATTCGCCAACTGTTCACCAACTGTTCTTCCTCTCGCTGGCATACCTTGTGCCGCATTCTAAGATGCCAAAGCGCGTCTTTGCTGCAGCCCTCCACGCTGCCTGCCGGGCTTGCTGCCATCGGGTCCTGCTACAGGGGGAGCATGTGGGAGAAGAGGGAGGGGTGATGTCTCTGGCAGAGGAAGCCTGGCCCATGTGGCAATTAAGGCTAAGGTGGTAAAGTCAGAGCCCATGCCTTAGGCTTTGGAGTCAGAAAGACCTAGGTTTGGATCCCACCTCTGCTGCATTCTTGCTGTGTGTGATCACTCAAATTACGTTACTCTCTGAGCCCAGCTTGGCTCTCCTGTAAAAGGCAGATAATAACTGTTTCTAAGAATTGTCATGATGATCAAATAAACTCATGTAGGTGATGGCCTTGATACAGTGCTTTCCATGTTACACAAGCTCCACGAACGTGAATTGCCTTTATCTCCCTTTAACTCCTGAGGAACTTGTGGTCCAGGAAGAGGGAGAAGCACACTCACAGAAGTGGAAATCCTTACAAGTGTTAGACATTAAGAAATACAATAGTGTAAAGGATGGCACAGGTTAGTATCTGGTGACTTACTCAGAAAGAGGAAATGGCTATAAGTGCTAAATTTCAGAGGAGGGAGAGATTTCTGGAAGCTAAACAGGGACCCTCTATGCTCTGGTTCTAGCCCAGCCCCTTCACTTAATATCCAGGTAAACTGAGGCAAATCATTCCTTCATCAATTCCACAAACATTCACAGGTACTGAAGTGGGCTAGGGCCAAGCCATGAAGACACAGATGAATGGACCCTAGGCTTAACCTACCAGATCTCACAGGGGCGTTGGCTCACAGAGGAACCTGTTTGCCAAGCTTTCTGCAAACCATAGTGGCAAGTAACAGAGACAGAATCACATGGCTATTCATGGAACAATCCTGCAGAAGCTGGATAGACTGGGGAAATACTGGCTGTACTGTAACAAATGCTATGGCCTTGACAAGTGGCTTAATATCTCTGAGCCTTGTTTCCCTCCCTGGAAAAATGAACATAATAACAATTACTTCCTCAGGTTGCCATGAAGATTAAATGACATAATGCTTGTAAAGGCGTAGCATAGAAGGTACGTAAGAGCTCAATAAGGGTTCACTGGTGTAATTCAAGGCAAATATGTATAGACATATATTTATATTTTAAAATTATGATAATATGTACGTGTATATATGTATATATATGTATATAGTATATGTGTATATATAAGATGTGTACATGTAAATATTATACATGTGTGTACAATAGTTACATATGTGCACTTGTGTGTATGTGTGTACACACACATATATACTTTTATTTTTTACTTTAATAGAGTACTGTCAAAATCCCTTAACCTTTGAAGTTTTCTTCCTTTTTTCTAAGTATCAATTGGGTTAGCTTCCTTCCTGTGGCACATTCAGACTTCCTATGATTGACTCACCCACTCCCAGCATTATCTCTGGCCAACTGATTGCCCCGCCCTCCTGTCATGCTGAATATTTTCAAGGGTCACTTCCTAAAACTTTTTCAAATCTGCAAATTCATGAAGGTTGACGCGACAGCAAGCATGTCAGGAGTCCATAAAGAAGTGTCACTAGAGCCCAAATTTTTTTCTCAAAAGGCCAACAGATGGGAAAGACATGTTCTTTATTTAATGCTGAGTTTATAGGATAAGGGAGGCAACTGGGTTAAACTGAAATTTAGACAGTGAGGGACTCAGTCTGTCATGGCTGTCCAGAACTCTGGTTCAGCAACGTGGTAGTTAAAAGAGTGGATTCAGGAGTTAAATGACCTCAATTTGAATCCTGACTCACTCTATTTAGCTGGGTGGTCTTGAGCAAGTAACTTCACTTCATCAGGTCTCCTTCTACACATAACTCTAAGTGTGATCTTTATAGTATTTGCCTTACAGTTTTGTCATGAATGTTGAATGTGATACCACATGGATGGTGATCATCTCTGTAACTTCCCAGTATATAAAGATTTCTCAAAAAGCATCAGTCATTGTTAATATTATTACTTTTATTTTTCCATGGGTCTGAATGTATGTTTAATGAGACATCTTCATTAAGAATGATTTTGCTCCATTGGGGCCATTTCTTTCAACAAGCTTTAGGAACGAGGCATCAGATATGCCCCTACCTGTTATCATCTCACCATTTAAAGAAGAACTTCTTAAACATTCTTTAGCTAAACTCTCCTTTGACATAGTTTAATTCAATAGCCATATTAGTGCCTTTATTGCCTTACTCATCACCAAAATGTTTGTTCAGTCTCACATCTATCTGCCTCCCAGGTACATTTCCACCAAGAGTCCAGTGTGTATTATGTATTTCCTCGCAAACACGACCAATGAGGTTTGGCCTTCCACATGAGTTTTTGCCTCAATAGAGAAAATATAAATGATACCATTAAAAATCTCAGCAGCAGTCCACTTGTATTGATTTCTCCCCTATTTTACACTTCACTTTCTCCCTTCTGTAAGTTTATATACCTTTACATATGCTGCATGCCCCATCTTTGGGCTCGCCTTTCCCCTCATTCTCTTTACTTGGCTTTATTCTTCCATGTCCTTCAAGATTAAGCTCATAAATGACAGTATCTATTCATTCAACCACAAATATTACTGGAGCATGAACTATGTGCCAGGTATTATGCTATGTGCTGGAGGTATAAGGTAAGTAAAACAAAAGAGGTTCCCACTTTCATAGGGCTTAGGAGCCAGAAGCCAGACATGGATGGAATTATCATACATCCAAGTGACTTTAGGCCATGAAGGAAAAGCCCGAGTGCCATGAGAATACGTAACAGGGTGACCTAGTCATTTACAAGGGGGTCAGGGAAAGCATCTCAGAAGTGACATCAGGCTGGTTTAGGAATCTTCGTCTGTAGTTTGAGATCAACTTTAGCCTGTAAATATTATTGCATTTACCATGGCGTATCTTCATTCTCTCTCTACTTTTTCCTCTATCCTACTAACCTGTGAACTTCTTGAAGGCTGGTGAAGGATCTTATTCCTAGGACTTGTTATAAGCCTGGCACTTATTAGGGGTCAAGAATTGATTATTAAATGATATTTTGTTTTGGTTGTTGCTGAAAAAGGACGTATCTTTAAAGACTCTTTGAGTTCTAACATGTTCTCTCAACCTAGCCCCAAATTAGTCCCGAAAATTCTAAACACTCTGCTACACGCCCATGCTGCTGCCCACTTCCCCTTTCCCCCTTAATCATCCCAGGGGAAGAGGTGCTGTAACTCCAAATTAGCCCCAGGGCAGCTCTCGTCTGCTCCACCGCCAAATTCATATCGCATTACACTTAATACATGTGTATAATGAATGCCGCACACAGTTGGCAGTGCCTCTGTGCACCGTGTCATTATAAGCTGTATTGACAGCAAACAAGTCACATATTCTCCCTGCGAACACTACAGGAAAAAAGAACATATAATTTTGTTGTTGTTTGTACGTTTTTTTCCCAAGTCACATTGGACACCCTTTGCCTTTCATTAGAAACACCATGCTGACAGTAAAATCACATATCCCCAACACACAAAGAAGAGAAAAACAAGCTGTTTGGGCCCCCTGTGAAGGAAAGGAGCAGTGGCATGGCCTTTGGGGAGGGGCTAGGGGTAGCAGAGGGGGTGTTTCTAGGGCTTTGGGGGCTCAGAGCCCTTAAGAAGGGAGCTGATGCTCTCTTGCCCTGTGGAGTCTTGTGTCATCATGCCCTGAAGTTGTATTCCACTCAAGTCATGCCTCATCCATTCACTTATCCATCCAGCCATCCATTCAGCAATGCATTTTGATTTTTTTTTCAACGTTTTATTTATTTTTGGGACAGAGGGAGACAGAGCATGAACGGGGGAGGGGCAGAGAGAGAGGGAGACACAGAATCGGAAACAGGCTCCAGGCTCTGAGCCATCAGCCCAGAGCCTGATGCGGGGCTTGAACTCCCGGACCGCGAGATCGTGACCTGGCTGAAGTCGGACGCTTAACCGACTGCGCCACCCAGGCGCCCCGAGCAATGCAGTTTGAATCGCTACATATTCCTTCTGGAATTAAGTTATAGAGAAATTTATAATGCTAAAATATATTGAGCTCTTACAGTAGGCATTTGCTACATATTTAATTATCGCAGAAACCCTATGAGGTCATTATTATTGACTGGTTCACAGATTTAAATACCTTAGTCTTAGAAAGTTAAAGTGATTTGCTCAAAGCTACCAAGAAAATAAGTTTAGGATTTCAACCTAGGCCTATCTCATTATAGAGAGCAAATAAATGAAAGAATATTTGCCGAGTGTTTATGGTGTGAAGCACTGCCCATATTTCTAGGATAGAAGTAATACTATAATCATTAATGCCCTGACTTCCCCCTCACTCCAGACAAGCTCCATTATTTGTTCTCTTAATGCATACTCAGTGGCTTCTCTGTGCTGAACATTGTGAGTTTCCTGAGAATAGGGTCGATGTCATAGTTACTTTTAGAGTTCTGGGCTATAGCAGAATGCCTGGGACAGAACAGAAATGTGAAATCTATTGGAAAGAAAAGAGACAAAAGGAGGAGATATGGAGGCAGGAAGAAGTTCAGTGTCTGGTATAAGACAGGCACGTAACAAGTGAACTAAGACAGAATCAGGATAAATAAAGGTACACATTATTTGCTGGAGAAACATTGCAAAATAGGTGGCTAATGGCAACTAAAGGAATAAAATAATTGTGTTACTGAAAAAACTCACTTTAGCTAGTCACAAAGATTAAAAAGATATCCGTGTGAGAAGAATGAAGCATTATGTATGTATGTGTATATATATATATATACACACACATATATATTATATTATACATATATTATATGTATATATATATACACACACATACATACACACACATACACACACACACATACATGATAGTGGAGGCCATGTCATAGGAAGAGTGAGAATGTGGTAGTATTATTGAATCTATAGTTGTGCAGAGTAGGGAACAAGGCGAGAAAGGTAGTCTGGAGTCAAATCATAAAGAATCTTGGGTTTCTTTTTATTTTATTCACTACGGGATGGAGAAGTTTATCTCATGTAATTTTCCTTTCACATGAACTTGTAAACTTTTCTTTCAGAAAAGAATGCACAAAAGCAAAGGGGTTGGTGAATTGAATAACTCAGTCATCAAGAACATGGCCTTAGGAGTCAGGCAGTCCTGAGTTCAAATTTTGCTCTGTGTCCTAATAGGCATAGTCCACTTCGGGTGATCTAATTCTGTTCTCTAATCCCTTGGCTCCTCATATGTAAAAACAAGATGATGGAGCTCACCTCATAGGTGGTGAGGATACATGAAATCAATATGCAAATATTCTTAGTTTCTGGCATGCAATTAGCTTTTGCTAACAATGTGGTTAATTATTATTTCTGGTAATATTATTTTCAGTCACATATGCTCAAGTAATACAAACTGGAGATATCATAGAAAAAAGAACACAGCATCTCACTTGGAAGTCCACTCATCTCTCCATTCAGCAACATTTACTGAGAACCTACGAACCATCTCCAGTAGTAGTCTATGAACTGGTAATGAACAAAGGAGAAAGAAACAGTCTTGTCCTCAGGCAGCTTGAAGTTTTCTCACTATGATCTGTTTCGACCAGTTATTTTTTTAAAGTTTATTTATTTATTTGGAGAGAGAGAGAGCATGGGTGGTGGAGGGGCAGAGAGAGAAAGGAGCGAATCCCAAGCAGGCTCCACACTGTCAGTGCACAACCCAACGTGGGGCCCAAACCCACAAACTGTAAGATCATGACCTGAGCTGATATTAAGAGTTGGGTGCTTAACTGACTGAGCCACCCAGGTGCCCCTATTTTAACTACTTATTTTAAGGAGGCAGCAAAAAATTAAATATGACTGCAAGTGTTTTGCAGCTGTTTCATCAAGGCAGTGTCAGTATACTGACCTTGAATCTGGGTGAACCTTAAACTTATTTTGCTCGTTAGAATGTGGGAGAACTGACTTTTTCTGAGTTCTGGAGACTAGGTCCCAAAAGGAGGAATGTTGTCCTGTCATCACCATGTAAGGAAGCTGGTATGGCGTACTGGACAACGAGAAACCACATGGAAGAGAAATGAGGTACTTGAGCCAACATCTGGCACCAACTTCTAGACTTGTGAGCAAAACCATCATGAACCTTTCAACTCAGTGAACCCTCCAGCTGAATGCAGCTGCCTGAATGAGCCTAGGGAAACCAACAGAGGAACTGCTTAGCCAACCCATAAAACCATGAGAAATAATACATTGTCATTATTTAGGTACCCCTGTATATTTTGGGATCATTTGTTACTCAGCAATATTTGACTCAACAGAAGCTTTCACTGGAATGCCAGGGAAGTCTTTTAATCGTTAACATTTAAGTTAAACTTTTTGTGCATGTACACATCTCTAGTTTTTCTGGAAATCTTGTATATCCCTTCAAATCACTTTTTAAAAGAGTATTTACACCAGGAAGGGTAAGAACCACTGTTGTATGTCTAGAGCAAGAACATGAAGAACTTTTAAAGTTTCAGCTTTAGGGAGGGGCCTAATGCACAGCAAAGAGCAGTGCATTGTAAGCAAGCATTGTTTGGGAGCCCTGTTGCCCCTGGAGCTGTCCTGAGTGCTGACTGCGTTGTCTTGCCTATTCCCTGTTAATTAGCACTTTTGTAGGTGTGGACCACCATAACCCTTCCCTTATAGGTAATTACTTGGTCACACTACTAAATCATGTTAAAATATGCAGTGTTTTGTTAAGCTACAAGGGACCCAGATGACCTACTAATGCTCAGCTGTTTGATCCTGTACCTGTAGTATTGTATGTAGTATTATCCACTATATTGTCCACTATTAAGTAGTGACTAGTACTGTCATAATATCTGGGAGCATTTAAACTTAGGTATACTTGATTGGGATCATATGCTCAAGCAGATGTGCTCCTCTTGTTCCATGAGGTTCCCAAAAGGCCTCTCAGTCCTAAAAGCCCTAATGAAGCAAAGTGTAGAGTTGGAAAATATCTGATTTGAATTCAGACAGAGCAGTGTGATCAAGAACACAGCATCTAGAACTAAACTAAAAGGTTATTTGCTGAATTATCTTGGAGAAATTTGGATATAATAACAATACCTATTATGTAGAATTTTTTTGAGGAATAAACTGGTTAAATACATATAAAGTATATAAACAAATTAATGTATTCAAAGTACTTAAAAAAAGAGTCAATGCATAGTAAGTGCTCAATAAATGTTAGCCATTTTAATAAAGATAGTGAATGATAATTATAAGGACTGATTATAATGATGATGATAATGATAAGGTTATCCAGCTCTCACACTTACTAGCTGTGTGACTTTAACTTCTCAAATCTTTGGGGACACATGCTTGTTGTGGTGGTTAAATGAGAAAATGGAAAAGAAAATATGTTGCAAGACATATAACAAATACAATATATAAATGATATTTTATTCTCTTCTGGGTCTCTCTTCTTTCCTAAGACTCAGCAGATTCTGGAATATTATCTGAGAAAGAGGGAGAGAGAGAGAGAGACTCTATAACAACAGAAAATATAAAAGTCACTTAATGAAATGATAGTGGGTTCACAGAAATCATTCTAGAGTCTCTTGTGCCCTCTCTGTCAGAGAGAATTCCCTCTCAGTCCACTGCTTGTTGCCTTGCTTGTTAAGAAGCTTCTGAGATAGATTAAAACAATAGCATCAACAGAGGTATAATTTTCTTCCACCCCTCTTTAATTAGCTGTGAACCACAGGGCTTTCCAAGTGTGAACAGAATCAGAGGAGGCAGGAGAAGCAGAAACCTACCATTTGAGTTCCTGGGTCAAAGTAGCACTTAACTGGAAACCATTCGGAGAATCTGGAAAAAAGATGTTGTGAGTTTTCCCCCATCTCTTTTAAAAGCCAACCTTGTATGTCAGCCATTGCCAATTCTAGCCTAGAAAACTGTCATGCACATTTAGAGGACAGGAAGCAGAAAGTATAAATTTTAGAATTGTGGTAGGACACAGATGCATGAGTCAGGAGGTCTTTGCTTTGCACGGTCACAAACTAGTTTGTTTTGTGTCCTTTAAATGTAGTCTTTTTGACTCTTAATTTTCTTGTCTGTAAAATGTGGGTTGGACTAGAGTACATCTACTATTCATCAAATGCCTATCATATGTAAGGCCTCGCAACAATGCTATGAAGTAGGCATCTTCACACCCAAATTTCCAATCAGGAAACTGAGACTTAGAAAGCTTAACTTCCTCAAAGACACACAGCTTGGAAATAATGGAACATGAGCAGCCGTGTGTCTAGGTCTTTCTGAATTTTTCCACAATCATAAGACCTCTCATCTTTAAAACCCCTTCCAGGTCCATAAGTGTTGTGTCATTTGTATACTGTAGAGTTGGCTGATCAATAAGAAATGATAGACAGAAGTTCTTAAACCTTCGTCATTCTTATTTATATGAAATAGTTGAGGAATAAACCTAATTATCTGGTTACCTAATCATCACACATATTATGTATCGATGTTCACAAAAAGCAAAACTTGTTTCAGAATGTAGTATTTCTCAACCAGTGGGCACATACCCCAGAAGAGTTATGAAATTTTTACAAGGAGTTCAAAGAATCTGTATATCCACCAAATACTGTTTGTAAATTGAAATATAATGTCCAGGGAATATATAAATTAATAACTTTCTAAATGTTTATTTATTTTGAGAGAAAGAGAGAGAACAAGTGTGAGCAGGTGGGACAGAGGGAGAGAATCCCAAGCAGGTTTCACACTCAGTGCAGACCCCCAAATGGGGCTTTATCTCATGGTTGTGAGATCATGACCTGAGCCAACATCGAGTTGGACACTTAACTGACTGAACCCCTCAGGTGCCCTATAAATTAATATTTTTAAAATATATGTGTATTGCTCCATAGACGTTAATGTGTGCATGTTTCTTCATGTAATATTTGTATCTACTTAACAGACAAGTTCATTTAAAAATAGCACTGTGCTATTCATTGTAGCCTGTAGTCATTATATGCTTTCTCATTCAATAGACACCAAAGTATAGCTATTACCATGCATCACAAAACTTCTCAATGTTAAAAAAGAGGCCTCAGCTTAAGATAGGTTAGAAGCTGCTTCTTTACATATAAGATTACAAGGTACTTAAAAGATATTTGCAATCAAATCAGCAATCATCATAGAGCACCTCTGAGAGCAAGACTCTTTCTAGTTCCCTTTCTGCCTGGTTGGATTCTGTATAAATGGAGATTTACTGACTTTCCATTTTTAGGTAAGTTTTCTGCTTTGGGTGTCATAGAAAACCCTAAAAGTGCAAAGAAAAATAGATCCCAACTAGAGGTGTGAGAAGGCTCTGTTTCAGAAGCAGTCAAAAAAGCATGGGCAGAGAGTACCACAGTCACTCATGTTCCTTCCTCTCCCTCAGTGGTTTAGTTTAGGCAGTAGGATTACTCATTAAGCATGCAACATGCAGAAAATTCCATCACACCCCTCTGCTTTTCCCAGGGCTCTTTGCTGATATGTTCTAAAGCCACAGACAAATTTAGAAACAAGAGTATGAGAAAAGGGTATCTTATAGCGCTTGAAGAAAACTGTCATTGCTGGTAATTTGTCACCTTTGGTAGTCAATAGACTACCTAAAAGATACTGGGGTCACTGGGTGTTGTATGGAAACCAATTTGACAATAAACTTCATATATTGGAAAAAAAAAAAGATACTGGGGAAAGCTGGTACTCAACAGGAGGAAGAAATGCAATCCTTTTAAGTCCAAAGACCATAGTCACTGCCACAGACCGAATGTTTGTGCCCCCCCCACATTTATATGTCAAAGCCTCATCTCCAATGTGATGGCATTTGGAGGTGGAGCCTTTGGAAGGGGATTAGTTCATAAGGGCAAGCCCTCATGAATAGGATTAGTACCCATATAAAAGACATCACAGAGACTTCCTCATCCCTTTGCATACATGAGAACACAGCCAAAAAACAAAAACAAAAACAAACAAAAAAAAACCTTCTGTGAACCAAGAGTGGGTCCTCACCACATACTAAATCTGCCAATGCCTTGATCTTGAACTTCCCAGCCTTCAGAAGTGTTAGAAATAACTGTTTGTTGTTTAACGTTTATTTATTTTTGGGACAGAGAGAGATAGAGCATGAACGGGGGAGGGGCAGAGAGAGAGGGAGACACAGAATCGGAAACAGGCCCCAGGCTCTGAGCCATCAGCCCAGAGCCCGACGCGGGGCTCGAACTCACGGAGCGCGAGATCGTGACCTGGCTGAAGTCGGATGCTTAACCGACTGCGCCACCCAGGTGCCCCACTGTTTGTTGTTTAAACTACGCACTAGATGGTGGTTTGTTACAGCAGCCCAGATAGACTACTACGGTCACTCACTTTCAAATCCAACCTCCTAGAATCTAACTGACTGAAGTAAACATTTGCAACTCTTTATCAGCAGGAACTTCGATGTATTATATGTCTGGCCCAGTGGTCTTTATGGAAACTTACTATGCAACTTTCAAGTTATCTGTGCCCTTGAGGTCTGAGGTCTGTCACAGAGGTCCAAAGCCTTCCCAGAAACTCACAATTTTCTATGAGAGACAAGGAAAACTTCAGTGACTACATAGATTAAAAATTGATTCCCCGTGGAGAAAACAAAGTTATATGAGAGCCTTCTGGGTTTCAGATCATACAGTTGCTATTTATTATTTTCAGAACATTTTTGCCTTTGTGATTTTGTATGATTCCCATGACAGCAACCCAAGGAAGTGGGTATTATATGATCACCCCTATTTACAGATGAAAACCAAAACAAAACAGAACAGATATTGTGAGAGGTGACTTTGTCAAGGTACGTGCAAAGCTAGGCTTGGATCTCCTGTCTTCCTCGCTTGTATTTTTTTCTTTCTATTCTTTGCTCTCTGCCTACAACAATCTCTGATTTTCCATTGGGTTGGATAGAAGTTTTCTATTGTTTACAAACTCTCTTTTTTGCCTTCCTGTACATTACCTATTCCTACTTATGAGATAGGTTGAAATGGTCAGATTTTCTCCTTTGCTTTTGCTGAAGGTCAGTTGTTTACTCCTATTTCCTCAGATCTGATTTTGATAGCTCTTCATTGACAAACAACTAGTATGTCTCGAGATCAAGCAAATTACAAGGAAGATAGTGTAATATGAGGAAAAGAACATCTTTCTAGGAGTCAAGAGGCCTAGATCCCAGCCCCAGCAATTTCACCAGCTGAATGATATTGGAAAAGCAGTTATAACTACTGAATCTTAATTAATGTATCTTTAAGACAAGAGTGATATGATCTAATTTCCATCACAGGGTAGTGGTGGTGGCTATGAAGCTGAAATAAGGTCAGAGATATCAAAGTACTTCGCCTATTGTAGATAGTTCCATTCTGTCAAAGGTATATAATCATTTTATACCAGGGATCACAAACCAAATGGTTTCACGGGCCAAGTAGGTTATAAAGGAATGGAACAGGCAGGTTTAGTAGAATTGTGTGTGGTGAGACCCAAAACTATAGGAGAGTACAGATTCCACCAGGCATTATATTTTAATTATGCAGCAATAATAATCTGCTAGCCAATCCAGATACACCTGCTAGTCAAATTAGGTGTGTAAGACACCAATTTGTAAATCCCATTTCTATTATAATATGTCATAAATTATGGACTATCAATCCCCTAACGGCTTTTAGTTATTTCAAAGGGTCATGAATACCTACACACATATCCAACATTACTTATTACCTGAAAAACAACATTAGGTATATCTAGATAGTAGTATTTCTAACTGTAGGTAGGTGCCATTGGGATTAATCAATAAAGTATATGTTTACCCAAAAGCATAAACAAATTCATACTAACTTGTTGTTAGTGTGTAGTTTTCAATCAAGGACATTAAATACATAGAGTCATTCTCATGGTAGTAGGAAGAGGGCACAGCATTTTTTCTTACCTTTCCAAAAGAGGAGTCTTCAGGATCTAATGCTAACTTGGATTTGCAAGGAAAACAAGAAAGGCCTATGCTATTTATGAACACGTTCACAATAGTAAACAAGTAACTGGTAGAGTCTTTTTATGTAGGGACATAAGAGAGATGCATAGCATACAAAGAGGCCCACACATTCACATATAGCTCTAGAAAGCCATGCATACATTTGACTTGAGTGCATACACACAACACACACGTGCACACACACACAGCATTGAACTATAATATGCATACTTCTCTGTGAACTCCAATGCTGTGAACTCCAACGTACATAGGTATTAATCCTTGCAATCTGTAAATATTGTCTTTCTTTGCCTTTATTATATCTTTGCAGATGTAATTAAGTTAAGGATCTTGATATGGGGAGATTACTCTGGTAATCCACATGGGCCCTACACACAACCATAGAAATCCTAGTAAGAGGGAGGCAGAGAGATTCAACACACACGCACACCAGAGGAGAAGGTGATATGAAGACAGTGCAGAGAGAGATTGAAAACACTGGCCTTGAATATTGGAGTAATACGGCCACAAGCCAAGGAATGCCAGCGGCCACTTGAAGCGGGAGAAGGCAAGGCACAGACTCTCCCCAGAGCCTCCAGAGGGAGTATGAGTCTGTTGACATTGATTTCTAGTCAGTGAAACTGATTTCCCACTTGCCTTCAAAAACTGTTGATAGAATTAATTTCTGTTGATTTAAGCCACAAGTTTGCCACAATTTGTTGCAGCAGCCACAGAACACTAATACAATATATCTCTCTTAAATATATATTTTACACATATACATTATATAGGAATATCAAATGAACATGAAGTGCACAAAGCCCTAATACACAATAAACACATTTCCCTGAAAACCTCCTAGGAAATCCTAAGAAACTGTATCACTGTCCACCTAGTTGCTTAAAAACCTGGATGTTATCTTCAGTTTATTTTTTTTTCCCTCAAATCCTTCATAGCCCAATAACAAATCCTACCACATCTACCTCCAAAATATGCCCAATCCGTTCACTTCTTTTCACCTCCCTTGCTACCATCTTTATCCAAGTCATTACCACTTCCTTCCCAGATTACTGTATCTAGCCTCCAGTCTCTCTGTTACCATTCTTGCCTCCTCACAATACCTTCTCCAGACAACACCCAAAGTGGTCTTTTAAAATCCTAACGGGAACATTCATTCTCTTACATTCAAACCCTTACAAAATGGTTTCTCAATTTTCCCAAAACAATCTTCTTACCATTCCCTACAGCACTGTACTCGATCTGCCTTCCCTCCTTCTTCTTCTGACCTAATTTACTCCACCTTGCTTCATGCTTCATGGCCCGGGTACACCAGCCTTCCCTCTGCTCGTGGAATGTGCCACGCTCATTTCTCTCAGAACCCCATCATGTTTGCAGTTCCCACTACGTCATAGTCTCATCCCCAGGTGTTTATTTGACTGCATCCTTTACATCGTTTAGATTTCAGCCCAAATATCACATCCTCAAAGGGAACCTTCCTGACCACTTTAGTCACTACCTATTTAATTACCCTACTTTATTTTGTTAACATCACTTAGTACCATCTTTGGGGTATCCATTGATTTATTTGCCTCTGTTACTCTCCCCTCAAATACAGGTACCACAAAGGCAGTGACCATTTCTAGATCGCCAGTGGGTCCTCAGAGTCTCCAACAGTGCTAGCATACAGTGGGCACTCAACAAATACTTACCGATTTCATACATGGCTCTCAATCCTGGTTGACAATCTGAGTTATGCCTGATGATCTTTAAAAGTACCAATTCCTGGGCACCTCCTTAGAAATGATCGATTGAAATTTGTAAGTCGTAGGGCCCCAGAATTTACATTCTGAAAAAGATTCTCATGTGTCTTGACTTTAGCTGACCTAAACACATAAGCAACATGCAAACCCCCTGTGCATACTCATACCCCACACCTAAATCCTCTTTACACATATCCTATAGCAGACATCATGCACACATTTATGTACCCACCCTTCTTATATGTTACATACACTGCATACACCATACTGTATACACTGATCGTTACCCTGCAATTATTATCACTTAATACTCTGTTCTAGATGCCATAATTGACGTGCTGGGGATAGGAGGTCCCAGTCCAGCTCTCAAGATCTCACAGCCCCCAATTACCAAAGTAGTTCCTGCAACCCAAGATGGTAAGCATTATAAAAGAAGGCAGCACAGTGGGCTGTGGGAATACAGACAGGAGGGCAGGAGATATTGCCAGGTTGACCAAGTCATATTTAAGTTGAAGCAAACAATGTATGATGTATGTCCTAAAGAACTGAAGTTAATTAGGTTGGAAGGAGGCGATGAAAAGGGGAAGTGTGTTTGAGGCCAAAGGAATAGAATGTGCAAGAATATAGAACTAGAGTATATGGTTTGAATAGAGAACTACAGGTTGCTCAGTTTATTTGTTCATTCAACAGGTAAACTTAGATGCTTATCATGTGTCAGGCACTGCACTGGTCCCTAAGAATATAACAGAATATCACCCCAGACTCATAACACTGAGGGGTGAAGCCTGATGAAAAGTATTATCTTTTTAAATTTATTTATTTTGAGAGAGCGTGTGTGAGTGGGGGAGGGGCAGAGAGAGAGAGAGAGAGAGAGAGAGAGAGAGAGAGAATCCCAAGCAGGTTCCACACTCTCAGCTCAGAGCCTGATGCAGGGCTCAATCCCACGAACCATGAGATGATGGCCTGAGCGGAAATCAAGAGTCGGATGCCTAACTGACTGAACTATGCAGGCTCCCTAAAAAGTATTATTGTAAAGCCCCACAGATGACTATGATGTACTTCCAGGGTTGAGAACCACTGGTCTAGATGAACTCACATTGCTGGCTTCCGGAGCAGGGAGGGAAATTAAGGGACCAAAGGAGTAGAAGTCAAGCAATCTGGCACTATAATGTACTTTTGACGAGCTTAAGGACTCCAAAGACACCTGCTGTTTTATTCTTATCTACTAATAATAGCCAATAATAGCTCTGAGAACTACAGTGCTGCCAACATTGTGGACTTTTGCTCCAGTTGGGTCACTACCCATTGAATGCCTGATACGAACAACTTGATGTCACTTGTTGGCAAGGCCAAGTCTGAGAGCATGAAGCTCTCCAGATGGAGGCCCTTGTCACCCAGAGACTAGCAGCTTCAGTCCATGTGCACTGGGGTGATGAGATACTAGAGAACCAGAGACTTCCCCCATCACACTCTAGAAGTTGGGACAGAAGTAGGCCATTTCCCGTCCAGTTCTCTGGCCACCCAGCATCACAGAAAGCAGGGCGTCCCTCAGCAGCCACTGCAAACAACCCAGGAATAAAGGGTTCGCCTCTCCTGTCTCCTTCATTTGAGGGGAAATCTTGCCTGAGGCACAAGCAAAGCTTCAAATTGATGTAATTTGAAATTTCAAACTGCCGGATGCAGCTTTGCTTCCGACTGCCATCTGCTTTTCCAGCATGCAATGACACCGAGTCCTTTTATTGTGTTTGCTCAACCAAGTCCACCAGTAAAATATTAATAATTTCCCCAGCGCCTGGGTGGTTTGCAAGCTTGGGATGATATCCGAACATTCATCAAGCTCATCAAAGTTATGAGCAAAATAATTTTTCTCCTTAAGCAGGGAGGGGAGAGGGGAATCTGGATTTTTATTACTCGTGCATATCACTAAGTGACACTTTTAGTTTTCTCTGCACAGGAAAAGAAAACAAGGGTATTGCTTCTGGCCCCAACACTAGATACACTTTCTCTATAGAAATATAGTTATCCAATGAAGCGAGGAAATAAGTAATCTGTGAATTCCAGGAAAATAAGATAGCTGGAAAGTGGGTGCCATCTCAAGCATCTCTTTCCTTCACTCTTCACATGCAGTTTGACACTAAGTCCTATTGTACCTATTTATTCTTGAGTTCATCCCCTTCTCTCCATTCCTGCTGCCTCTGCGCTGGTCTACGTCCATACCAGGTCATCAGGATTGCCCCACTCAGCTGCCTGTAGTTTCCTACTACTCCCTAAATCGGTTTACATTTCCCCACCCAAACGATCACCAGACGCGGAGTTTGTAACTGTCAACACAATTTCATCAGTCACTGGCTTCAAAACCCTTCCTGCCCTAAAGATAAAGCATGCTTTCATCCTTCAGTAAGGTTTACAATGCTTCACTCTCCTCCATTTCCACACCGATGTCTTATGCCCCAGCCAGTCATTATTCTCCTGGTGCAGCAACCCTCTCCTACCCAGTGGGGTCTGCAGAGGAGAGAGCTATAGGGCATCCCACACAGTGCCTGGTCAACAGCAAAGTTCTGGAAATGGTAACTGTCATCATCATCATCTCATTCATTAAAAAAAGATCGTGCTATCTAGGCCACCGTGGTTCATCTCTGTCCTCATCAAAGACATTCATGTCCTCTTCAGGGAAAGAAAAAAAAAAGTAGATTGACTACGTTTCCTTCCACTTTGGTGCAGGAAGAATGGCTCCTAGCCTCTCTGCTGTACATAAAAGACTACATGCTAAGTGCTTATGAGCCTTGGAACCAGAACATCTTAGATGACAGGCTAGCTTTGCCACTTACTAGCTGTGTGGATTTGGGCAATTCACTTAACGCCTTTGTGCCTTCAGTTTGATCGTCTTTATAAAGTGGGCATGATAAACAGTACCTACATGTAAGCTACAGGCAAGACTAAAAGATTCATTAAGTACTGGGTACTAAGAATAGGATGGGGTACATAGTAAGCACTCAACTTAGCAACTGAGTATTAAGTCCAGTGTATGCTTATCTCTGAAAGCAGATTTGCACATTTTTAAAGGGACCACCAACTGATTACACAATGCCTTGGCTCAGGCTATTTTCTCTGCTTGGAATTCTTTTCATCCATCATTGTCCACTTGGAGAAAGGCTGTGTCTTCCTCAAGGCTCAGCTGAAAGGCCATCTCCTCTAGGATGTCTTGACAGGTAGCGGAGTGGCGTGGGATTTGGGTCTGACACACTTGGCTTTAATTGCAACATTTTCACTTTCTATCTTCATAATGTTGAGTAGGTTGATTGACCCACTTAACTCTCATTTTACTCATCTGTGAAATGGAGATAAGATTTCTCTCCTTATAGAGTGGTTGTATACATTCATTTCTGGATACGTTTAATTCTCTAAACCTTTTCCCTTAACCCCTATTGTGGGTAGAAATTGGTTAATCACTTTGCTGGGATCCCCCCAAAATGACTATTACAGCTACAGTCACTCTATTTTTGGAACTAAAACTTAAGATGTATTCATATCTTGCTTCTATTATTTCAGCCTTATCTGACTAGTGCATCTCTGCCCAGTGTCGATTCCAGTTTACTCAGAGCTGTCTCCTAAAACTATAGATCTGATCAAGCCACTCCCATCAAAGCAAGAGCGGGAGCCAAGTTTGATTGAATCTCTTTATAGATGAACTCTTTGGGATGATAATTAAGGCTCTCAAGGTTCTGCCCAAGCTTGCCATGTCAACCCCAACTCTAGCCACTGTTCCATGCTGTGAGTATTCATTGTTTGCATTGTTCCCAGAATAAGCTCTGGACACCAAGCCAAGGTTCAGGAGTCACTTTTTACCCCAAATGACCTTCTGTTACCTCTTCACAACTCAAATCCTATCCCTAACTCAGCTGAACAACACTTGCTTTTCTAAAGCCTATCTCCACTCTACCCATGACCCCCCCCCACAATTGCAATAAATGAAATAAATTAGCAATCAGAAGACTAAAATCGTAGAGCCAACAGTTAGTAAATGGTAGAGATTGGTCTCAATTCCAAATGTTCTAATTCTAAATGTTACTAACACACTTCCTTGGCCTCCATCTGATGCTACTTCTGTCTACCTTCCTCAAGACACTCTTGGACCCATAATAACCAGGAGTCCCAGAACTCTCAGATACTGTGCATGCCTGAAACTGTTAGTCATAAAGGGTCATTCACTTCTTTTGTTTCCCTTTTCATTTCTGACAAATGAGTGATAAAATGGACACTATCACACATTGCTTTCAGCAATGTAACTGGATAGAACTTTTGGAAAGCAATTTGGCAGTATGTATTAAGAGTCTGAAAAATATTCATGTGCTTTTACTTGCTCAGGCCTTTTCTGCAAATCTTTTTAAAGAAATTTATCAAAAGTAACTACACATAGCACACAAGTAAATGGTAGTGATTATGAACTGGAGTTCCAGAATCAGAAAAAATGAAAGAAGAAAGAAAGAAAGAAAGAAAGAAGAAAGAAAGAAAGAAAGCCCCACGAAATACTAGCTCTATCTCTGAATAGTTGTGTTACTTAAGTCAGTTATCTAACCTTTCTGTGCATTAGGTGCCTCATCTCTGTACTCTTTTCTACAAAGGGATATTAGCGGAATGACTTCATAGAGTTACTCTGAGGATTGAATAAGATTTTAAGAAAAGAATTTAACTCAGAGTCTGACACATTTCAAGTTCTCAATAAAGATGAGTCATAGAGAAGAAGCAGTATGAGTAGTAGTATAGTAGAAGTTGTCAGGAGTTGTATAGGAGAAGGAGGAGGAGGGGTAGTGGTGAAGGAGGAGGAGGGGTTAGTGGTGAAGGAGGAGGAGGGGTAGTGGTGAAGGAGGAGGAAGGGTTAGTGGTAAAGGAGGAGGAGGGATAGTGGTGAAGAAGGAGGAGGGGTAGTGGTGAAGGGGGAGGAGGGGTAGTGGTGA
>NW_024412388.1:47275331-47392831 GCF_014898765.1 Herpailurus yagouaroundi
GGGGTAGTGGTGAAGGGGGAGGAGGGGTAGTGGTGAAGGAGGATGAGAAGAAAGAAGAGGGGGAAAGGGAGGAGGAAATAATTAGAAGAGACAGCCACTGCCTAGAATATTATGCCGTTATTAAGCACTGTGTTTACAGAGTTTGAATTAATAATATGGAAAATGAATTAATGACCAGCGAAAAAGCAGGATTCTAAATTCTGGGTATAATAATAATCCAATAACATATTTTTAATCTTAGAAAAATGCTGGAAGAATATGTACTTAACATGAGTAATAGTCATAGTTCAGTGAAAAGACTATGTACATACATGTAAGAGGTTATAATTCTTCAATATCTTGGCTTTATATATATATTTTGCCCATGGGTGCCTATCCTTGTCCAAACAGTATTATAGATACCCTGAGAAACATGACAAAATCACATTATAATTTCCTTTCATCTCTTTTGTCTCCTAACATAATTTTAACACTGAGCAAATGAGCTTGTTGATTGAGTAGGCAGTATTGTCCTCATCTGTAAAATGGGGATAGTATTTGTCATGGATTTTTGGTAAATATTACATATTTATTTAACTGAAGATGCCCAGAATGCTGCCTAAAACAGAATACTGTTCAATAAATATTAGTTTCCTCTCTCTTGCATCACTTAATTTTCTTCTTTATTTTAAAATGTTCAAGGGGCATCTGGGTGGCTCAGTTGGTTAAGTGTCCAACTTCGGCTCAGGTCATGATCTCACAGTTCGTGAGTTCGAGCCCCGTGTCGGGCTCTATGCTGACAGCTCAGAGCCTGGAGCCTGCTTCGATTCTGTGTCTCCCTCTCTCTCTGACCCTCACCTGCTCACACTCTGTCTCCTTCTCTCTCAAAAATAAATAAACATTAAAAAAAATTTAAAAATAAATAAATAAAATGTTCAAACTGGTTGGCAAGAAAAGTAAGTAGCTCTGAGAGCCCATTCTGTCACTAGGCCGTGGACAAGCTAACCACACAGCACATTTGCATCAACTATCAACAGGCTTTTGGTGATAGGAATACTGGTCCACAGAGAAAGGACACTGTTAACTTCATGTTGGTTACCATGGGTGCATGAGATCTGAGCACAGAAGAAGGTGAGGTTCAAGTTCTACCATCTGTTCTTTGAAAGTTCTACTGTGCTCCTCTGTGAGAGCTAACACTGGCATTCAAGTCAAAATCCAATCCCCAAAATTAATTGTGGTTTATGGAAAACACTCTTCCTTCTGTGACAGGAAATCAGCATTCATTTCTTGTCCCTGAGCCCTGGATGATAGCACTGTGTTCCACCTGCCAGGAGTGCTTCCAGGTAATAAGAAAGTTCATTTCGGGGCTTGCAGTTTGGCTCTTTCCTAAGGTAAGGTGTGGGTTTAACCAGATGGCCAATTTAAGTTAGAGCTAACCTTTTCTTTAAAAAGAAAAAAAAAGTTTATTAATTTATTTTGAGAGCAAGAGAGAGACAAAAAGGGAGGGGCAAAGAGAGAGGGAGAAAGAGAATCCCAAGCAGGCTCTGTGCTGACAGCAGGGCTATCAAATGCAGAGCTTGATCTCAAGAATCATGACCTGAACCAAAATCAAGAGTCAGTCTTAAATAACTGAGTCATCCAGGCGACCTGAGTTAACCTTTTGTTCATTTACTTATTCAGCACTTAAGTGGGCAGTTACCATGCACCATAGGACGGGGATACAAAGGTGAATTGCCATATAGACCAGAACCTGTTTTAGATAAAGCACTCTTATTAAAATCAAAAGGACCAACTATGGGGTTTACTTTAAATAACCATTGTATTCTGCTAGACTCTACTTGACACAAGTTGAACAGGAGTAGTAGATTTAAAATCAAACTATTCAAGTCCAAACTCTGTTGCCTCTTAGATATCTGACTTTGTATCTGGTTCATTATAAATGCAACCCCAAGCTGGTGTCAGGATTGGAGTTAGTCCATATGTATCACTGACTCAGTAAGCAGTGGTTAGTATTAGTATTTTTGTTGTGGTTTCAGTATCTTTTTTTGTTTTGTTTTTTTTAAAAGATTTTCTTTAATTTTTTCATGTTTATTTTTGAGAGAGAGAGAGAGAGAGAGAGAGAGCAAGCTGGGGAGGGGCAGAGAGAGAGGGAGACTAAAGCAGGCTCTAAGCTCTGAGCTGTCAGCACAGAGCCTGACATGGGACTTGAACTCAGGGACTACAAGATCATGACTTGAGCCAAAGTCAGATGCTTAATCGACTGAGTCATCCTAAAAGGCACCCCTAAAAGATTTACTTTTAAGTAGTCTCTACACCCAAGATGAGGCTCAAACTTACCACCCCAGGATCAAGAGCTGCATGCACTTCTGACTGAGCCAGCCAGGTGCCCCATGGGTTTAGTATCTTCAAGAAATCCTGCTGCAGATGAGAAAAGAAGGTATGTACCTCGTCTTCACAAAGCTGCCTTTGAGAAGCAAAATCCTCTGCCATCAGTAAAGCAGATGGCTTCCCATTTTCTCTTTATACCCATCGCCTTATGCTACTGGTTACTGATTTTAGTTTCCGTTTCAGGACTTCAATTCTGACACATCCTTTCTCGAGGATGGGACAGAGTATAGGATAGGAATTAACCTTTCTTGAGATCCTTGTACATGCCAGGCACTGTGTTCCTAACTTTTACCAACATTTTATGATTTCATTTCCACAGATGGGCCTGAGGTAGGTATGGTCCTGCCCTGCAAAAAGGAAGTGATTCTGATAGGGGAGGGGATCCAAGGTCACAGAACTCTTAAGTTGTAGAGCTGGCTTGCAGTCAGGCCTGTTTGAATCCAAATCCCTGATCCTATAGTGCACGCTGAAGGCTCTCGCCCATTCTCATTACTCAATTAGGTCATTGGTTTTTCTTCCTTAGGAAGGCAAAATACGGAGAGAGATAAATGTTCAATCTCTCTTGAGTTGGATTTCTGACACCCAACATGCACACATTCCCTACAATTTGTAGCTGAGAGAAGCCTTGACCTTTAACATATTAAATAAAAACAGAAACCCCGAGGGCTTAAATGACTTGTTCAAGCCCACACAGAAAGCATGATGTGAAGTGAGAAGCAGAAAGGGTCTCTTCTCAAACATAGGAGCATTCTCCTTAGTCAAAGCCACACTGAAAGACTGGTGGGGGCGGAATCTGGCCAGCACATTCTAGGCATTAAATGATGGGAATCCCAGGCAGCCAATGAGCTCATTGGGCACGGCAGAAGGGAACATAGCCTGGGCACAGTACAAACAGGAACGCTAAACAGCTCTCCAGCTGCCAGGAAGCAAGAGCATCAGAGGTTCCCAGGCAATGAAAGAGCAAGGCAGTGAGGGCACAGTTGGACTTGTCATACCAAAATAAGAGTCACTGAGGAGGACCCCAGCCCCACTGTTCTGGTGAAAGGGCTGGCACTGTCATATGGGAGCAACTGGAGGCTCCAGCTCACTCACCCAGAAACTTGAAAACAGAAAGTCTCTTAAGCGCTTTCTTTCTAAATTCTCCTTGCAGAAGCATCCTTATTCTTTCATAATCACCTCAAAGCAATCCCCAGTCAAGTACTAAAGTAAATTCAAAGCAATTAGAGAGTCTATCTACAGTGAGCCCAAAATGTTTCTGCAGTGGCTCTCTGGGAAATGGCTCAGCATACGTTTTTCCCAGAACAGTGTTATTTATGTAAGGAAGATGCTGCTCTTTCCTAGAGTGTAAAACACACACAGACGTGTGTGCGCGCGCGCACACACACACACACACACACACACACACACACATTTACTATGACAAATGGATGCAACATCTCAAGAGTGAAATATTGTGTTGTGGGTTACAGGCCAAAGCAAGGCAGCATCTCTCCTGTAAGCACTTATAAATTGTTGCAAACAATATCAAGAAATAGAAGCTTGCCTTGGCAAATAACAGCTGCAGGATTTCAGGGCTCAGGACTAGCCTTGGGAAAAAAAGAAAGGAAAGACGAAAGGAAAGAAAGGAAAGGAAAGGAAAGGAAAGGAAAGGAAAGGAAAGGAAAGGAAAGGAAAGGAAAGGAAGGAAGAAATGACCAAACCCATTGCTTCAAATATTCTGTTGGATCTCCAGGGTGGTTTTTCTAATTAATATTTCCCCCTAATTATGTTCATGATGATAAGTGTGCTAACTTCAAAACTCACTCTTTTTTTCACCAAGGAGCTGTGGTGGGCAGAAGAGGAAGGCACTCTAGGAGGAAGGCTGGGCAGCTTCATTGTGATGCAAAAGAATGCAACAATTAAGAATATAATTTTGGAAGATGTCAGCAGCCTAATTACTCATAGGGCTTCCAGCAAATTAAGCAGTAGGTGAATTAGCTGATTTAATGAGATCTTAAGAGTTTGGAGGCAAGCTGCTTTTATTTTGCATTTGAGAAAGACATTTCCCAACTACATGTTAATAATTTGGGCACCCCAAAATACTATTAGTTCAACAGGTTTCATAGAAAACATGAAGTCCAGTTGCTTAAAAGGGTCTGTAAGTCAGTTCAATTGCATTTCTCTGCTATCTCCGCCCTTCCCTTCCTTTTCTTCCCAAATACAACTGTCCCACTTGGAAAGCATACAGTTCAGCAAAGGGGCTTTGGAACTACAGCTTTCAGGGCAGGGTTAAAGGAGGCATAGCAGAAATTGGACTGAAAACCTGCTTTAGTATCTTCATAACTCTCTAAGCCTTTGTTTCTGCATCTGTAACATAGAAATAATGACATCCACATTACAATTTTTGTATTAGCTTTACTAGTTGAATTCTTTTACTAATGGCATTCCTTCTGTATTCTACTACGTACCACTGCGCCTGGAACAAAATACATGCTTAATAAGTGTACTAAATAGAAACTGATAAAATCAAAGGCATGGGTAAATGAATGGCCGACGTGAGGATTCAATGAGAAAAAAAAATATGGTTTCTAGCATGTTTCCTTACCCATAGTAGACCCTCAAAAAAGAAAACAAGGGAAATATTGGCTGTATTAGCCACACTGGGACTTGTTAGGCTTCGGAGGAGGAAGGAACCCAAGTTTCCTAGACAGAGTTATCCACTGACCAAATGTGCGGGGTGGGAGGGATTGGAAAGATGTGTGGCCAGGGCTCTCAGTGCACTGCACAAGCACAGAGACAAATGTTGCCCATGACCCAGGAGCTCTAAGTGTACTCAGAAAGGGTGGGAACAACATAATCGATCAAGCCATGTATCAGAGACTGCACAAGGGGCTCCCCATCCATCATCATGCTTTATCATAATAAATCTATACAGTAGGTATTATTATCCCTTCTTTTTATATATGAAGACACTGAGGCTCAGAGATTACCCAACTTGTTGGTACTGACACACAGTTGGTCATACATATTCCCAGGAAGTGCCCTTCCCACTTGAAAGAGAGACAGTACAGGGGCGCCTGGGTGGTTCAGTCTGTTGAGCCTCTGACTCTGGCTCAGGGCATGATCTCATAGTTCATGAGTTCAAGCCCCACATCGGGCTCTCTGCTGACAGCTCAGAGCCTAGAGCCCTGCTTCAGATTCTGTGTCTCCTTCCCCCTCGGCCATCTCCCACTTATGTTCTCTCTCTCTCTCTCTCTCTCAAAAATAAATAAACATTAAACAAATTTTAATAAATAAAAAATGAATGAATGAATAAATAAATAAATAAATAAATAAATAAATAAAAGAGATAGTACAGAATTTCTGAGCTGCACTATGATTGTTGCTCAGTCTCCCTGCAGCCTGGGGGCTGCAAGAGCTGGGAAGGGAAGGAACAGCCCAGCCTTGATGACACCCTATCTTCTCTCCAGTCTCCCTGCAAAGCACCACACTTTCTCTGCTGCTTCACCTTCTCCTCTAGTATGGAATGGGCCCCACAGAGGTGAGACACCCAAGTTCTGAAGGTTCCTATTTGTGACACAGACCAGGAGGATTCCTGCTTTTTAATTTCATCAGAGCACTGTCTCCCAAAGACCTCTCCTGAATCTGACTCCAACTCCATGTCCTGTCACCTTCATGGCTCTCCACGGGGAGCTTACCACCTCAGGAGGCCTTTAGCAGCTCTTATTATTATTCACATTGTAATTAACAGCCGTTTTATTGAATATTTACTACGTGCTAGCCACTGGGATTTCTATGTCCCCCCCAAAGCCATGAGATAGTTATTATTATCTCTAACTCATAAATAAGGACACCGAGAACCAGAGAGTTTAAATAAATTGTTCAAGCCTATTCAGCTTATAAGGAGTAGGCAGAGATTCCACGTTAGGTTTTCTAACTCCATCTAGATCCCACATGCTAAGTGTCCAATATTGTCTTTTTGGGGTGGCTCTGGTTGTCATAACTTTTTTGTGGTAAATATAACTAATGCTGGTCTTTCTGGAACTTTCATCAGTTGGCCATGGTTCTCCCTCTGGAACTACACAGAGCAAGTCAGCTCCCTTTATAGGGTGCTCTTCGGGTAACGGGAAATTCAGCTCTCTGCCCAGCATCACTCCCTCCAGGAGACAGTTCTGCCCAGCCACGCAGATTCTCTTTTCTATAATGATAATTCACAGTTACGTTACATGAGTATTTTTTGTTATTTTGTTTTACTTTTTATGTAGTGCAGTTCACTGACATCTCATTCAACCCCACCACAATGCTATGAGGGTGGTATTGGTTTCCTGGTCCTGGAAATGAGGAAGCCAGAACTCATAAAGTCTATTGTCTAGAGGAAATGATCTGTCCAACAGCAGAGCTGAAAACCCCAAGATTTAAAGTGAGGTATGTCTGACGTCAGGGCACGTGCTCCTCCCACATCACTACGGAAACTTTCCGAATGAATGAATGAATGAATGAACGAACAAATGAACCATCCAAGGAAGAGTGTGATAAGTACCTTAAGAGAGGTCCAAAGAAATGCAAAAGGTGTTCAGCTCAGAAAAAAAGATGCCTTCATCTTTCCCACCAGGTCTTCAGTGAGGCTGCACTAATTACCATTTATATAAGATGCCTGCCTGCCTCTGCTGGTGCTGAGAGAAGTTTTAATTTGCTAGTGAAGGAGCTAGGGGAGGGAGTGGGGAGTGCTGTGAAGTGTCCCCTCCAAAGCAGAGTGATTTCTGTGAGGAAAAACACTGAGGTTACTAATAGGGAAGGAAAAAAAAGGCAGCAAAGATGAGGAGTATATTTGGGATGCAAACGCACGCCTGGAGCATCTGGCAGGTAGCATTCGCTCATCCTTTCCTTCCTGAGGTTGCAATTAAGTAGCTAATATGAGAGAATACTGACAGTTGGGTTGTCCCACAGAGCTTGGGTCCAGGTGAGTACTTACAAGTCCAGCCTCACCCAGGAGAGACTCACTGCATTAAAAAGGAAGATGCCCTGGAAAGGATCAAGAACACAAGCACGAGGTGATTGGTCCATTGCAGCTTTGCAGGCAGGGTGGGGAGAAAACCAAAGGCTTTTCCCATCCATGCAGAGCTCTCCAAGGAAGAAGGGCCCCGAGGTTACTTTATGAGAGATGAGGTGCCAAAGTGGAGAAGAGAGCATTTACAATCTCGGGGACCTGGGTTCCTTTTCTGAATCTTTACTCGCTCAATGGTTGTGTCATCCTGGACAAGTCAGTTAACCACTCTGGACTTCATTTCCTCATTTGAGTGAATGAATGAAAGAATGAACTATACAGGCAAGAGTGTGATAAGTACCTTAAGAAAAAAGATACTTAAGGTAGGGAAAAATAAGGTAAGTTAAAATTCATCTCAGGGGAAAATGAAATGCATCTCCGGTAGAGGATTTGAGGGCTTCAGATGACCAACCATGTGTGTAAAATTCCTGGCACATAGTAGATATTCAAGACACATAATAGATATTAAAAAAAACTTGAGTTCCTTCCCATTGAGAGATGCTCGCTCACACTGAGCCAGGACAGGTTCCTGTCACTGAGACTCATTTTCCCCAGGAGTCTTGCTGGGCTCTACTGAGGTGGAATCCCTGGGTCTATTGGCCCCTGTGATTGTAATACAAGCACAGCACAGTGCCTGTTTGGTTGTTAGAGTCCACAAGTTTCCTAGTGGAAACATTAGGAGGGCATGGGAAGACTGAGATGGAGTTGGGGCCTAAGGTAGCCAGTGTTCTGAGACTCCCAATTGCTTAACAGCCAAAGTACCCCAGAGCCTCTTTACCAAGCTCAATCAATACGAATATCATTCTAGAATCCCCAGCTATTTCCAACATTGGCTTCTGCTGAGAGCAGCTGAGAAGCAGACACCTTGACGGCCTCAGGACTGGGCCTTTCTTTCACCACACCTCTCAAGAGACCCATTTTCTCAGCTAAAAGAAACATCTCAGAAGTCATCTGAAACCCCCAGGCTGCCCCTCTGTGAGGAGAACACAGGCTCCAGAGTCATCCAACCTGAACTCTGCCACTTGCTAGCTATGGGACCTTAGGCAAGTTACTTCAATTCTCTGTGCCCCAGTTTCCAGTAATAGAGAAATGGGATAATGATGCTAATACCTCATAGAGTAGACACGAAAGTTAAGTGGGAAAACGTAAGTAGCAGTGCTTCACACGTAGCTGCTCTGTTAGCCCTCCTCTCACTACAGGCTCTGAACCCTGGTGGTACCTCCCAACATGAGTTGAGTTTTATTTTGTTATTTTAATGTTTATTTGTTTATTGAGAGAGAGAGAGAGAGAGAGAGAGAGAGAGAGAGAATGCAAGCAGGGGTAGGTCAGAGAGAGTGGGGGAGAATCCCAAGCAGGCTCCGTGCTCAGCACAGAGCCTGATGCGGGGCTCAATCTCTTGACCATGAGATCACAACCCGAGCTGATATCGAGAGTTGGGTGCTTAACTGACTGAGCCACTCAGGTGCCCCAACATGACTTACTCACTAAATGATTAACAGGAAGTACTTTAATAACCACAGGACATACAAAAGACAGAAAGAACAAATGAACAAGGGATGCTCAAACTTATTTTTCTTTTGACTCAGGCAAGTAGAGTATCCTGCCCTTAGTCACCTAGCTAGCAGAGGGTGAAGGCAGGATTACATACCAAATGTCAAAACTCCCAGGGAAGTTGCCCTTCTGCCATACCAAGACACCCTCATCTCTGTCTTTCTTCCTTGTCTGTGTCTTTGAATGGAAAGGATTTGATGGAACCACTAATGACATATATGAATTCCGAAGCAGATATCCATTTTTAACGTGGGAAGGAAAACATTAAGATGTCAACCTTGGGGCTGCTAAATGAGCATCTGTAGCCCACACATGGGGCACCAGGGACTAGAGGCTCAGGGAAGTAATTGCCACAAATAAGACTCAACCGGACATTGATTTATTCAGCCTGTTTGCTTGATTTCTACTTTGAGCTTGTTCAATTGGCTATTCCTCTTTGTTGTTCCTTCTCAGGAACATGACCCCAGCTCATTTGAATGGAAATGTGCTCACCCATTACCTCATTAATTTCTGTAACTTTGCATTATCATTTATACCCTCCTCCTCTACTTTCGTTGCCCTGAAAATACAAAGTATTGGAAAGGACTAGACAAACGATGCATCGTTTCTCCGGGATGTGACAGGACCTGTATTTGTCATTTGCAACCCTGATTGTCATAATTCAGCCAATCCAGGCTGCAATACACCATGGAAACTCATCAGTGAGAAGATGCAGAAGGAAGGAGACCACACTAGAAATGAGGAGCTAGTCAGACAGCAGAGGGGTCTCATCAGCTCCTAGCAGCTGGTGTCTAAGAGTTATGGTAAACTGGGACTTCATGTGAGTCTAAAATAATGATGGCACTGATATGATAACAATGCTTTTCAAACTCTTACTACACAATATGTCATCTCATTTATTTTTACAACGCGACAAGATGGACCTAGAGAGGATAAGTTACTTGCCCAAGATGGCGTAACTGGTAGATGATGGAAATAGAATTCAACCCCACATGTTTCCTCATAAAAAACATCCTTTTTGTCACTACCCAAGTCCTCCTTTGTTTAGTTTTGCTGAATCATAACAATGTCCATTTGTTAGGTCCTTTCCCAGTTCATCTCTGAGTGTCTTAGACACAGTGTTTCCATTCTGACAAAAGTCCTGTGAGGATGATGTCCTGAGGTTCATTAAAAATGAACTCAGAGAAGTTAATCCATTCATAGAAGGGCACTCAGCCTTTACAAAACAGAGGAATGGTCCCAACACAGGTCTTTCTGAGCAGGAAATGATGTTCTGTCCGTAAGACCTGAGGCCTTTCCCCAGAGATCCATGCTGATGTCAGGACAGACAGCAGGAGGTAAGGCAGTGGACAGTATGAAAAATAAAGGGCAGCAGTGTGGGACCCGATGTGATTGGGTCCTAGAGGAAGGGCACAGAAACAGAGTGGAGCCAAGGGGAAGGAATTTCCAAGAGATGAATGAGAAGGCCAATTATTCACCTTCTTAGGTGAATGGACCATGGCAATTGCACCCCATTAGGTGCAACCCACCTATTAGGGTTGAGGGTACTTTGATATGTGCCCAAGGCTCACCACAGCCTCTTTGGACATGAGGATCACAGCACTTTTTCAGGACACACCTGCTGCTAGGGGTTGAAGAAGAAGAGAATTAGCATCAGCAGAGTGTCTACTGGGGTCAAGCCCTGTGTTGTATATGGCACTGTATTCAATTCTTTTTTTTAATTATTTTTCTTTACATTTATTTATTTTTGAGAGAGAGAGAGACAGAACACAAGTAGGGGAGGGACAGAGAGAGAAGGAGACAGAATCTGAAGCAGGCTCCAGGCTCCAAGCTGTCAGCACAGAGCCCGACGTGGGGCTCAAACTCACAAACTGTGAGATCATGACCTGAGCTGAAGTCGGACACTTAATCAACTGAGCCACTCAGGTGCCCCCTGTATTCAATTTTTATTAAAACTCTGTAAAGCAGATTTTGTTACCTTTCCTTCACTCTACCCTAACTTCCTTATGTCTAACACAGTATTTGGCATATACACACATATAATAGCAATGCACGGAACTACTAATTCATTCATCTTCAGTTCTGCTGGCCAGGGAGGAATTAATAAAAACAGAAGCTATTACTGAGTCGTTGCCTTACTTCCAATAAGTGTTGAATAATGCTCTAAAGTTTTGACAATTAGTAACTTTCCTAAGAACCTAAGATTTGAGTCAACTTCAATATTTGAGTTGGCCTTATAATATTTTTTTAATGTTTATTTATTTTTGAGAGAGAGAGAGAGAGAGAGAGGCAGAGAGAGACTGTGAGCAGCGAGGAGCAGAGAGGGAGACACGGGCCCCAAAGCAGGCTCCAGGCTCTGAGCTGTCAGCACAGAGACCGACACGGAGCTCGAACCCACGAACTGTGAGATCATGACTTGAGCCGAAGTCAGACGCTTAACCGACCGAGCCACCCGGGGCCCCTGAGTTGGTCTTATCGATATCATTGCTATCTTGCTTTAATTCAATGAGTTAAGTTCGACAACCATTGACCAATATATACGCTTCCTGGCCATTGTGCTGGGAATACAGAATAAAATATGGATCCTTCCCTTGAGTCACCCCTTGTGGGCAAGTTGGACTTGTAACAGTCAGGATACCATAGTGTGAGCAATGCTCTGATAGTGGATACAAGTACAAGGGGCTGTGGGAGGGAGGCCATAGAATAGAGGCATAGAACCAGGCTCCACAAGCCAGAGAAAGCTCACTAGGGGAGGTAATGGCCCAAGAGTTGAAAAGGTAAAGTTGAGAAGGGCATGCCAGGCAGAGAGACCTGTGAGTAGAGAAGCAAAGATACACAATGTAGAATGGATATCTATAAGCAGTCAGCCAAAGCTCCCTGAACTTTATCACTGTCCCTTTTACAGAGTGAAAAGAACTTTTATTATTATTATTATTATTATTATTATTATTTTGTTAATATAAAAGTAATACAATAATGTTGAGTGAAAAATGCTAGACATGAAAGAGTATATACCATATAATTATATATATATATATATATGCATATATATATATATATATATATATATATATATATATAAAGTTCAAAGACAGGCAAACTTAATCCATGCTGTTAGAAGATAGATAGCGTTGTGGTTAGCTTGGTGGAGAGTTGAGTGGCAAGGGCAGGACAGTGCTTCAGGAGTACTGGGAATGATCTACTTCTTAGTCTGGGTGCTGGCTACAACCATATGTCCATTTGAGACAATTCATCCATTTCCATAAATATGATGTGTGCACTTTTCTGGATATTTGTGTAATACTTCCAAATAAATATTCATTAAAAAATGAATACAAAAATAATGAAAACCAATTTAGACAGTGAAGATAAAGATGAAGTAAGACTTATAATTTAACTTCCCAGGAACAACAAAGAGAAAATTTTGCTCCCTGTGCTTCTCACTCTGGCCCAGAGGAAGGTGGTGAGAATCAGCATGAGTTTAATGACTTGCCCTGAAGAGTTTCCTTCTTAAGGAGGAGGATCATAATTTTCAAAGATAGGACAGGTTTCTTTGAATGGATTCTCCTACTCCTTGTCTTTTTTTTTTATATATATGAAATTTATTGTCAAGTTGGTTTCCGTACAACATCCTACTCCTTGTCTTAATCTATCCCAGAAGAAAGCACAGCTTCTCATTGATGGTACAGAATCCCTGCATAGGTAAGCGTGCACAGGTTGCAGGAGCAGTAGGGAGGCCCCCAGCTGGAACCAGGTGAGTACAGGGAGGGAGCAGAGATTAGGCAGAAAGAAGGCCAGGTGAGACACAGAACAGGGCCTCAGAGACTCTGGGAAGGAGTTAGATTTTCTTGTAAATTCAGTGAGAAATTCTTGGAGGTTTTTGAGCAGAGAACTAATGTAAATGGACTGATGTTTTAGAAAGATCATCTTGGCTGTTGTGAAGACAGTGTGTGGGGAATACCAGAGGTGAAACAGAGGGACCACCTGGGGTGCAATTGCCATCGTCCAGGAGAGCAGTTGAGGTGACCGGGATCAAAGTGGAGGCAAAGGAGATGGGAGGAATACCATAGATTCAAGAATATGGTTTGGACTAGCTGGTGGATTGGGTAGGGGAGAGGGAGAGGGAAAAATCATTAAGCAATTAAGCAGATTAGAGTGGGAAGGCTGAGTAACAACTCAATGTGGGCAAGAACTCAGAAATCAGTTTTAACATGCTAATATGCGCTGCTTGGGAGACATCCACGTGGAAATGGGCATAAGGCAGATGGAAGTCCAAATGCGAAGATCAGAGGAATGCTCTAGAATGGAGAGATGTAATTTAAGTTTTCTTGTGTACAAGCACTTTCACATTTGCCACTCTGTTTATCTCTCCACCCCTTGGCTATGACTGGGAAGTCTGTTCCCACAGATGAAGAAACTGAGGTTCAGGGGGGTTGAGTGTCTTACACCAAGACACATGAAGGGTAAGCAATGATGCCTGGAGCAGAACCAAACTTACTGTGTTTATTCCCATGTGCTTTGAGATAGTTTAAACATGGTAGGTTTTCATCATGAATGTGAATTGCTGTATTCCGGAAGAAGCACCGGGACATCACCAGGCTATGCAGGCATGTTTGACATATACCAAGTGGCCCAACCTTACTATGTTCATAGGTCCTATGTCTGCTTGTTGTAGTCTGTCACTTCCTTTACTGTCAAATTGATAGCAGATGGATGCTTCTTCCTGCTACTGGAGTATACATTTCTACTAGCCTTCCATGCTTCTTTGTAATACCTTATTTAGAATCTGATTCAGGTCATCACTCAAGTAAGTTTCAGAATTGTATGTATAAGAGAATACCATGGGAGAGAACTACTTACTTTCTTATAGACAATGGGGAAGCGCCATTGTTTAGTTCCATTTAATTCATGTCAGTGAGAACTCACTAAGCACTTACTGTACACAAGTCACTATTTTAGATGGAAGAGACTGATGTGGATAAAGGCTCAGCCCTTATCTTGTTACATGCTCTCCAGTGTACTTTACTTTTCCTCCTTGGCTCTTACGACACGATTAATTATTTGTGCAACTTTTGGCTTAAGGTCTCTTGTTCCTGCTAGGTCATTACTTACTCATCACTGTATCCCTAGTGCCTAGTATTTTGCTTGGCATACAATAATTTTCCCATTCAATATTTATTGAATGAATAGAAAAGAACTCACAGCTGAGCAGATGCTACAGACAAAAATATATATGCTATAGTGCAAAGACTGTTTCTGGACACTCTGGGCTTATGTCCTTGCCTTGAGAAATTCACATCTCAAGTGTTGACGTCCTGCTTTGAATCATATCAACAGGCAGGACCTTATAATCTTATGGTGCCAGCTACTTTCTAGGACTCACACCAATTACGAGTTCACAGTGACAGTCTACAACCGCCTGCTCTATGGGATGCAAATTTAGAAAAAAAATGATTGGTGTTGGCTTCATCCTTTGTAGGACACATATCCTGATCATTGTGTTAACCACACAACAATGCAAGTCTGAATCTGACATGGGATTTTTAGACTCCACTTAGATCCCTGGGGTGGTGTTTTATTGGATTTCTAGATGCTTTGTTCTTTTTTGTTAGACTGCCCTTCCTCCCATTTAATCCGGCTGGGTCTGTAATCCTACCTCAGTAGCCAGGAAATCAAATTCCACCTCCCAAGCTCTGATGAAGTTACCTGGGAAAGGAGGCACTGGCGTGTACTGAACTATTTCCATATGCCAGGAGTATGACTTCATCATCACACATTACACTACTAGGTCAGCCTCAGGACACCTTTTCACAAGTAACAAAAAACCCTGAAGTTTACAGAAGTGAGGTAATTTATCCAAGGTCATAGAGCCAGGACTGGAGCCTTAAAGGTTTCCCCACTGGTTCTCAATTAACACTTGATGAGTACTCTTACCCTGAAACACAGTATTTAGGGTACTTTTCAGCTATCCTTCCAGTTGTTCTCAATAGTCGTTGGTAGGGTGAAAGAATTGATGGAAATTTCAGAGAGGGTCAGAAATCTCCGACCACTCTCCCAGATAATTCAATTTGTTACTCTATTAAAAGAAAGAAAAAAAGATACAATAATACTACTGCTGTTGGCCATGTCCTGGAGGAGAGAGACCCAATGGGGTCTTTCCAATGAGCAGATAACATATTTAAATGCAGTCCATCAGTCAGTAATCTGCTGCCACCCTATCCTCGGAGAGCTGCTTTATTGAACACTGTAATTGCTTGGATGCTATTATTCATTTCTGTAGCTGTTGCTATTAATTAAATATTTTTGTCGAAAGCTCCCCGTGACATTTCTTGCTGCATTCTTGAATATCTGATAAGATATACAGCCAGTACACTGGTACCCGCTGCATTTGGCTGATAGTCTTGTCCTAGTTTCTAACCCTCAAAACGCTAAAGAAATGACACAGTTTTAGTGGAACGAGGACTTCTATTGTTACAGGATTTGGGGATGGGGGCGGTTAGAGGTAATGCAAGGAGTCTTAGTGAAATAGATGCAAATGTCACGTTTTAGAGCTCATCGTACTGGTTCAAGCTGGAAATTGGACTAGACCTTTATTCAAAGGCTTAGCCCATTCCTAAATCAAAGAAAGCTTGGCTGGACTGGTTCCTGCAATCCTAACCTCAGTAGAGATAGGCATTTAGTCATTCATTCAATACTATTTAACCAGTGTTACCAGATATCCTACTATGTACCAGGCCCTGTGCTAAGTGCTAAAGTTACAGAACTTCACTAATAAAAACAAAATAACAAAGCATCCTCTGCCCTTAAAACAAATCAAAATCTCTTGGGGAACACAGGTAAGCCTGCTCTAGTAGGAGGCATGCTCTAATTCCAGGTGTGAACTAAGAGTAGTAACAGCTAAGGCTGTGGGGACTCTGGCCGCAAAAGGTACAGGATAAAGGGACTGAAGTGTACATACAACACAATGTCCTCGCTGAGATAAAACTGATATAGTCTGTATGTAGAAGTGAGGCGCTAAAGACTCTTCTGGCCATTCACTTATCTGGATAACCGCATGAGGACTTATTTTGTCCTTGAAAGGGGAAGGAATCTGTGACCAGAGACTTGTGGGGTGAAGAGGAGGACAACAAAGGCTGAGGATGGCACCTCTCCCTTACTGAATTTTCAGCTGGGTTAGAGCTCATTTCTGGGCAGAGCAGGGAGGTCAGAAGCTGAAACAGTTGTGCCAGTGAGAGACTACAAGAGCTGGAACACAGGCTAAGCTGTTGTGAGGCCCAGATGCACAGAGCCCTGCAAGGTTTGCAGTGCAGGACCTGGCTCCTTCACAGACACCTGGCCTATGCACATCTCTAGAACCAGCACCTCTGGAGCTTGGGGAGTAAGCAACTTTACTCGGACATGCCCTTTGCATGATGGGCATATTTGTGGTAGCATCAGAGAGGCTCCTTCATAGGATTTCAAGACTGGAGGGCATCCAACAAAGGGGTCAGAACTGGAGAGGAAGGAGGGACAGATATGATGAGTGTAGCAGACAGTCTGGTTTTATAAGAATAGGTGAGCACTGTTTAGGCACACCTGGAGATTCTTAGGGTGAGGATAACTCTGAAAGGTAATGCAAATTCTTTTAAGTTTAAGTTTATTTATTTATTTTGAGAGAGAAAGAAGCAAAGACGTGAGTCAGGGAGGGACAAAGAGAGAGGGAAAGAGAGAGAATCCCAAGCAGGCTCCGCACTGTCAGTGCAGAGTCCAATGTGGGGCTCAAACTCACAAACAGTGAGATCATGACTTGAGCCAAAACTAAGAGCCAGACGCTTAACCAATTGAGCCACCCAGGAGCCCCAAGTTGATGCAATTTCTTCCAGGGAGGGGCTCCAGCCTGAAAACTCTGAATGTGACTGTTAACAAGGTGAGGCAGCTTTGGGACATTTGGGTTGTTCTTTGATTAAAAAATGAAGAAGAGGGGAAAAAGAAAGAACTCAGAAGAGAGGGACAGATGGATGAGACCCCTGGCACAAATTCCTGGAAATAGTACTGAAGCAGAGCAGTGTGGTACAGGCTAAAGAACACTGCAGATTAGGGGACTGGTACTGGTCCTTGCTTTGCTGGTAACTGTGTGTGATATGCAGCAAGTAACTGCCTTTCTCTCTACCTCTTTAGCTATAAATGAGAGGCAACATCATTTCAAAAGTGCTTTTCTAGTCCTCTGAGTCCATGATTTCAGATGGGTTACTCACAGAGTACTCAAGCTTTTAAATGCAGGAACCTCCCAACACCAGATGAGGGTTACAAATGTAAATATAACAAAGTGAGAGGAGAGCAAAAAGTTAAGGTTCTCATGGCAACCAGAATTCATAGCAGCTGTGCATTGTTAAAGGGGCTTCTCCTGACAAGCTGATGAATAATCCCAAAGTCTACCCATTGTGCAGGAATTGTCAGAGACTCTTTTGGAGGGTGGGGGTGGGGCACAAAGGCAAGATTAGCCAACCATTTTAATGAGAATTTTAATCAATGCAAAAAATTTTGGCAACACTTTCAATGGTGCCTAAATAAAAAATGTATTTATATTTAATGAGGCACTCTGTCTATTTATTATTTATGCAATAATAAATGCCTGTTGGTTATTAATAAAATATTGCTCAGTCATTAATCCTCAATAAATACTGTTAGAGTAATTAGTATTAAAGTGACACAGAATACTTCATAATGAGAAGGTAATTTTCTCTACGTTAATGGATTATTCAAACAAACCTTAACTTGCAGTTATCAAGATCAAGACCCTCTAGGGAAAGAGACTAGGGAGTTATACTGTAACCTTGAAAACTTTGAAAGTTTAAAGATTTGAAAATGAGGCCAGCAGGTGCCCTCAAACTGTTATTAAGAATCTCAGATTTCTCACGAAGAAAGGTACAGAAGCCCCACAGACCAAGTACATAGAGGCTCTGGTATGGAATCTAGGATTTGACTGTAACTAAATTGTGTGACCTTGGCAGTCACTGAGTTTCTACATGCCCTAATTCCTTCATTTGAAGAATTAGGATAACAATATCTCCCCTTCAGAGTTGTAGTGAGGATTAAATTAGATTATGTAATTTTTAAAAAACCTTGTGCTATTCCTGGCACATAGTAGATGTTTGGTGAGTGATAGTTCAGGCCTAATCCTGTAGGGGAGCAAACTTTGCCACTCGAAGATAGCCCTCTTTGGCATACTGATTATTCTAAGCTGGTTATTTTTAAGAGACAGACACAAAAGAAACTCTGAAAACCAAGTAGAAGTCATCCTTTTGTAAGAGATATTTACAAGGGAAATCTCTGTTTGCAATGATAACTCCCTTGCTATAATAAGAAGAGGGAGATGAGTCTAAATATCTAGAAACTCTGATCAATGGAGTTACTCAGTTTTCCTGGTCTCTCCCATGCATACAAGAGGTATACATGTTACTAAACTTCCGTTTGACTTTCTCTTAATAATCTGTCTCATGCCAATTTAATTCTTCAACAAGTTAAAAGAAACTTGAAGGGCAGAGGAGAATTTTTTTTCCTCCCCAACAGTCCCACAAATAACAAAATATTTTCCATTAGTGTAGTGAAGGGAATCATAAACCCTGTCACTGGAGGATCCCAAACTTTGGTAACTTAACCTTACCTGGGTAGTTGAAATCCATACACCTCAACTTTTCTCAAAATTATGACTATCAGTCAGATGCCCTCACGATGGTCCTTTCTGGTTGAGATAAGTTGTTTTCATAAATGTCAAATCACTTTGATAGCATGTTATTTCTGATTGTAACAGAAATAATATAGTGGAGTAGAAAAGTGTACATCCAAGAATCAAGAAAACTGCATTCACTTTCTAGCTCTGCATAAACCTCAGTCTTTTACCTCACTGGCCTTTGGTCTAAATCATATGTTGAGACAAGTAATTTCTATGTGTCTCTCAGTATTTAGAATGTAAGTATTTTATGACTCTTCTTTAAATTTTTTTTTCAACGTTTATTTATTTTTGGGACAGAGAGAGACAGACCATGAACGGGGGAGGGGCAGAGAGAGAGGGAGACACAGAATCGGAAACAGGCTCCAGGCTCTGAGCCATCAGCCCAGAGCCTGACGAGGGGCTCGAACTCCCGGACCGCGAGATCGTGACCTGGCTGAAGTCGGACGCTTAACCGACTGCGCCACCCAGGCGCCCCATGACTCTTCTTTAAATAGTGGGTTCTTAGAATTTTCTCTTCCCTAAAGATGCGTTTTAAAGGTAGGCCCTTCCTGGGAAAGAAAGTGCTGTCAGTGACCCTGGGTTGAGGAAGGATACACCCAGTGACTATCTTAATGCAGCGCCAACTTAGAGAAATATTGCTGAGCTGAGAATGAGGGCTGAGGAGAGCAGGTTTGGGGGCGGGGGCGGTGGGTAAGGGCAGAGGGAAGTTGGAATCCCCAACCACCAGAAGAAACTGACTCTGAGAGCACTGAGTGCAGAATCACAGCTATGCAGATCTCATTTTGTTCCAAGATAACAACCCCATTGCTGCCATGAGGTGAACTTCATCAGTCTCCAATTCAATTTAATGACTCCACGTGTATTCTGTGTACCAGGAACCATGCTATGGAGGGAAATACAGAGCTGAGTACATCATTTCTGCCTTCCAGATCCTTGCAAATGGGTAAATCACTGTATTAAATACAATCAGTGATAGAAGCAAAACAAAATAGTATCTTTAGAAAACACTGTATTCTGTTTGTCCTCTAAAGAGTCAGGGTAGGAAGGGAATGAAAGCCCTTCCTAAACTCCCTGAGAAAGTTCTTGCCTATTTTCAGCTGCCTCTTTGTAACTTTTCCCTGGTACTTCTAAAAAATGCTGTGCTCTGCTAGAAGCTGTATAGTATAAAGATATACCGGTGAAAGATGGTATAGTACCCAGAGCCAGGATGGGCCGGACCCAGATCTTGATTCTGCCATTTCCTAGCCTTGTGTGTCCTTGAACAACTTGCTTAATACCTAGTGCCTCCAAATCTGTCACTTCTGATTCTCCATTTGGATTGGATGTTCTAAATAAAATGCTAAATGATATATGGAAAAGAGCTTGGCTTTCTGAGACATGCAGACAGGAGTTTGAACTTTTCTCTGCCACCTGTTGGTTATGTGCCTGGTGGAACCTTTTCATTCTGTTCTAATCTCAAGTTTCTAACAACAAAAAAGAAGGAGGTGAGTTCAAGGGAATTATATGTTATCTATAAAGTAAGGTTGAAGAGTATTGGGTTAAACAGAGTTAAGAGAGTTTTTGTTTTGGCTTGTTTTTGTTTTTGTTCCTTCTGTAGAACTTACTATAACCTTGTATATGCTCATGGAGTTCCAGGAAAGGAGTAGAACATTTAGAGTTTTCCCAACTCTTTAACCACAGAATTCATTCTGATGGCATATCTACTAACGTTTTGTAGAAAACTGGCATTCTCTATAACATTCTTGAAATGGTTAATCTACTGTAGATTCTTTGTTTCACAGATGAGGAAAATATGGTTGGGGGAATGTATTCGTCTGTTCCTACTGCCTAACAAAATACCACAGATACTTGCTTTCTCACAGTTCTAAAGGCTAGAGTCCCAGATCAAGGTGCCGACAGATTCAGTTTCTGGTGAGAGCTCCTGTGTTGTAAATGGCTGTCCTCCTGCTGTGTCCTCACATGGCTTTTTTTCCTGTGTGCACTTGGAGAGAGAGAAAAATATCTCTCCTCTTTCTCCATCTCTCTCTTTCTCTTCTTATAAGGCCACTCATTCTGCTGGATTAGGGCCCCATCCTCATGACTTCTTTAACCATAATGAGCTAAAGACCCCACCGCCAATTACAGTCACATTGGGGGTTAGGGCTTTAACATGAATTGAGTGAGGAGACACAATAAGGTCCACAGCAGGAAAGGAAAGTGACTTCTTCACTAAGGTTACATGATGAACCTGTGGACTTTTGAGACCAGAGCCTGGAAGTCCTGACGTGAAATCCTGTATTTTTTCAGAGACACTTCTCAACTGATTGACTGAGACAGTCTTTTGTTCATTCATTTACCCTACCAGCACTGACTGCCAATCATATGCAAGTAACTATGCGAGGCTAGGCTTGAGGACCACCGACAAGGGAAGAAATCCTTTGCCCTTAAAAAGGGAACTGAATGTCTAACTAGAGAACAGGCACGTGAACAGAGTTTCAACACGCCTGGCTCATAACATTCTAAACAGCAAGGTGCTTATCTGTGCTGACCTATGCAGGCCAGCACCTTGCAGCAGCTGGCAGAATACAGGAGCTGGAGTCACAGGGTCGCAGGGTGGCAGTCCTAACACTGCTTATGCTGGCTGGATGGCACTGGGCAAATTACTTAAGCTCTCTTGGAGCCCTAGTGCCTTCCTTCCTTCCTTCCTTCCTTCCTTCCATCCGTCCTTTCTTATTATTTTTTAAAAAAATTTTAATGTAACTTATTGTCAAGTTAGCTAATATACAGTGTATACAGTGTGCTCTTGGTTTTGGGGGTAGACTCCCATGATTCATTGCTTACATACACCACCCAGTGCTCATCCCAACAAGTGTCCCCCTCAGTGCCAGTCCCCCATTTTCGCCTCTCCTGGGCCCCTCCCCCATCAACCTTCAGTTTGTTCTCTGTATGTAAGAGTCTCTTATGGTTTGCCTCCCTCTCTGTTTTATCTTATTTTATTTTCCCTTCCCTTCCCTTCTGTTCATCTGTTTTGGAAAATAGGAGCCCTCGTTTCTTAATGTGACAAACAGGGATGGGACTTTTTAGGGTAGTTTGAGGAATAAACACACAATACATGTATCATCTAGCATATTGCCTGGCACACAGTGGATACACAGTAAATGTTCATTCTCTTTCAGCTGGGGAGAAGATATTAGAGGGTTTTCAGGCCATAGTATGCACAGACACTTCTTCTGGGACACAGTAACAGAGTTAACACTCTGGCTTATTAACAAGTATGTGTGTGGGTGTATCAATTTTACCTTTCCAGGATCTAAGGTGCAGTGCCGGCTTCCATCGTTTATCTTCCCTTCCTGCAGGGGAGTGATCCCACTGAGAGAGATTTATTAATAAGCACATGTACTCTGTTGCTAAAAAGCCATTGAACCTCTTTTTTTTTTAATGGTAGCATTTGTGTGCTGCTGTGAACACATTCATATACATTTTTAATCCACACAGTTCCTGTCAAAGACGAGCCCTTCTTTAAGAAGATTTTCTTTATGAGCTACCATTTATGTATCACCTGGCACGGACCAAGAGCCTGTGTTTGGTAACTTAGACAAATTATTTCTCTTAATAGGTAGAACAAGCCAGAGAGGAAAGTCTTACCATCAACTTTACATTTTTGATGACTATTCTGAAGAACAGCTAGATTAGAGGCAGGGCTGTGCTTCTCAAAGTGCACTCCTCGACCAGCAGCAGCAGTGGCACCTGGAGAGGAGTTAGAAATGCACATCCTCGGGTCCCAGCCCAGATCTACTGCACCAAAATCTGCAGTGGTGGGATCCAGCTCTGTGTGTTTTAACAAGCCGTAAGGGTGGATCTGATGCATCTGAAAGGCTAGGTTTGCCTATGATCACACAACCAGGAAGTGTGGGGTGAGAATGGAGGTCCGACTTATCTGACTATAGAATAGAGCCTTTCTCAACTAGGGGCAATGTTCCCCCTCAGCAGATACTTGGAGCTGTCTCAAAACAGTTTTGGTTGTCATAACTCAGGGATGGGAGCTCTACTAGCATCTAGCGGGTAGAGACTAGGGATGCTAAAATCCTACAGCATGCGGGCTAGCTCCCACAATAAGTAACCAGTCCCAAATGTCAGTACTGCCTAGGTTGAAAAACCCTAGTCTACAATTTTATGTTGTCCATGAAGAGATACTTAAAAGGGGTAAAAAGTGAGGGAGAGAAAAGAGAAAGGAAGAGAGGGAAAGTGGGGAGGAAGAAAAGAAATAGAGAGAAAGAAAGAAAGAAAGAAAGAAAGGAAGGAAGGAAGGAAGGAAGGAAGGAAGGAAGGAAGAAGGAAAGTGGGAGCAGAGAGGGAGGGAGAGAGGCAGGGAGGCAGGCAAACAACTGATTTGGAGAACAGTGGGAAGGCCTGTCCTGCCCTTGGATGTTAGGAAACCGATGATCAAAATGCCCAGTTTAAAATCATTGTGCTGAGCCTGGGAGCTCTGCAGAATGGAAACCACGTAAGTCTTCAGTATATCATACTTAGTGGAACTTTTGGACGTGAAATGTACTTACAAAATAATGTGGCATTTCAAAAGCATGTTGTCCTCTGATAAGCCAGGGTTTGGAACCAGAAAGAAAATATCTGTATGGACAATTACCAGACTGTAACAGCCAATGAATGTGATTTGTAACTTGCAGCTGCTGTATTTATTTCAGCATATTAACATATAGACATTTGTCACCTTACCAAATGCCTTTAATACTTTCTTTCCCCATGCAAGTTCCAGCTCTCCTTCTTCCTCTCTCTCTCTTTCTGCTGCTTGATCTTGCACCTGTCTCTCTCCTCCCTCAACACTCTCTCCTCTCCTGTCTATTGCCTTTCAATCTTCCCTCCTTGCCATTGTCTTTTTGCTCCCTGTCTCCTGTCGCTCTGGTTCCCTCCTAGCTTTTCTCTGGCTCTTTTGTTTCTTATCTTCTCTTGTCCTCCTTCCCTATGCTCTCCTCTCCCCCATGTTTCTCAATCCTTCTGTTTTATTTTTCTTCACTGTTCTCTAAGTCATTCTTTTTTCTTCCCTTAGTCTCTGCCCCTCTTCCCCCTTTCTCTTTGTTGCCCTACTTCTCTGCCTTTTCACTCGGCTCCCTCAGTTTTCCAGTCCTTCCTCTCACCTTCCCTGTGCTCTCCCCTCCTTACTTTTTTCTGTCTCTGTAAAGTCTTGGCCAGCATGCCATCTTCTGTTAAAGGGGTTGTTTTCTGGAACCATACCTTTCCTGGGCTCTCAGCAGGTGTGAAGATGCATGCTTGTGGAAAGGGGGTATTGTCACTTTGGGAGAGCAGGGACACTCTCATCCATAAAGGACAGAAAGACTGCAGATCACCCCTGTGCTGCCTAAGAGCACTACAACCCCTTTTCTGACTATGGTAGGTGAGGTAAGGACCCGGAAGGACACCAAGTCCTGGTCTCTGGAACTCATCAACGTTACCTTATCAGGAAAAGGGGGTCTCTGCATTCTGGCCTTTGAGGTTGGGAGACGATCCCAGTGAGCCCTAAATGAAATCACAAGAATCTTTATAAGAGAGAGACAAGGAGACAAGGAGAAGGTGGGGGGAAGACGGGGCAGAGATTGAAGAGATGTAGCTGCTAGCCGAGGAACGCCGGCAGCCGCCAGAAGCAGGAAGAGGCAAGGAAAAGATTCTCCTCCCGAGTCTCTAGGAGCGTGGCCCTATGGACGCCTTAACTTCGACAACGGGACCCGGATTGTGGACTTCGGGCTTCCGGGAACAGTGAGAGAATAAACTGCTGTTTTAAGCCACCCAGTTTGTGGTTAATTTTTACAGCTGCCGTAAGAAACTAACAATGTTGACCTTGAGTCTTAAGCCATTCAAACATTAAGGTCTGAGTTTTTGTATTATTATTATTATTATTATTATTATTATTATTAACCTATGACTCCCTCCTCAGCTGATGAATTCACAGAGCCCTATGTTGTAATCTTAGAAGACTCGGGTGTTTTTGTTGATTCTTTTCATTTAAACTTGTGGGCACTTTGCATATTTTGGTATTTATAGGTTATGAGTGAATTTTATAGCTCTTCAGTACAGTAACTTTATCGACCTACCCATTGTCTGCCACTTGATATAAATCCATCAGCCTGAAATCCACCTTCTTTTCTTCCCTGGCCTGCTAGGATGTAGAACACAAAGACAGAGGCTCTGAGTACCAGACCCAGTTTATGGCTCAGCACCTGTGAGGTTTGCATAGTTACTACACGTCTCTGAACCTCTGAGTGACTGCTTATAAACCAGAGTTAACCATTTCCCTTTAAACCACTGAGGCGAAAAAATCAGCAGATAGAATGCAACACACATTATGTGAGGGGACCTGTGACGTCTTAAATAAATGGATGCCTTGATACTAAATGACAGAGCATACGGGGAACACTGAAGAGCATATATCTAACAATAAACAAACAAACAGACAAAAAGCTTGGGCTCAGACAAACCTGGGTTTGGCTCCTTGCTCAACCACTTAACAGTCCTCTAAATTTGGGCTAGTCATTTATCCCCTTGAGCCCCCTTCCTTATCTATAAAATGGGGACAATACCATGTAGTGCATCAGGTTATTGTTGTAAGGATTAATTAAGATGCACAGAAGTGCCTGGCACAGAGTATGTGCTACTCTTATGAATGTTATCAATAAACATATTTGTTCATTTTATCATCTGTATCTTCCTAGGAAAATAACTCAAATTCTTGGAGCCCCGAGTGCCCCAACTATGAAACAAGGACAACCGCACCCCTCACTGGGCTATTGTAGGGATTTGATGACGTCCCCTCTGTGACAGTGGCTGACATCATTACCACACAGCATGGTGGACATCACAATAGCTCCTTTCTTCTTCAGACTGTTGCGTACATTACGCCTCCCTCCACTTCACTGATGAAAGAAACCTCGAAGAAGAAACCTGATTTTGATGGTTTCCCTTCACTGACATGTTTTAGGTAGCTGGACCTCAACTTTATGGAAATCCAACTGATATTATTTAAAATTTGCACTGTAGAAGGGAGACACTTCATTTTACCAGACAATTCTTCATCTAGCCAAAGTACTCAATGATTTCTTTAACTGTGCAATTCCCTACCTTCTTTTAAAATATGATTCAAATGAGGAAATTTTCATTAACCCAACGTGTAAGGGCCCCTTTTATTATAGAAAATACACCTGTCTGGGTCAGGACTGCTCTGCTCTTTGTGTGTCAGCTTTAGCATTCAATCTGCCTCTCCTGCACCCTGGGTCCATGTCAGTGCCTTCAACTTAGATTGAAAGTCCACTGGGTCATTGCTTTCTGACTGGCATCTATGGATGCTTCCCAGGCAGGGAAGCCCCGTGGGAAATGTTGCTGGTCATCACTGTCAGATGACTGCTCTGAGCACCTGTTGGCCTTGAAATTTACAAACAGAAAGCAGCAACTGACATGGCCCCTTCTTGAAGTCCCTGTCCAGTTTTTCTCTGCCTGGTTCTAAGCCCAGACTCCATCTCTCTCTTTTATGCCAGCTTCTGTCTTCCTTAGCCACCCACTCCCGGCTCGAGGTGGAACGATGAGCGGGGCGGGGGGGGGGGGGGGGGCGGAAGACTAAGGAAATAAACTGGCATATACAATTCATTCCAGACCTAGAGCTAGGCTGCAGGGAACTCTGCTTCTGAGACTGAGCTAACTGACTCACGCTAGGGCACGGGAGCCACAAAAGGAATCAGAACCAAGGGGCTAGTAGAAACAGGCAGAGGGGATCAGCAGTAAAACTTCATGTTGCAGAGTGCATTGTGCTTTTCTGAGGTCACTCACACTCTTACATTTATTCTTCGCAGCCCAACCCAGAGAGACCAGTAATAATATGCATTGTTTTTCAAATATTATACATATGTATATGCATGCATATTATATAAATATATAGATTTCAGTCAGAAAAACTGAGGCTAAGTGCCCTGGAGATTTTTTTGCCACTTGCCATTGGAAACACTGGTTTACCTGAAAAATCCAATCCATAGGCCGGCAGAAGAATACAGGTGGGGCTCCCTGGAACATATCATGGTGAGTAGTGAGTAGTTCTACTACGGGTGTGGGGAGTATCTTATCACTAAGGTAAGATCCCTTATCACTAAGGGTTGAGGATGTGTGGGGAAAGTGCAAATAGGAAAACACCTGGCATGCAATTAAAGGGAGTGCAGGCAGCTTCCACCGGCTAGGACAACCGTCAGGGGAGAGCCAGTGGAGGAAAGCGAGCCAGACTGCTGAGAATCACCTCTTGGTTCTGCCACTAACCAGCAATGCAAGCTAATTAACCTCTCTTCACCTCGATGCCTTCATCTGTATAATGGGGACAATGAAAGCACTGTCCTCATGGAGTTGTTAGGACGATGAAACCAGTTAATACATATAAAGTTCTTAGAACACTGCCTGCCCCCCCCCCCCCCCGAAAAAGCAGTTGACAGATGTTGGTTACTATCATTTCTCTCACCCGCCCTAGGCCACTCCCTGCTGTGAGGTCAAATCTTCGCCCGGCCACGCTGATTTGTGAAAATGGTTTCACTGCGGTCTGGTCTGGCTTTTAAGGCAGAGCTGCCACCTCACAGCCTGTGCAGGACCTGCTCTTGGGGCACAGGCATGGAAGCATCAGGAATGCTCCGTGAAGAGGCACCCATTCCCCATGAGGGCCACGATCCAAAGCCAGCCCTCACTGGGGACTTCTCTTTAGTCGGTAAATGGAGTCCTTGGGAAACAGCACAGTTGAGGCAGTGGTTCCCAAACTGGAGTGAACATGAGATTTCTGGGCCCCACTCCCAGAGTTTCTGATCCAGTAGGTCTGGGTGGGACCTGAGAATCTGCATTTGTTACAGGTGCCCTGGTGAGGCTCCCACCCCACCCCACCCCCTCAATCTGGGGAGAAAGGTCTGGGATGCCTGTCTCTGCCTATTCCTAGCCAGGTGTCACCACTCAAGCTCTGAGCCTCAGTTTCTCCATCTGTGAGAGAGCAGACAGTCTGGCAGAGCTTCCTGGAGGTTGAATGAGATTATCCTTAAACCGTGTTTACATCATGCCTTGGAGCACAGGGAACAGCCTGAAACATATTCACACTTATCACGTTTGCATTATCATTTCACAGGGCGTTTGTGAGGGAGAAAAGGCAGCCAAAGCCTGCCAGAGAGGTGCTCCAAAAAAGTCTCTTTAAAAAATGCTACATGCATTGCAGACCTAAAACCAGCATCCTGAGAAGTGGAAAATAAACACATTCACATGGACCCTTCCCCCTGCCACCACCCCGATCCCCCAGGTTTTTGCTCTTCTCACATAGTTGCTGACAATAAAATTTATTTGCAACAAGGAAGCCATTTGCTACAAGAAATTCCTGTTTTCCAGATGAGGAAACTGAGATTTTTGTCAGACTAGCGAGCCTCAGCGTCCCCAAATGCAAGTTGCCATTTTCGTTTCTAACTTCATTGCAGCGGATTTTATACATGATAGCATTCACCCATTTCAATTGCACAATTCAATGATTTTTAGTGAGTTTGCACAGTTGTGTAACCTTCACCATAAATCAGTTTGCGAACATTTTCATCACCCCAGTAAGATCTCCCCGTGCCCTTTTGACCTACCAAAGATGATAGGCGAGTTGGGAGGGTTGGGGACAGGGGATGTGTTACAAGCAGGGCAGTAATACTTGAGTCTGCCCAGATCCCCAGGCCAGATAAAGAATCAGGGCCCAGGGCCAGTGTCTGGGGATAGGGTGGGATGGATCATTGACATTGAGAACACAGGAGGCCCACCCCCTGTCAGTGCTGAGGGCCTTAGAGAGTATGGCCTGAGGACACTGGGACTCTGCTAAAGCTGCAACTTGGAGAGGGACTCTGCTGTGAAGAAGAATCAGCAAATGTGTTTCACCCTCATGGGGCTCTTTGGTCCAGATGCCCACACAGCTGGCTGTGGCCAGGAGGGACTCTGAACACTCAGCCTTGGTGAGAAATGAAAAATCAATGCCTCAAGACCCATGGCCAGATGATAATAATGAACAAGACCTAACAAGCGAGATCCCTTTTACTCCTTCAGGTCACAGGTGCTCAGCTGCACGCCAGCGATAATGGTTGGTTGATTAATAATAATAATAGCTACCGTTATTGAGAAATGAATTTGCGGCAAGGCATTATGCTAAGAAATCTATGCCCCATTCACGACGATACCATTCAGTTTTCCTGACGGCTCTTTGAGGCAGGAATACTTTTCGTTCCTATTTGTTTTCCATGAAAAAAACTAAGGCTCAGAGAGGTTTAGAGACTTGCCCAAGTACACACAGTAAGTAGGTGACAGAATCAGAATTTAAAACCAAGGCTACTTGGTTCCAAAGCCTGTGTTCTCCCCAGGTAATACCGTGGTGCCAAAACAGCAACAAGGGAGCACAGGACCGGCACGTGAGACGTTGTGGAGTGGGTCCCCATCTACCGTCTCACTTAACCTAGATGGGAGTCCCGTGAAGGTAGGCGCCACATCTGCTTCTGTTCACTTCTGAATCCCCAGCACCTGGCACCCTGCCTGGCACCCAGAGGTGTCAATAATTATTCGTCAATTCCACATTGTTGGGCCTCTAGCATGTGAGGTAAAACGACACTGAAACATCCTGGCTTTGTTACTCAGAAGCTGAGTGACTGGCAAGGTACTTCTTTGTGCCTCAGTTTCCTCATATGGAAACAAAACAAGACAAAATAAAAAGGGAAGGAAATCATCAACTTCAGAGAGTTTTTGTGAGGAGTAAATACGGCCAGCATTTTGCTGCACGAAGCGCTCAAAGGTGCTTTTGTATTTATTTGTTTTATTTTATTTTATTATTTTTTTTTTTTTAATTTTTTTTTTCAATGTTTTTATTTATTTCTTTTGGGACAGAGAGAGACAGAGCATGAACAGGGGAGGGGCAGAGAGAGAGGGAGACACAGAATCGGAAACAGGCTCCAGGCTCTGAGCCATCAGCCCAGAGCCCGACGCGGGGCTCGAACTCCCGGACCGCGAGATCGTGACCTGGCTGAAGTCGGACGCCCAACCGACTGCGCCACCCAGGCGCCCCTATTTGTTTTATTTTAAAGTTTATTTAAAGACTTTTGAGAGAAAGAGAGAGCAAGTGAGCAGGGGAGGGGCAGAGAGAAAGGGGACAGATGATCCCAAGAGGGCTCTGAGCTGACAACAGAGAGCCTGATGCGGGGCTTGAACTCACAAACCATGAGATCATGACCTGAGCCAAAGTCAGACGTTTAACCAACTGAGCCATCCAGGTGCCCCTCAAAGATACTAACTCTTACAAGTATTCTTAATATCCCTATTGGAGAGATAAGGAGATTTTGGCTCAAAAGGACAATCTTCTTAGCAAAGGGCCAAAGGTAGAATATGGCCGAGGCAGGACACAGGCTCCTGTGTCTGGACTCCAAGGCAGTCCAAGGCTTTTTCTTGACCTTACAATGCTCAGAAAGTATTTTCAGACTGAGAAACATGTCTGGCCACTGACTCAGAGCCTGGCACAAACCAGATCCCAGAGTGCTGTGACGGCCGCAGGAGAGACTGTCTGGGAGGCACCACGGACCCATGAATTCAGAATCTCCATCCAGAAAACATGCTCTCCCAGACTGAACCTCTCCGGCAAGGACCTCCTCTCTGCCTCCCCTCCCTCAGGAATGTTCCTGTGAAGGTGCAGCCTGTGAATTCTGAAAGGGAACAGTGAATGGTTGCTCTTGTGCATTGTTATGCAAATGATACACAAATTGGAGTCTTAAATCTGGCCCTAATGATGCCATCCTGCTTTGTCTTCCAGCTTTCCTGACACCCATTCTGAGATGCACCGTGCAGATGTTAGTTTATTATGTACACCAATAACTCACTCTACCTCTCAGCGAGGTGGGCCGTTTGCAGCCAGCATCTCAGCCCTGATAGCCACGGAATGCGCCTCTGTGAAAGATGTGTGATTTAAGCTCTCTGCAGCCCACAATTCAAGCTTTCTTTTATCAGGGCCCAAGCGGCAGCTAATCGTGTGACAGAGCGATGGCAAATCCAGAAACAACGCAGATCCCACAAAGAGGCCGATTAAAAACTTACTTGAAATTTGGAAAATAATAATTTTTAAAAATGGTAACATTTAAAAAAAATCTCAAGATGCACAAAGAAAACCAATTTAGTCTGAGCCAATCCTTCATCCTCAGAAGGATTAGAAGGTTCTGCTTTATGCTAAATGTGGAGCCGACTTTGCAGCCAAAACATAAAACGTCCCACTAATTATTCTTTCAAGCTTCAGCATGTACTTTATTAATCTTTTTCCCCCACTTTAACAGCCACAGATGTAGGCTTAATTCAGTGTGTAAGCAACAGAACTTGTTTAAGTTCAGCGTTGTCAGCTGCATCGTTCGTGTTTGCCGCACAAGGGCGGGCGCCGTTGGTGGGGCTCAGAGATGGAAGTCATGTCAATCATGTGTGGCATTATCCTTCCAGGAGATAACCTGTCTTTAGCATATCCCAGGCAGTATACTCCAGGCAGAACAGTGTGGTGTCTTTGGAGAGCTGCTCAAAGAAAAAGAGACAGCTGGAGGAAGAATCAAAGCAGTGATGGTACAAAACACCCTGTCCTGCCTAAGGATCCGGAAGATGCTCCTTCCTCATGATGGATCCAAAAGAAAAACAATGAACTAGCTAGCACGATAAAATACCAATTACATGGAAACTAGGCACTTCAAGTTCAGATTTATTTTTACGTTTAGGGGCCATTATTCTACTTCATTCTTTTATGTATCTGTCCATCCATGGTTTTTTCATGAATAATTGAATAAACTATATCACTTTTAAATATACTGCCTACATAGTAGGTGTTGAGCACCTAGTGTGTGTGTCAAGCACTCGGTATGAGACATAGGCAAGTAACATACAAATATCCTATTCTTTAGGAAAGGGAAGAAGAGAAAAAGAATTGCTATGTATTGAGTGCCTACCATGTATCAGACACTGTGCAGAGAACTCCCAGTATTCCTTACACCCTGAGCGATAGATATTATCTCCATTTGCAGGTGAGAAATCTAAAGGCGCAAGTTTGACTAACTTGCATCGCTAGGAATAGTGGAGCTGGGGTGCAAATCCGAGACCACCATACTCCTAATTCAGCGTTCTTTCTAAGCCCAAATTACAAATGCTTAGGATTGCGGATAACATGATTGCAACGCAAGGTGAAGGTGAGCGACACTTTAAAAAGCATGTGGATAAAGCATTATGGAGACTTAGAGGAAAAAGAAAATGTGATCAGTGTGGCGGTGGTGGGATGGTACTGAGGAAGGAGCTCTAGAGGAGGAAGCAGTTGACCTATGTCTTAAAGGGGTTAGACATATAGCGATTAACATTTAAAAAGGACATTTATAGGACAGGCGACAGCAAAAACCTAGAGGCTGGAAAGCATGGACCACGTTCAGAGAAATCGAAGTAGTTCAGAGTGTGAATAAAGGCACATAAAAATGAATTTAGAGGGGCGCCTGGGTGGCGCAGTCGGTTAAGCGTCCGACTTCAGCCAGGTCACGATCTCGCGGTCCATGAGTTCGAGCCCCGCGTCGGGCTCTGGGCTGATGGCTCGGAGCCTGGAGCCTGTTTCCGATTCTGTGTCTCCCTCTCTCTCTGCCCCTCCCCCATTCATGCTCTGTCTCTCTCTGTCCCAAAAATAAATAAACGTTGAAAAAACAAATTAAAAAAAAATGAATTTAGAAATAAAGTGTAGGATCAGACTGCAGAACTTCAGATAACATACAAAGGCATTCTGCATTAAAAAAAGTGGGGAAAAATTGGTTCCATCTTCCACTTGTAGTAAACTTAGAGAATGCTTAGCTTTATACCAATCTGAGATTAATCGTTGCAGCTACAAACAAACCTCTGCTGAATATATTCACATCCTCAGCATGGCTTCTGGGATCAGAAGGCCTGAGTTCAAGTCCCAGTTCTTGAGCTCCCCAACTCAACAACCCTGAGCGGCTGTGCTGCAGAACTTTACATTGTTCTGAAGACCACAACCATAAGGGTTGGTGTGGCTCTGCGTCATGTGTAAACGACACAGCAGGACAATTAATGGAAACAGGCAACACCTACCCATCATGTATTTATTTATCCACAAGTATTCCAGTAATTATGCACACACACTTACTAACGTGAGCTAAGCCCAGAAATACACGCAAAAAATGTTCTCATTTCAACCCCAGAACAACTCTGAAAGCAAGACAGCTTTATCCTACTTTACAGTTGAGGAAACTGAGATCCCAAGAACTTGTCCAGCCAAATCCAAGATCATACTCCTAGAAAATGACACAGTTATTCTAAATCTAGTGCTCTTTCCAACATATTGCTATTCCCTCACACTTGTCATTTAAATCGGTGATGGCTCTCAACCTGTATGCTGCTGAACATTTCAGAAGTGTCCAACTATACAGTGAGCAATGTTCTAACTTCATTGATGTTATATACTGCATACTATCAGAGGAACGCTAAAATACGGGCATTGTACAGGGTACAGCTTGCTGGGAATCGTGTATCATTGGGATCCACCCTACCCATTTTATAGGATAGACAATTGTTCATAGGATGCAGTGTGGTTAGGAGGATAAAATGAGACAGCGCATGCGAAGATCTTTCAATAATATAAAATACTGTTCCTGTTTTAGAGGAAAAGTTAGAACACTTTCTTTACGATAGCTTTTTGTATACTTGTTCTGTGCTTCGCACTACTATGATATGAACTCCCTGGGAGTTAAAAGTGTGCTCCACTCGTCTTTGACACAATCACAGCACCCAGAATAGCACATATTTCTAAGAAACCCCAAAATTTAGTGAATTAAATTATAATTCCTCATATTATGATGATGATAATGATGATGATGATTGTTAGAATTTGTTGAGCACTTACTTTGTGCCAGGCATTGTGTTAAGTGTTTGCTATTCACGAATCCCTGTGATTTCTATAGCAACCCTTCATTTTCCAGATAAGATGACAGACAGAGAGAGGTGAAGTAGACTGCTCAAGTCCCTACAGCTAGTTGGTGGTAGTCCTGTGATTCCGGGTTGTGACTGCAGTCTGGCACATGTCCCTATGGCGGTACTCTGTTAATAACGCTTATTCAGAATGTGCAAACAGTGCTAAATTGTTCATAAGCACCCACATCCATCCCCCCATCTGTTCCTCATAACAATCCCATAACGTAAGCAGGATTATTCCCACCTTAGAGATGAAAACACCAAGGTTCAAGGCCACACACTTGATGAGAAAGCCACAACAGTCTTTTATTCCAGCAAGAAGCATCATGCTTTGTCTTCACTCAGGAAAAAATACACATATCCGAAAAATCCCAGGAATTCTCAGAGCAATTACAGAGTCTCTTGCTACAAACACAACAGAACCTTCTTCAAAGCACCACGCATGCTTGGAAGAGCACACACATAAAAGCGTAATACGAACACTTGTCGGTTTTACCCCCTTGTTGCAAGAGAAGAAGAATGTTTATGCACCAAAAAAATCTAGCTGCATTTCCCAGTTTAATTAGTTTTGTCAAGTGCCTGCAATGTGATTTCCATGTTAATTTCCCCATATCCCATTTCAGCTTCTTTATATTCCACTTCAATTATTTGCTTAAAAATTGAGAGAGTCACAACGACTGTGTTCAAATTCCACTCAACTCAACTAACATTTACGGATGTGCTGTCATGTCCTAGCTCTGCAAAGCCCTCAGAAAGACAGCGCCTGCCCTCCCACCACCCTCCATGCCTTTCACAGACATCTCTAATCAACCAGGCGGCAGCTCCCAACTGATGGATGCAGACGTGGGATAATGAATGAAAACTACCTGCCCTCCAAGCGGTTGGACACTTTCTTGCAAATTCCCTTCCCATTTTATTCTCACAAGGTAGTGGTAGCTCCATGTTTACAGAAAAGGTAATTGTGGCTCACAGAGGTGAAGTGTCCCACCTACAGGCTAGACACTGCACCCATGAGAAGCCTCCCCGCCCTCTCCCATTCAGGGTAAAACTCCACTTTCGGATCATCTGTTGGCTTGGCCCAGCAGGGGCCTGCTTTACCTGGCCTCTGAGCCAGAGTGCAAAAGGGAGTAGGGTGAGACCAATCCCGGGTGGTAAAGAAGCGTTCTCACGTTAGCCTGCGGAGCAACGTTTATTCTCCACTTTATAAATGAAACTGTCAGACGTGGAAGGAATCTTTTTATTTTTTTTTATTTTTATTTTTTTAACGTTTATTTATTTTTTTGGGACAGAGAGAGACAGAGCATGAACGGGGGAGGGGCAGAGAGAGAGGGAGACACAGAATCAGAAACAGGCTCCAGGCTCTGAGCCATCAGCCCAGAGCCCGACGCGGGGCTCGAACTCACGGACCGCGAGATCGTGACCTGGCTGAAGTCGGACGCTTAACCGACTGCGCCACCCAGGCGCCCCGAATCTTTTAAAATCAAGGCCCAACTTCATCTCATTTAATCTTTACCTCATTAGTCTTTGAGATAGCCATTATCAGCCTCACTTTGTGAGGAAGCTGAGGCACAGGCTGGTTACGTAATTTGCTGAAAGTCACAGAGCTCATCTAGTGACATCCAAGATACAAACTCAGATCTTTCTACCCTTATAAGCCAGAATATTTAATGAATTGTTTTCTTCTGATTTCCTCTCTCTTCTGCCTTTAGAACACAAATATTTAAGGTAATCGAGCAGGCAATAATTTATTTCTTATTTCATCTCCTTTTTCTCTTCCTCCACCTAAAAATGTTTTGCTGAGCAAATGTTTTATTAACAAATATATGGCCGCACGTTTACATTTAACAAATGTTCTCTGAGCCCGGTACAGGGACTGTAGGGTACAGAGACAATTCACAGACACGTTCTGACCCCAGGGAGCTTACATTCTGGTGTGAGGTCGACTGACCAGTCCAGTTAAAATACAATGTGGTTCTGACAACAGAGATACAGGGGATTGGGAAGCACCACATCTGAGTTCGGACTCACTCTGAAGTAACCAGGGTAATTAATAGAGCTGCTAAAACAAACAACCCTCAAATCTCAGTGGCTCAGTGCAACAAAAGTTTCTATCTCATGTCACAGTCTGAAGTGTGCTGGGAGGCTCTACTCCACCAGATGACCCAGAGACTCAGACTCTTCCCTTTTGTATCTCTGCCACTCTGTTCAGAGTCCTCTGCGGGGTCTCTCCCCCACCCCAATCTGGCCCACCAATGGTTAGGAAAAGAGAGGGTGTGGTAGATTGTGAAGTAAGGCTTAGAGCCAAGCCTGGAACAGGTATACATCCTACATGCCACTGTCCACACAGCCAGTCTTACCTCTGAGCCTTTGGAATGTATTGACTAGATGCTTACTGCTCCTTTTCCTTAGTACATGGGAACACACATCCCCAACTTCCCTTAGAAGTAGAGGCCACGTGGCTGGGTTGAGATCATGACCTGCATTAAATGCTTAGCCAACTAAGCCACCCAGGCACCCCAAAATACCTCTGTCTTTGTAACGTTACACGCCTTTGTAAAAGCACTCACATGCTGTGAATGTTACTCTGCTAGGAGTCACTGTGGGTGATTCTAAGCAGTCATCACCATGATGTTTTGGCAGGTAGGGAGGTTGAATTCATGAAGTTGGGTGGTTTGCCCTGTGCCAAACAAAGATGGCGGGTGCAGATGTGGCTCCTGGGCCCTGGGTCTTCCAGACCAGTGCTTAGTTTTAGTACTTGAAAGATCATACTGTGATAGTATCTTGTCCCCATAAATTATGATTGCTTGTTGGTAAATCTACCTCTGTCCATCCCAAGGTGAGAGTCTCCTGACAGCAAATTTAGAGGTTTTCCATCTCAGTGCCTCAGGAGTAGGGCATGTTGGTGACAGGCAACTGGTAGATGTTGTATAAATGGTTGTTTAATGAATAACTGAATGATGCCAGTGAGTGGACGGAATGGGTTTACATGACTGACAGAGGGAGGGATGGAACACAGAGGCTGGCAGGGTTAGGCCTGGGTCCCAAGAAAGGAGGGGACAAAAAAAAAAGGAGAAGAAAGGACAGGACATGAAACAGGGAAATAGTGGTCAGTGGACAGCAAGTTTAGTTTCTTTACGGCATTTGCCAAGGGCCTGTGCTAAGTCCAGCCTTCACAAACCTACTGTGAATGTGAGGCTTTTTAATTAGCAAAATGGCGGGCTCCTTTTGTGAATCCAATAAGCGAACCAGAGTCCAACAAGAGGGAGCAAGAAGGCAGCTGCCCGTCAGTAGCCTTGGCTTCAGCTATGTTGGACTGACCAATGCCAAACAGGGCCCACAGGCCTGAGACAGAGACACGTGTCTTGACCAGTCTGGTCTAGCACAATTCCTTTAACTCTGCGGAGCACCTATCTTTCCTCTTCAGAACCCACCTTGCATCGCATCTGCCTTGGGGCACCCCTGTAACTCACATCCTCCAGAACCTCTCCCTCCACCCCCTTCACCTCCCTCCTTACCTTTCCATACTCTTGGCTCATTTCCTATTTCCATTCTGTCCCCCACACCTGACACTTAATTATGTCTCTTGGCTCTGAAGTCTGATTTTGGTTCTTGGTCACAATTTATACTTCTGATTATGCTGCCTTTGGCCTTAACTGGAAAAGCATCTTGCCTAGTCCAGCTCAGCTATCGTGAATACCCCTGACAAACATGTCTCAAGTAGGGACCCAGCCTCCCTGGCTTCTATTATTTTCTCCATGGAGGTTGTGTTGGTTGTAATATTTGGGTTCCCAACATCTATTCTTCCCCAGAATGATCTGTTAAATCAGTGTTTACTCTGTCCTGGCCTTACCTTAAAATCACCCATGATGCTTCTTAAAAATCCAATATCTGGGCCTGCTACAAACTCTTTCTAAAAGTCTCGCTGATCTGGGGCACCTGGGTGGCTCAGTCAGTTGGGCGTCTGACTTTTGATTTCGGTTCAGGTCCTGATCTCATGGTTTGTGGGATCAAGCCCCACGTTGGGCTCCATGCAATGATAGCGTGAAATCTGCTTGGGATTCTCTCTCTCCCTCTATCTGCCCCTCCCTCTCCTGCATGCACATGCACATGCACTCTCTTTCTCAAAATAAATAAATAAACATAAAAAGGAAGATAAAAGTCTCAGGGTTCATTCTAATGCATGGCCACCATTGAGAACCACTGGTCTAAATCAATCTGTTAGCTCCATTTTCCTTGCAGGGGAATGGGCCTGAGCCTAAATCCTGGGGCAAGAGACACAGGGCGAAGATGGGAGCTTCTGCAAGAAAGACACAAGGTAGAGATGCAGCCTCCCTCCCCCCCCCAGCATTAGGGTGTGTCATGTCCAGATGCGAAGCAGGAAATTGCTGCTGCCACCTTGCAGCAGATGAAGGGAGGCTGAGGCAACATCAGGACACCAACTACGGAATGTCAGATGGAGACCGGATGTGAATCAAGTGAGGAGAAAGACCCTGGGTCCCCATTCTTGAGCCAAGTAACCAACCCAACCTCAAGTCTTGTCATTTAATGAGGTAATACATATCTTTATTGTTTAAGTCAGAGGTCAACATTTTTTTTTTTTCTGTAAAGGGCCAAAAAGTAAATATTTTAGCTCTGCCCATCCTATAGTCTCTGAAACCGCTTTTCAGCCCTTGTAACGTGAAAGCGGCCATAACAATACATAAATAAATGGCATGGCTGTGTTCTAATAAAACATGGTTCGCAAAAACAGGCAGTGGGCTGGATATAGCCTGTGGGCCATAGTTTGTTTGCCGATCCCTATTTTAAGTCATCCTGAATCACTGTGCTTTGTTATTTGCAGCTCCTGGGGATACAAGTCTGATTTCCCGAAGTTAAGGCTACATTACAGACCCCTTCCATCCTCCCATATACACGACTTCATGTACCTGTTAGTCAAATCCCCCTTGATGCCCTGTGGGCGTGTCCAACTCAACATATGCAAAACTGAAAGCATCTCCACCACATCTGTCTCAGGTCTGCTTCTCCTCTTCCTTCTCCACTTAGCAAGGGACACCATCACGGTGAGCCACTCAGACTAAAGCCCCCAACTCTTCTTTATCGACTCTGCTATCATGAGTCAACCGGTCACCATGCTCCATCAACCCTACCTGTAAAACATTTCTTAATTCTCCATGTATCCCAAACGATTTACTCCGTGCCAGGCACAGTGCCCGGAACTGAGAACGTAACAGCGTACAAAGCAGACCCAGTCCTGCCCTCACAGAGCTTAAGAAAAAATTCTCAACGTACGATGAATAATGGCCGGTACCTGCCATTCCTCAGACCTCCGGTGTGTCAGGCTCCGTACTAGGCACTTTGCAGCAAGACAGCTGTTCTCCAAGGTACACGTGAGTGTGCATCTTTTTAACTCTTATTCATAGATAAGGTAACTAAGGAGGACTAAGTCACTTGCCATAGTCACAGTGGCACCATGGTGACAGCACCAAAACAGGAAGCCAATCTGTTGCCCCATGAAAGCCAAGGCCCCCCTCATGACCCCATCCCCTGCTTGTCCATTCTTGCACCACCGTGGCTTTCTGGGTCACACTGCCACTTTGGGAATGCTTGAGCAACGAGTATCCCAGATGCCACCTGGATATCACTTTGGCAAAAAGCCCATGACGAGCGCCTCATCAGCACAAGAGCTGTGCGGTTAAGCACAGGCTGTTCCAACACCCATGTTGGAAATCAGTCACCCCGTTCTTTGCCAGACAGAACTGCCACCTGTGCCCAGGCAGAACTGTCTCCCAGAAAACGGTGAAAACTCCAGTGCTGGAGGGTGGTGGATAGGAGTTCTCAGCAAGGGGCTCTTTCCAAAGTCAGGCTCTGGCTGTCTCAGCCCTGCCATCTCCCCATCACATGGAGCATCTGAAGGGGGGTGACTGAGGAACTGAGCCCTAGAACTGCGCGGACCTGCATTTAAGTCCTGCTGTGGCCTCAGACAAGTCACCAAATCTCCCCTTGCCTCCACCTCCACCTCAGCAACAGGAACTAGGCTGCCTACCAGCCAGGGTGGTCTGGGGATGGAAGGCAATGAGGACTGAGAAGAAGGGAGAGCATGGAGCAGACGTGCGCCAGGGCTCAGTGGCGGGCAGCCATCTTCCCTGCCGTGGGCGCTCGTGGGCCTTGGCGGCCCCTCCCGGTGGGGCTGGCAGAGGAGGGTACGGGAGGAGCTCTTAATAGCTCACACATCTCAGCCCAACACACATGGAGCCCTGGCCCCCCTTGGGGCTGCTGTCTCCTCTGTTCCAGATTTTCAGCTAACTGCTTCATAGGTACGTGACATTTAGTTATCATCGCCCTGTGGGGTGACCTTCCCCCGGTAAAGAAACTGGGGCGCCGAGAGTTTAACACCCTACAGCTGGCAGATTTGTAGAGTCAGGACTTGAGCCCTGGTGTTTAGGCTCCAGAGAGCTGTACTTAACCATGCTGCTGCTCCTGTACTCTTCTTCAAACCCCATCCTGCTTATTGTCATGTGGGCCACTGACAGTGCTCTGATGGCATGCACTTGCTTAATTCACCAGGTCCCCCACATTTGGGGCTGTCTCTCATTCTTGTTAGCTGCTCCCCTGCCTCCCCCATCACTCCTCCAGCCACGTATTGGAGCTAATGTCTGCACGCCTAACTGTTCAGCTAGAACTTAAAAGACTCCCATTTACAGGACAACCAACTAATAGTCAGGCACTATGCTTGGCACTTTAACTCATCTTATTTAGTCTCCATAATAACGCATAGGTAGGCCTCACTAAGCCGTTTTTCAGAAGGCTCAGAAAATGACAGCCATTGAGGGATTAGCTGGAATTCACAGATGAAACTCTGCTCACAGGGCCTGTGCTCTTTCCTCCATTCCAAGTGCTTTTATTACCCAAGTCAGCACTCGATTCCCTCCCTTTCTCTTCTCTCTCTCTCTGTCTCTCTTTTCTCCCCTGCCTCTGCCCCTCCTATCCCCCCTCCCTCCTTCTCTCTCTCTTTCTTGCTTCCCTTTGGTAGTGGGAGCTACTCATCAGCTGCCAGCATCCCTGGATCTAGCCCGTCCTAATGGCCACAGACCTTAGAGCTCTGACTTTTCAAACCCTGGTTGCCTGGTAACAAGCTCTACCTCCCTTACCCCTCCCACAGCCCCCAGCTCCACCCCCAGCCCGAAGTAATAGACCCCTGGTCACTTCTCTTATCCTTCAAAAATGCCCATTTAACCAATGTTTTTAGTATTAAAAAAAAAAAAAAAAAACTGTCCACTAGAGCCAGGGACTCAGAATGGACGTTTTACCAGAAGCCAGGACCTCAGAGCGCAGCAGACAAGAAAAAGCCTGGGGACCAGCTGACCTGGACTTTCTAGGACCAGGGATTTACTTAACAAATGTTCACTGAGTATTCAGACTCCAGCCACAATGCACCTTAGTAGCTCCCTGCAAGGAGCTCTCCTCTATGGGTTTTGCTGGTACTGCCCTCTGCCCGGGCCCATCCCTCCCTCACCACACCCCAACTATCTTTGTCAGGCCAACTCATTGTTGGCCCTGCATCCTATGAGAAACTTTGCCACACACCTCATCACAGGTATGAGTCCATTTTCGTGCTCTTATACCAAGTGTTAACATCTATCAACTACTTATTGGACAGTACTGGAATTTTTTATGTACATGGCTGTCTCTTCTATAAGCCTAGAAGTTCTGGGGCACCTGGGTGGCTCAATACGTTGAGCATCCGACCTCGGCTCAGGTCATGATCTCACAGTCATGGGTTCGAGCCCGGTGTCGGGCTCTGTGCTGACAGCTCAGAGTCTGGACCCTGCTTCAGATTCCGTGTTTCCCTCTCTCTCTGCCCCTCCCCCACTCCCACTCGGTCTCTCTCTGTCTCTCAAAAATAAATACATGTATAATCCTAGAAGTACTTCAAGGGCAGGTAATGTGGATTCTGCAAATCTGAGCACAATGCACGGGGCCCACTGAGTGTTTTTAGGGTAGGAAGACAAGAGAGGAGAAGAAGTAAAAAAGAGAAGGAATAGAAAAAGAGAACAGACAAGATGAGAAGGCAGGGAGTAAAAAACAGAAAGAGGCAAGTTATAGAAGAAGTTAAAGAATGAGGGGAGGTAAGAAGGTAAGAAAAATAAAGCAGAGGGAAGAACTTCATGCAATCTATTGCGCTAGGTCTTAAGAGGGGTCATAGAGATGAGTAAGACCAGGTCCTTACTCTAAGAGAGTTCACAGTCTACTTAGGGAGACACAGTCAGGGAAAGATGAAGACAGTCTGGAGACCAGGCAGAGACGTCCCGAGAACTGGAGTAAACCAGTCACAAATTCCATTTTGGGATGCTATGCTTACCCAGTTGGATTTCAGACCAGCAGCACCTTCTTCTGGATTTGGTGGCAGTGATGCAGTTACAGCCAGATTAAACATGGGTTTAGTAGATGGATTCTTCCTTCCTACAGTCCTATCCAGAAAGCCTGAAATACCTGATGAGCACTGCCCAGTACATGCCTTGTACACAGTGGATGCTGCAAGATTTATGGAATAAATAGAGAGCATACAAAACTTATTAAGAACTATGGGATCTTATTTCGAGCATCTCACAGGCACACAACTTGACTGTTGAGTGTTTCAATGAATGAGTACAGTGTGATTCCTGATACCTTCCCCAATGCCTGACACATAAGAGGTAAATATGTGCTGAATAAACAAATTTCAACATCATCTTCATCATCATCTCAAATTGCCATCCCCACCCCAACCCCCTACCTGGGTATGAAAGCAAATGGAGGCACCGTTTAAACATTCCTCAACAAGACCGTTTTTATTACACTGCACATGAAACTAGCAAGGTCTCAGGTTGCCTTGTTTAAATGACACTGAATTTGAAGCGTCACTTTCCAGCATGTTCAAAAATATCTGAGTCAGCGTATCTTTGCAAACTTGTTAGTACTCATTTTGCCTGACCTTCAATCCCTTTTTAAATCCTTATTAAACACTTCCGTAGAATCAAAGGTGTTCATTGTTTTCATAATCATTTCTAGTTTCCAAACCCATATTGACATTTCCCCCTCCTCCAGACCCTTTCCAGACTTCCCAGGGAGAAACACAAAGCAGTACTGAGTTGTCAAATTTCTATGGGCAAGTTTCAGGGTTAGAAGTAATACCTAAAGAAGGAGAAAAATTCCAGTTGTGCAATTACTGCCTTGGATATTGGGAAGGGAGATGAGGGTGTCATTTGGAAACATTATTCTGGAGACAGGCAATGTGATACAATGGGAAGGCTGTAAGACTTGGAGTTAGCTTCGTATATATTTAAGTCCCAGCTTTCCCACAAACTAGTTGTATGACCTTGTACTAGTCACAGTCTACCTGTGTTTTCTTCATCTCTAAAATGAATGGCCCAGATATAATAAGCTCTAAGATGCCTCCCAGCTCTAATATTCAGAGATAGTAAAAAGGCTCAGGATATGCTGATGGCCAAAAAGTGAAGGGTGTTTCAGTCTACTAGGGCAATTCATATTTTATTTATTTTTAAATTATGGGAAAGTTCTTTGGGCCAGCTACAGAGGCCCCATTCACTGCTGAAACAAATGTCCAGGACTTCAGAGCTGTAACATTAGGTATAACATTTAGAAAATAGAAAAGGAATAAAATTGTGCTTTCTTACTTATAGCCTTATTAATAGCTTTTTATGCCATCAGTAATGTGGTCGAGTTTTTAACCATAGAAGTCAAACAATATTTAGCTTTGGGAGAGGTGAATAAATTGACATTTATGACCTATTAGTAATTACTATTTATTCAGTACCTACTATATATTAGAAACCAGTTCAGAGATATTCCTTATGTTATCTAATTTCACATCTACACCTGCACCAGGAGGTAGGAATTTTTCCCCCATTTTACAGATGAGACATCTGAGACCCAATAGGAGGTGGCTTGTCTAGTATAATACAACTATTAAGGTAAATTTGAACCCAGGTCTATCTGATACTTAGACCAATAATTTTTCTATAGTATCACTTATGAAATATTCCAATTAAGTAAAGGGCTCCCCTTCCGTGGGAATAATCAAGCACCAATTAGGGATGCTGTATGAAGGATCACTGTGCTCGAGCGGATCCTGAGGGAGTCAATGATTCTGTGACTTAAGTCACCGAAAGTAGAGTAATGACAAGCAAATATCCCTAAGCACCCCCCACCAACTGCAGAGGATTTGCAATGTGTGACCGCTTTTTCTTTTAATGTTTCCTGTGACTATCTTTCTTCCAAGAAGAACACTATCTCTTTCAAATTCAGAAAAATCCACATCCTGATCCCTCCCAACTGCTATCATTGTTCCATTCTTCTAATGACCCACTATAACCACAGAATTATTATTCTGCATTAAGACTTGTCTGTATAATCCCAGGAGGTAGAATGAGGAATGTGAAATTTAATTCACTAGCATAGGAAATATCCACCTGTAATCCCAGGCAACATTAAGCTGGGCTACTCTGCTTGATAATGAGCCCCTCCTTTTTACTGGATGTGTTCAAGAAAGCGCTTAAATACCACTTCTACATGAAGCCATGACCACTAATCACCTAAAATAACTCTTTCTTCTGCTTTTTTACAGCCATTATCTGTAAAATTCTTGTAAGGAGCTTTGAATATATTTGAGCTTCCTAGCTAGACAATAAACTGAAGACAGAGACTATGTCTCCGGGTAAGGAACTCTGTGTAACAGAATGCTCCATAGGAAGAACTCAGCAGCAGCAGCAGCAGCAGCAGCTTCATCATTATTAGTATTTAATCAAGGGAAATGCCAGCTATTTCTCCATTAAATGGATACCTTCAACTTAGATTGGGTCTTCTGTGAATGGATCCCCCCAGGGAAAGAATAGAGCAGGCCCTGTAGACAAAGCCTTCCCCTCCCAAGGTGGCCTGCTAGCACAACTGACCACAGTGAGAAACTGGGTAAAACTGCTGAGATCAAGGGGTGTCCTGAGAAGACAAAGACCAGGACTCTGCTAGTTCCCAAATGATGTCAACCAACAAAGCAAGTGTTACAGAAGTAAAGCTGCTGTAAGAAAAATCTCATTTGAACATGTGACCCAAGCACAAATCCATGACTCAGAGGCTGATGGGAAAGACTGGTCTGAATGCAGCATGTGGTAGAAACTGCAAGTCTCTCAAGGCCTAATTTTTTTTCTTTTTTTTAAATTTTTTTTTAACATTTATTTATTTTTGAGACAGAGAGAGACAGAGCATGAATGGGGGAGGGTCAGAGAGAGAGGGAGACACAGAATCGGAAACAGGCTCCAGGCTCTGAGCAGTCAGCACAGAGCCCGATGCGGGGCTCGAACCCACGGACCGTGAGATCGTGACCTGAGCCGAAGTCGGACGCTTAAGGACTGAGCCACCCAGGCGCCCCTCAAGGCCTAATTTTTAGTGTGGCTGTCATGCGTTGGGCACAGGCACTGAGCTTGTGTTTATAACCTCTATGGCCATTTGCTACATGCCAGACTCTATTCTAAATGTTTTTCATAGATAGAGCCTTTACTCTATGAGGCAGTTAAGTGATATTGCTACTTTATGGATGAGGAAACTGATGATCAGAGAGTGGTAGTTTGCCTAAGTTCACATGATTAGCAAGCAGGAGAGTCAGGATAGAGCCCCAGGTATTCCAGATAAAACCACCGGGAGAGAGAGAGAGAGACTCCTAAAGGGGAATAAGGAAATTCCTACCAATAAGAGTAGATGGGGCTCCATAGGATTAAGTGGAAAAAAAATGATATTCATTATTTTAAGCATAAGCATATGATACCCAAAACCGGAAAAACAGGGAAACACGGAATGTGGCCAAAGGACCAAAACAGAGGATGGTGACAAGAGGGCAACCTGTATTATCAAAGTAGAAGTGGACCAAGAAAAAGGAAGTCAGGAGGCAAATGTAGGAGTTGGTACAGTGGAAAGATCAGAAAATCAGGTAAAAAGAAAGCAGGAAGGAGTGGACCTGAAGAGGCAACAATTCTAAGCAATATGAAGCATCCAATTAAATTGAGGTCATGTGACTTTAGGAGCTGAGGCTGCCATTATGCTCAGAAGAAGCTAAGGGGCTGGGGACCAGAGGCATAGAGTAAGTGGTCTATATACTCTTCTTTCTCCTCTCATAAAGCAAAGTTATTCCCAGTAGTCTAAGAAAGGTGGCTTCCGGGGCTCCTGGGTGGCGCAGTCGGTTAAGCGTCCGACTTCAGCCAGGTCACGATCTCGCGGTCCGTGAGTTCGAGCCCCGCATCAGGCTCTGGGCTGATGGCTTAGAGCCTGGAGCCTGTTTCCGATTCTGTGTCTCCCTCTCTCTCTGCTCCTCCCCCGTTCATGCTCTGTCTCTCTCTGTCCCAAAAATAAATAAACATTGAAAAAAAAAATTAAAAAAAAAAAAAAAAAAGAAAGGTGGCTTCCAAAAGATTGGCAAGAGGGTTCATCTTGCTACAGAACTCAGGCTATCAGCTACCCTGAGAAACCTAGAGAGAGAGCCCACGGGCAAAGCCCTTAATAAAACTCTTCCTTAGAAGCCAAGTCTCTAACCTCAAAGCAACCTGGATGACTTCAGGATCTGCTGACTCTTGACTTTTTCCTACAACATTACATAAGGTCTCTGCAAGACATTAAGTGCAAGACATTAATTGTCCCATGCACACTTCCCAACTTAATCTGCTGGTAAATGACAAGTGATTTTCGAGAAGCTCCTCTTTGATTCTCAGTTTGCGGGACAGAAATGCAAAAGAGATGGCTGGAAGGTGCTGGGGAGACCCAGTTGAGTCCCTCAGGAAACCAAGTTCAAGTCTCTCCGAGTGAGATTCAAATGAGCAGGCTTGTGTCCTGAGAAGTTGGGCCTGCGTTTCAGCCCCAGATCTGCCTCCAGGGACTTCAAACAAGTCCCTCCCTCTCTGAGCTTCAATAAGAGGACAGGACTAAATGACCTCTAAGGTCTCTGAAGTTTGCCTGTTATTATCATTACTATTGATACTCATGTGCTAACAGGCAAGACTCGTGTTATATTTGAAATGTGCTTACTTTTACATTTCTTGCTGTCCCTTCAAAATAAAATGAGTTATGTTAAAAGCAAAATCCTTATCCTTCATACAGTGAAGTATTTGTTACTAGAATAATAATATAATGTGTGAGACTTGCTTGAAATACTTGAGTCCCTCCCCCTAATCCCCATAAAAGAATATTTGATAAAATAAAATTGGCAAAATGTTGAGATTGTCAAAACTGGGTAAGGGGTAAATGGGAGTTTATTATAGGAGTCTCTCCACCTTCATGCATGCTTTCTTTAAATTTTTCACAGTAAAAAATTAAGAAATAAATAATAGAATAGAATATAAATATATTCAGTAGAATAGCCTCTCCCTGCCTTTAGATTAAAACTCCATGACTTTCCGCCTCACTCCTGAGTAACAGACCATTCTAGGGGATCTTTAAGTCACAGACGCAGTTTTAGTTCAGAAATGAGAATGTCTAGTCCGAGGTATAAATCAAGCCTTGACCAAGATTTAGGGCTGATCTGACACCTCTCAGTTCTGGGCATTTTAGGATGGAGACTCACTGGAGGAATGGGGGGAGGGCATGGCTGGCCGAGCTACATATGGTTTCTAGCCTCCCCATCCTGTACCCCTGCCCCAACCGTAAGACCCCTGTACCCCTTACCCAACAGGTAAGAGGGAGGAGGGAGAAGAGACAGGACAGGTCTTACTTGCACTTGCATAATAAGCAAACTAGCTTTAGGATCTCTGGGTCTCACCGACTTTCAAGGCTGTCTCTTTGTCTAGTGGGCAATTTTGAGGGCTCCAGAGCGGTGCTGACCGATAGCAATACAATGCAGGCCACATAGGCAAGCCACACATTCAACTTTCTAGTAGTCACATAGTAAAAAGTAAAAAGAAATAGGTGAAACTAATTTAAATAATATATTTTACTTTACCTGTCTAGCATGCAAACATGTGGCTAGTGGCTCCCATATTGGACAGCATAGTTGAGAGGTCTCTGGCCCTGGAGACCACTTGCCAGGTGACCTGATCATACATCCCATCTTGCCTGGAGAGTCCGGGTTTAAGTCCTGTTGTCCAGGCTTTATTCTCATTAAATTACTTGGTTATTAATGTCCCTGTTCACTCTCCCAAGTGTCCCTGTTTGGATAACAAATCATACCATATCATCACCCTGCCTGTACCTCCCTATCCTTGAGGGAGCTGAGGGCTCCTTCTCCTTCCTCATTTCTAGGTGCTCTACTTGAAGGGTCAGGCCTTTTTCCCCCTAGATCAAGGGTCAGCAAACTATAGCCCATAGAGCTGAGAATGAGTTTTAAATTTTAAAAGGTGTAAAAAATAAAGATTATGGGACATGGATAATATGCCTCTGGCAAAGCCTAACTTCCTACCTGATGTTTTACAAAACAAGTTTGCTGACCATTATTCTCTCTTTTCTGGAGCAAAAGGAGGCCAGACCCCAGTTTATCAAGCTTCTGCCACCGTTCCCTCTGGGATTGAGGTGGGGGGAGCAGATCCTTTACCTCTTACCTGGCTTGAAGCTAGGGGGTAGACCCATGCTTCCACTCCTCTTCCCTGAGAGTCAGTGGGGACTCAGCAAGAACATTCTGGAAGGAAATCTCATTACTCAGATCCCTTTCCACTCTCTCTACCCTAAGCCATTTCCTCTAAACATCTGCATAATATAATTTGGCATTTCACTTTGGGATTTCATTTCTGTTATATCTTAGTGTCTAGTCAAAATTTCCATTTTAAGCCTATATTACCATCACCACATCACCATCTTTCATAATGTGTGTCCTTGAATAGCCTGAGTTTGTTAGGGATAGGATCTCTTTTGTCTTATGTTTGAATCCCTCATAGCACTTAACACAATGCCTCACACAGCATACATCCACAATAAACACTGTTTGAATGAAAGAATTAATGATAATTAATTCATACGCTCAACACTTCAGCCCAACTAAACAACTCAAAATTCTCCGAAGACACTGACATTTTTTCCCTGTGTGCCTTTGCATATACTCCCTTCCCTTCTCATCCACCATCCTCCAAGATGCAGCTCAAAGAAAACAATAATATAATTTTATTAAAAATTAAAAATAGGGGCACCTGGGTGGCTCAGTCGGTTGAGTGTCTGACTTCAGGCTCAGGTCATGATCTTGGCGGTTTGTGAGTTCAAGTCCCACATCGGGCTCTGGTGCTGATGGCTCAGAGCCTGTAGACGGCTTTGGATTCTGTGTCCCCGCCCCCCCCCTCTCTCTGCCCCACCCCTGCTTGTGCTCCGTCTCTTTCTGTCTTTCAAAAATGAATAAACATAAAAAAAATTAAAAATAAAACTCTGATACCCTCAAATAGAAAATCATAGTCCCAGTAAAACCTTCCCACATCCACTCTAGAAGAATTTAGCATTTTTTTAATTAAAAAAAATTTTAATGTTTATTTATTTTTGAGACAGGAGACAGAGCATGAGTAGGGGAAGGGCAGAGAGTGAGGGAGACACAGAATCCAAAGCAGGCTCCAGGCTCTGACGTATCGGCATAGAGCTGGATGGATGCAGGGCTCGAACCCAGGAACCATGGGATCATGACCTGAGCCGAAGTCAGAAGAATTTAGCATTTTTAATCCATAGCCAGTAACACATTTCTTTCCTCTGGTACTTAAAACAGTGCACGTTGTCTGGAGGTATAATTGTCTCTCCCATATGTCTGGGCTGTGTATGTTCTAATCACCTAGAAAGTCTAAAATATGCTGATGCCTGGGCTCCATTCCAGACCAAGAGAAATCAGAATCTCCAGGTTGGGGTCTGGGCATAGGCATTTTCAAAATGCTCTTCCATAATTTCATATGCAGCCAGAGTTGAGAACCACTGTACAAAATGGTGAGCTACCACAAGGCAAATAACATAGCTTCTCTCTGCAACTCTAGTTATTAGCAAAGATTACTGTGGAATCAATAGTTGTCAAATGAATGAACTATGAACCGTAATAGAAATATAAAGAATAATTTACGTAAGGCTATTAGAAAATATTGTGAGATAAACAACTATATATTAATCTAATGACTTCTGGTTAATTGGACAGGTTTATTTAACCCCATCAAGCACATAAAATGACTAGAACCTCACGTCTAACTAAGCAGTTTTCCCAATTGTGGTAAACTTGGCCTTAAAAGAAATATAGATGGCCCTGCAAAAATACGGACATTAAGGCAGTTCATTAGCATGGTCTCTAACCGAGTCCAAAAGACAGACCTCCAAAGACCCCTCAGATAATGTAGATATATTTCAAGGTTGTTATCCTACAGCTGTCAAGCCCAGCCTCTCCTTGCCTTCTGCTGTGTAATTTATACTTGAGACTGGCATGAGAGTTTTTTATTAATGTTTGTCAAGCAACACTCTCTGCTCTCTTGTAATTACGCTGCCTGTTAGTAGCATTAACTACAAACATATCTCTTGGTTTTCACTTGTTAATTTGTGCCTCTCCTATATTTAGAGATAGCAATAGATGTAGTCATAAGATCAGAAAATTGCTGATGGTCAGGGGAGTTCATGAAGGTATGCATCCCTTTGCCTGTAATTAATCTGCAATGAACTAGTGTCACACAGTGGAAATATCACAAAAGAAGCTCTGGGTTTGAGTTGGTCCCTGTCACTTACCCTGCGTCCTTGGACACCTAAGCTCACCTCTTTATACTTTGCACCACCCCTCTCAAAAATGGAAGGTAATAATGAAATCTATTTCAAATGCCCAGCAGAGTTATTGTGTGGATAAAATAAGATGATAAACCATAAATACCTATGCTAATACCCTTGCTTCATTCATTCAGTTGCAAAGACTGCCTACACACCCAGGTACTAAAGGGATACAAATAATGATTCTTGTTACCATTGTTATTATAAGGACCATACTATTGATACTATTGAAATGAAGCCCTTCTGACATCTTGTGATGGTTAATTTTACAAATCAACTTGATGGGGCAGCAGGGTATTTAGATATTTGGTAAGACATTATTCGGGGTGTGTCAGCGAGGGTGTTTCAGGGTAAAATTGACATTTGAATTTCTAGACTGAGTAAAACAGATTTTGTCCTCGTTAAGGTGGGCGGGCCCCATCCAATCAGTTGAAGACCTGTAGAGAAGAAAAAGGCTGAATAAAAGGAAATTTCTTTCTGCTTGACCGCACTGGCTTTGGACATTGTTTTTTTTTTCCCCCTGCCTTCAGACTTACACTGAAGCAACAGCTCTTCCTGGGGCTGAAGCCCACCAGCTTCTGGACTGGAGCTTCACATCAGTTTTCTTGGGACTCCAGCTGCAGACCTTGAGACTTAATAGCTTCCATGATTGGGGAAGCCAGTTCCTTATAAGTCTGTGTGTGTATGTATATATAAATGTTATATATATATGTGTGTGTGTGTGTGTGTGTGTGTGTGTGTGTGTATTTTTTAAACATATAAACAAAACCAATAGAATGTGTGTGTGTGTGTGTGTGTGTGTGTGTAGGTACACTTACATCCTATTGGTTTTGTTTATACACACACACACACACACACACACATCATATTGGTTCTGTTCTTCTGAGGAACTCTGACTAAAACACGTCTATACGTCTATAGCAATATAAACACTTTTGGGAGAGGGGGGTGCTTCAAGGATAGTCTTTAACTAAAATTTCTTACACTGATAGAAATGTTTTCAGTGCATCCAATAGAAGTTGCTATGTGAGTCAGTGGTTATTGGAATCCACCGGCCAGCTTTAAAAACATCAATTCCTAGTCTTGTGACTGGCTCTTATGAATTAGTACCTTAAGGAGGCAGAGCCCAGGAATCTGGATTTGGTTTTTTTTTTTTTATTTTTTTTTTTAATGTTTTTATTTTATTTTGAGAGAGAGACAGAGTGTGAGAGGGGAAGGGGCAGAGAGAGAGGGAGACACAGAATCCGAAGCAGGTTTCAGGCTCTGAGCTGTCAGCGCAGAGCCTGACGTGGGGCTCGAACTCACGGACTGTGAGATCATGACCTGGGCCGAAGCCGGACGCTCAACCGACTGAGCCACCCAGGTGCCCCTTTTAATTATTTTTTTAAGCTTATCTATTTATTTTGAGGGAGAGAGCAAGCAGGATATGGGCAGAGAGAGAGAGGGGAGAAAGAGAATCCCAAGCAGGCTGCATACTTTCAGCCAGAGCCCGACACAGGGCTTGAACCCATGGACTGTGAGATCATGACCTGAGCCAAAATCTAGAGTGGGATACTCAACCGACGGAGCCACCCAGGTGCCCCAGGAATCTGGAAACAGTCTACCCAGTATTTCATCTGACTAACCACATTTGGGAACTTTCCACCTAAGTGGCTTGACTGACAGAACTCGAAACCAAGGATCTCCGCTGGTGTTTGAAATCCCATCACCTAAGGTTCGTACATGTGGTTTCTGTTTTGTCTCCTGCTAAATGCAGACAAGCTAGAAAGATAATATATAAGGCCTTTAGCCATAAATTTAGGGTATATTTATCCTGAATTCAGCTCTGATAATGTTCCTTCTGCATCCAAACACCTTCAAGGTCTCCCCATTGTCTACTTAATAAAATCCAATCTTCTTCCAATGGTATCCAAGTCCTCCCAAAATATGACCTCTGGATAACTGCAAGACCATTGTTCACCACAATCACCCACAAACACCTCACAGTCCAGCTACCACAGAGGCTGCATGGGTCCTGTTTTCACCTCCGCCTGGAGGGCACTGTTACTCCTGGCCACCATCCTCCAGATTTTAGGTCGAACAGCATGTTATTCTTACAACTTCTCTAATAACTCTCTTACAGACTGCTTTATACCTAGGCACCAGGGTACGTGCCTCGCCTCTTGACCGGGAACTTCTTGAAAACAGAGGTCTGCTCTCCATGTCTGAGTCCCCAGAGCTCTGAATTTGGCACACGGTGAGATTCACACATATTAATTGAGTTGATTCAGACTCTTTTCGTACACGGACACCAAAAGGGAAAAATGAGGAAGTTGGACATTTAGCTGCAAAATTTCAAATGCTACGGAAAGACAGCATACTGTGCAGGCCAGACAGCACAGTGTGTTGGCGGGAAGCAAAAGCTTCGCCGAGATGGATGTGGGTTCGAGTCGTACCTCTCCTACTTATTAGTGATGTGATGGGTCAAGCTACTTCACCTTTCAGTGTCTCAGTTTCTTCGTCTGTAAGTGAAGACAATGATGGTATTACCTGACAAGGGCTGTCGTGAGGTTTAAACATGCTGAGAGCTTGGCATGTCAACAGAAAGTACCGTATTCACATTAATAAACTGTACTTGTTATTGGGTCTTTCTTATTATTTTGCAACATTTGGGCAAGTGAGCACAGGCCTGGACAGTGGAAAATCCCTAATGTATAAGTAAGTAGAAAAGTGGAAGGGTCCTAAGGCTAGCTTATCTGGTGGGCCATGTCCATTTGTGAAGGGTATTTACCTCGGGGGCGGGAGGGGCAGGGAGGGGGAACAGCCAGAGCGTTATCGTCTTCTTCCATGAGTTGCCTCTCTTCTCTGATGGATTTCCTTAAGGAATATAGATCCACAGGAGATTTATGTGTGTGCTCTGTTTCCCAATACTTAACGCAACTTATTTGCCACCACTAAGCATTCATTCTTTTCCTGGAGGTCAATTCGCAAGGTGCCTGCTCCTGCCAAGGGCAAGATTGATAGAGCAGCAGCTGCTGACTTGATGGCTAATGTACATGAGGCCGGCCTCCTCTTTGTCTCTGGACTAGAAGGACAAATGGGCCAAACTCAATCCTTGGAATTGAAAAGTGATCTTAGATACCATTTTGTCCAATCCACTGTCTGGATATCTGACAAAGCTCAGGCCTAGATCAGAGAAAATAACTTAGAATACGGTACAGACCTGTGGTTGCCAAACGCCACTTGTCTGTGACAAAGACAACCTGTTCTGGATGAAATGAGAAAAGGGAGGCCAATGTTGCAAGGCTTTCATAAAAGTGAATGGGTTGGATATTTTTTAATGTTGATTTATTTTGAGGTGGGGGGGGTGGGGAATAAGCGTGCACACAAGCTGGAGAGAGGCAGAGAGAAAGGTAAAGAAAGAATTCCAGGCAGGCTTCATGCTGTCAGCACAGAGCCTGACACGGGGCTCAATCCCATGAACCGTGAGATCATGACCTGAACCGAAACCAAGATTCGGATGCTTAACCAACTGAGCCACCCAGGGGTCCCTGAATTGGATGGATTTTTGTAATCCAAAGTTAAATTCTTCATACTTTTATAATATTAAGATTACTTTTCTTCATAAGACCATGATGGTTAATGCCAACTTCTCTCTTTAATGACCTTACCTGGGTAAATAAATGTAGATAACTCTATGTCCTTCTCCACTGTTTTGTTGTTGTTCCTTCAGTCGGCTGTTTTACTGGTCTACAAATTCCCCAAGAGTTTGGTACTCTCTAATGTCAAGATTGAGAACAGGAGCTGTGGAATCAGAAAGGCCTGAAATGTTATCTTTGTTCTTCTTCCAAGTTGTATGACTTTGAAAAATTCATTTAACTTCTCCATGTCTCTAAAATGATAACAATAGCAATAATGCCTATTTTACCGGATCACTGTGCAATGACGAGATACCAGATGGCATGTGGTTAGCACTGGGCCTGGCACAAAGATGATGATAGTGGGTGGTTAAATAGGTTTTTCAGAAGTCAATCATGTAGATAGAATGTTTAAATGAAGAGCAGACTCATAAGGAACAAAAAAGCATTTAATTTCTCCATGTGAGATTATTCCTAGATGTAGCCTGTATGCTTTGAAAACTGCTGCTGTTGGATTCAGACAGAATGGACTTACATGCTACTAACCTGAGCCAGTTTCTGGTCTAATGATTTTATTTATTTTTTTATTTTATTTTTTCAACGTTTATTTATTTTTGGGACAGAGAGAGACAGAGCATGAACGGGGGAGGGGCAGAGAGAGAGGGAGACACAGAATCGGAAACAGGCTCCAGGCTCCGAGCCATCAGCCCAGAGCCTGACGCGGGGCTCGAACTCACGGACGGTGAGATCGTGACCTGGCTGAAGTCGGACGCTTAACCGACTGAGCCACCCAGGTGCCCCAAGGTCTAATGATTTTAAATAAGGCAATTAACTTCTCTGAGCGCCTGTTTCCTCGTACAGTAGAAGATAGTCTCCCATTATAGAACATCAACACAGTAGGCATTTTACACACATCCTTATGTAACATACACAGCAACCGCATAAAATAGATACAGTTGATTATTGCTATTTGTAGTAATGCTCTATAAAGCTGCGTGAACCCTGAGCCATTGCTCCTAGGGGAAACACAGGGTTAGGTTCCTATGAGCCTCTGGTCACCACAATTTAATCAATCAATCAATACCTACCTTGATTTATGTGTGTTTCTTTTTAAAGACACTCTATTTAATATATAGTTGATTCATTAACATTGAAATCATGGCCAACAGTACTAGAACACACTCCTGAATGAAACGTGTCTAACGTGTATTTTCTCACAGCCGTCTTCTGCTTAGGAATACCAGGTAATAGTTCAGCACTACACTTGGGGTTAAACCGTGGGAAACAGTGAGATCGCCAACAGAAGGCACAAAAATGTGAAATAAGTGGTGCTGAAAAGGTTTCACAAAGGATACCTGTGAATACAGGATACAGTAGGACAGCTAAAACAAGAAGGCAGAACAGTGCCTGTGGACCTCAGCTGGGAGTATGTGTGTCAGGCAACTCCTATTTTGTTGCTCTGTTCATGGTGCATGTCTGCTAATGAGCACAAAAGCACCACAAGTATTGAATCTGGGATTACAAATAAATTTTAGTGGGTAGCTGTATTTGCAAATAAAGAATCTGCCAAAGAAGAAGAAGAAGAAGAAGAAGAAGAAGAAGAAGAAGAAGAAGAATCACCTGTGCTATTCTGTTCACAGCTGAGGACTCTGATGCTCAAAGAACTTATTTTATAAAACTAGCTAATGGCGAAGTTGATTTGAAATGGGCACATGTTTTCAAAGAACATTCACACATTCTCCGTTATTAACCCCAGCATCTAGCGCTGCTTATATCCAAGTTACTCTACCTATGCAACAGGAGGGGTTTAAATAGCTACCTCACAGAAAGACGGTGAAGATCAAATTAGCTGATGCCCTTGGAGGTGCTTTGTAAACTGTAGAGCATTACACAAATGTGAGAGTTTCATAAGTAGATTCAATTAGAGTGAAGTTTCTCTATCCACTATTAAGGCTGACTATAATGAGCGCCCTCATTCTTCCACAGTTGAAAGAGACCAAGATGAGAACCAGGACCTTAAGAGGTCCAGGGCTGGATAGCCCTTATCCCAGCAAGCAATGTGAAGCTGATGATTCAAGCTAATTCAACAGAGCCTCAGTGGGATTGCTCTTCTGGGATTCGGAGAGCCAAAGAAGTGCTTACAGTATATTTTAGCTAAAAGATCAAAATGCAGGTTGAATGCACTAAAAAAAAGTGTTTCTGATGTCAAGTCCACTTATAGTCACTGTTATGAAAATCACCCAGACTGGCAAAAAAAAAAAAAAAAAATCAACAGGAACAGCATTAGTCAGCACTATTAGTCAGTGGCTATTGGCAAGTGGGAGTATTATCTCAAAAACAGTCCTGAAGGGGCGCCTGAGTAGCTCTGTCTGATTTCAGCTCAGGTCATGATTTCTCATGGTTTGTGGGTTCAAGCCCTGCACCGGGCTCTGCGCTGACAACTTGGAACCGTGTCTCCCTGTCTCTCTGCCCCTTCCCTGCTCACACTCTGTCTCTCACTCTCTCTCGTGTGCAAAAATAAATAACCATTTAAAACATCAAACACACACACACACACACACACACACACCAAAAATAATCCTGATCCTGATGCTGCTTTGCTGTGCTTGAATGAGGGAGGGGGCTTCGAGCCGACACTGTTAATCACAAAAGGGTATTAAATTAAAGTGAAACCATACTCATCCAAACAGTATCAGAAGAATTAACCCTCATATAAGGAAAACTTGGTAAAAAGGGAAAGGACTTGAACAGAATCATCCCCTTTAACTCACTAATTAACTCACTTCAAGAATGCTAATAAAATGATCAGAGAAAGGAAAAATTTGACACACAAAGATATTCATAGTGTAGTTATTTCCGATTTTTAGCTTTTATAAGTAATAGGAAAGTGGTTTAAAAATTATGACACATTCACACAATACTAAATATAATTAAAAATCATTTTAAGAATTTTATCAATATGCAAAAAAATATAGTGAGTATAAGTTTAAGTAAAGAAAAAAACCTAAAAGCAGGATACAAAAAGCGTGAGTCAACTGTGTTTATGTGTGCATTCCTAAAAATAAAACAAATAAAAAATTTAAAGGAAATATGCCAAATGTTAGCAATCATTGATTTTTTTTGTTTGTTTCTGAAATTATGAGTGGGGTTTTTATTCATTTTTTTTAATTTCCAAGGTTTCTACCATAAATATATGCCATTATTATTTTTAAGATGGGGGGGGCAACAGCATAATGAAAGTACAATCTAATTTGCTGTCATACTCCACACCAAAAGACTGCTTTGATGAACAGAAGCACAGATTAAACAAGATTTAGCCTGTTCATCTAACAGGTCACTGATCTGTAAAAATATCAGATGTTTTCAGATTTTTCAAATCATTTATTATTAAGCAACTAGTTGGAGTGTAGCCAACTTAATTAAACAAAGAACAGGAGATGGCCCCATCCCCAGAACAGTCCCTGGGGGGCAAGACTCTCCCTTCTTCACCTTTGTACTGCCAGAACCTCATGCCTGCAACAGAACAAGATCTCAATAAATATGTATTGAAAGAATGAAAGATTAGAAAATATGCTACCATAAAATCACAGTTCAGAAGCCATCCGTTTCATTCATTCGTGTACTCAAAGTTTTATTAAGCACTTATTGCATGTACATATGAGTAGGCATGAGCAGCCTTCAAGACCAGGCAATGACCTATGGCATTCCCAATACATAAACAAATAAAGAACTTCACATAATAAGAAAGTTATATGAATAAAATGCTAAGGAGGTTAACAAGACGGAAGAATTTCTCCATGTGGAAAATTATGAGAAGGCTTTTTAGGGGGCAGAGGATTTGAACAGAGTCTTGAAGGATGGATAGAATTTGGACATGAGTGTGGAAAGTGGGGAGAAGGCATCTCACTGAAGTAATGAGAAAAGCAAAGTTTTCAAGGCAAGAATTTATAAGGCTTAGGGAAAACAAGAAGTGCTTCGGTTTGGCTAGAGCATGGAGACCTGAGGGAGGTAATGGAGGGGACGCTGAAGCCATGGGACCTGGTTACGTAGAGAGGGATTTGAGTGTCAGGTTGAGATTTGCTTTCTCCCATAGATAAAGGAGAAAAATGGAGAGTCTTTGAGTAGTTGAGTGACCTGGGCAGAGAAATGCTTTAAGGGGACACTTGGGCGGCAATTCATAAAATGAATGGGAAAACGGGCAGGCAGAGCCTTAAATGGGGTAGAGCTCCCCCTGACAAAAACCTCCAGTGAACAGCTGGGAATATTCAACCAGCTAAGCAGCTGGAAACTCAGCTCTTAGTTCCCTCAATCATCAGAACTGCCCCCAGCTCTCTGCTGCTGGATTTCCTTTAAGATGAGATGCTAAGGACCAAGCTTTAAGAGTGATGCTTGAACCCTAGGCTCAACCACCAGCCCAATTCCTCCTCTGCGACAGAAGCGCTTGAATTGCTTTGCAAATATATGCAGATACATGCGAATAATATATCCATTAACATGTGCCCCAAGCCTCAAAGGGAAAGGTTTGCTTTGATCAAAGCTCATAATGGGATATATCCAAGGGGCAGAAAAACAATATCCTGCTCAACCCAAACAAGGGAAGGCTTAGGTTCTGAAACAGAATGCCTGGTCTTAGTAACTGCTATTCATTGAAATATTAGGGCATATGGCTTTCTCCTTCTACTTCTCTGTTTCCTGAGGCTGGAATTTCCGTAAAAGATCTCTCTGCTTCAGTTTAGCATGGCTGCAAGTACTGATGAAAACGTGTGTGTGTGTGTGTGTGTGTGTGTGTGTGTGTGTGTGTGTGCGCTGAATATGACCCTCTAACCTCCTTAAAGTATGGTCTACAGACCAGTAGCATCAACACCATCTGGAAGAATGCAGATTCCAGTGTATGTGTGCGTGTGTGTGTGTGTGTGTGTGTGTGTGTGTGTGTGCTGAATATGACCCTCTAACCTCCTTAAAGTATGGTCTACAGACCAGTAGCATCAACACCATCTGGAAGAAGCCAGATTCCAGTACTAGTGAGTCAGAATCTGCACTTCAACAAGATGCCAGGTGTGCATTATAATGTGAGGGGCACTGATCTAAATAACCTAAGTAACTACAATTATAAACTCTTAAAGGCCAGGACTCATTCTTATTTACCCTCATATCCCCCAGGCATGGTACATAATCAGTAATCAAAACAGGCCTCTCTTTCCTCTTCTGTAAAATGAGATAATAGCTATCTCAGGGGCTATCACATGGAGTGAACAGAATATTAAATGTAAGATGTTTGAGCACAATACCTGCCGTGCAGCCGGTGCCCAAAGTCCTAATTCCCTCCTCACTCCCATTCTCCGTTCCAAGCAATTGCTGAACTGTGTGCTAGTAGCTTAAGTTGAGCATTTTGTATTTTCGAAAACATCTATCTCATCTAATCCTCCTAATCAGAGAACAGGTGTTGCCAGCTGAGTTTCCCCAGCCAGAACACTGGGAACCAGACAGATTCAAGTTCTTGTGCAAAGACATAAGAGGGGCAGAGCTGGGATTTCAACCAGCCCGTGTCTAACCCCGCAGCCACCCCATCCATAATGTAGGGCAGATCACACACATACCCTGCTAAAAATTATTCTGCCACCTTCAGGGCAGATTCTAAACTTTTTTTTGCACGGCCTAGGAGGGGACGGTGTGATCTGAATGTACTACAGAAGGTGCCATTTGACGTGGGCATGGGTTGGCTGTGTCAGGTAAGACAGTGCTGCAAAAGACCCAGGGAGAGTTTCGTGACCTGCCTTCTGTCTGCTTCTCCAATCCCGGCTGCTTCCTTCCTATTGTTTCAGGTCATATTTGTCAGTTCAACGTCATCAGGACATTTCACATCTCCCTCGATGTACTATGGTCCCTTTTTCTGGAATGGGTTTTACTAACCCGCTGTGTCAGATAGCTTCTCTAGACGTACCTCCCACATTTCCCCTTGGGGCTGATCTGTCTGGGTAGTTCCCAGCTGGGTTTGGCAGGGGATGAAAGGGAAAGAGGGGAGTGAGGGCAGAGTATGTATTCCCCTGGGTTCTTCCCTACAAGGTGGATGAGAGCCAGTTGTGTCCCTCTAGGGAAGGCTCTCTTCCCTCAAGGAGGCCAGGGCTACAGGATTCTGGCAACTGAAGCCTCCTGTCATCACGGGGGTGCATGGGTGGTATCAGCTGAGCACCACATACCCACACTATGCCTTCTGGTTTCCTTATACCCTCACCTTTGTACGTAAACCCTCCTTCGGCGATCCCATTTTGCACATGCCTTTTGTTTCCTTTTAGGAGCCTGACTAAAACACTCTTCATCCAGCTAACTCCTATTCAAACTAAAGGACAATCCAAGGGCCATCATCTCTGATTCCATGATACCTTCTCTCACAGCAGTTGTGACACATACTATTAGTGTTCACGTTCTTGTCCTACTTCTTCAAGGACAAGGATGATTTTTTTTTTTTCTACTTTATGGGCTCAGTATCTAGAAAGCACTCTACAAATATGTGTTAAATAGATTAAGAGTGACTAGGTCGACTCTTCTTAAGTGAAACATTTCTACCTTATGAAAATGAAGAAAATCTTGGGGCGCCTGGGTGGCGCAGTCGGTTAAGCGTCCGACTTCAGCCAGGTCACGATCTCGCGGTCCGGGAGTTCGAGCCCCGCGTCGGGCTCTGGGCTGATGGCTCAGAGCCTGGAGCCTGTTTCCGATTCTGTGTCTCCCTCTCTCTCTGCCCCTCCCCCGTTCATGCTCTGTCTCTCTCTGTCCCAAAAATAAATAAAAAACGTTGAAAAAAAAATTAAAAAAAAAAAAAGAAAATGAAGAAAATCTCTAAGGATATCTATTTTTTTATATTCAAGGCATTGTTGTTCTATACTTAAGACTGCTCTTTTTTCGTGAATCACTTAATCTGGGACTAGTCCAGGCAAACTGAGCACATTTCCACCCTAATTATAATCTGTGCATGGCGGTGTGATGTCTAGGGACGGAGTGAAGTTCAGGAACTCTAAAATGGCTGGAAGGGATGGTGACATTTGGAATTCTTGGGTAGCCACCATAATCCCTGCCTCCTGAGATATATCCCCCTGTGTAATTCCCTACCTTTAGTGTAGCCTGGGCCTAGTAACTTGCCGCTCACAGACAGAATATAGCAATGTTGCTCTGGTGATCTGGTTCCTAAAGAGTGACTTACATCTTGCTGGCACTCACTCACTCCTTCTGGCTCTCTCTTTGCTCACTCTGATGAAGTCTGCTACCATATTTCTGAACTGCCCTATGGGGAGGCCCATGTGGTAAGGAAGTGAGGGCAGCCTCTTGCCAACAGCCAGAACTGAGCCCTCGGTCTCATTGCCTGCCAGGAACGGAATCCTGCCAATAACCACGGAGGGGCTCGAAAACGGATCCTGTCCCAGCCAAACCGTGGGATGACTGCAACCCTACCTAATATTGCAGCTTGAGCCAGAACCCAGAACCCAGAGAATCCAAGGAAGCTGCCCCAGTTTCCTGATCTACAGAGATCATGAGATATTCAATGTTGTTGCTTTAAGCCACTAATTGTGGGACGATTTGCTATGTAGTCAATAGGCAAACTACTCCAGGATTTTCTCCAACTGAATTATCAGTGGCACAGTTCTAGCTCTGGCCTGCCAGATCCCAGAGTAAGAATGGGAAAACCAGAGGGAAATAGAGGAAAAGATTGAATGCTTGTCGATTGCAATTGTTCTAACTTAGCCCAGAAATTCTGTTTCCATCCCCAAAGAAGAAATTCAATGACATCATTCTAATTGACCTGACTGCTTCCTGGTCTTTACGCATTTTTGTTTAAAAAGTGATTTGGCTTTGCAGCCTCTGGCCTGCCTCCCCCAGATGAATCGAATAACAATGGAAACTGAAACTGCCACTTACGGAGCATTAGGGATTGTCTGCAAAACAGCCAACAGCAATTCCTCCCATCCCTGTATGCATGCCCACTGGTCCCCCCAAGAGGTAGGGTCTACCTCCCCTTGAACCTAGTGTCTTGCTCTGACCAGCAGAACTGGCAGAAGCAGCATCATGACAGGGCTCAGGCTGGGCCTTAAGGGGCATAATGGTTTTTATTTTTGCATTCTTGAGAGCTCTGAGGTGTCATGCGAAGAAGTCTGATTACTCTGCTTGAGAGGGGAGAGGGAGGGCATGGACAGAAAGAATCTGCAGAAGGTGGGAGATTATAGTGAGAGGCAGAGAGAGAGAGAGTGAGTGAGCAAGCATAAGCCCACCCAGCCACCAGTGGTTCTAGCCACCCCAGCTGCAGCACCAGTCATGTTGAAGAAGCTACCTTGAATCCTCCAGTCCTGGATGAACTGGCCCACACAGAGCAACAAGACCCTTCCTTGACTGGGTCAAGGGCTTCCTTGACCCCCAAAAGCCCTTCCTTGACTGGAGAGTCACAAGCAAATAAATGGTTGTTTTTAGCCAACAGGTGTTAGAGTGATTTGGTATACAGCAATTGACAACCAAAACTCTGAGGAACTAAGATGCTGTCCAGCACCCGACTAGACTTTTCACCTATACCCCCCTATAGTCCTTACAACTCCAACTCCGTAGGATGGGTAAGTCCACTGCCCTGAGGATGAAGACACGGAGACCCAGAGAGACCAGTAATTTATGCGAGGTGGCTTATAATTTATACAAAGTCACGCAATCATCACTCCGGTTCTAGGGTGGCTGATGGAATCAGGTTCTTTGATTTAAGTTGGGCCTAATGCAGAGAAGGTGCACATACATACATGCTTCATGTTAAACAGGAGCTTTTATTTGTTGCCCCCGAGCATCCCTTAGCCTGGAGTGGGGCTGCAGGAAGCAGAAGAAGAGAAGTCACTCACAAGAGAATGTCCTTCAGAATCTCACTCCAGGGAAGCTGGAGTAGCAGGTGTCTGTGTAGGCTCAAAGGTGGTAGCAATAACAGTTATGAAGTGCTTAGCCCTTTCTATTGTATTCACTCATTCAACCTTTCCAATAATCCCATGAGTTAGGAACAATTATCAGCCCCACTTTATAGACGGCAAAACCAAGGAACGTATAGGTTAATTAACTTGCCCAAGGCGATGCTGCTAACTGGTAATCAGAGGGCTCCAGCCCAGCATCTGTGGGCTCTGCGTTTGTGGCAGCGACAAGACAACGCAGCTGGCTGAGTGTGCCTGGCCACCTGAGGCTGCCCACGGATAGGTTTTGGCTCTCCCCTTTCTGAGAGTTTATCTAAGGCTAGCTAAGGCTCTTACAGGCTCCACTGAACGTGACTAGTTGTTTCATTATACACTTGATCCCAATCCATCAAACACCCTTATTCAAAGGTCAAAGAACACTTTTGCCATTGTGACAAAATATTGAGATTGTAGGCCAAAAGCTTTCTGCTAACTTTCTACATAGTCCGCAGTAATAAAGCCCAGCATATGATAAGGCAGTACCTGGGTACAGCTGGAACATAGTGGGGGAGCAGAGTAGCAGTTTACAGGGCAGGAGAAGCAGGCATGTAGGGATTTCTAGGCCCTGGTAGGAAGGATAGATTTTTACTCAAGTATGAAGAGAGGATATCTGTGGCAGGAGGCCTATGTTCTCTTTTGTTTCCTGGGTACATAGCTGCATTACATTCCCCACCCTCCCTTGGAGTTAAATATAGCCATGAACCTGAGTTCTAGCCAATGGAAGGTAAGCAGAAGTGATGTGACTCATTTCTGAGTGTGGCCCATTTAAGCTGCCTATGCCCTCTCCTTCCCACTGGAACAAAGCCCCCAGAGCGCCTTTGAATAAGCAGATGCCCTCAGGGCTTCACCCATCTCCCTTTGGACCCCTTTATCATTTTCCTGCACGGCTCACTCCAGGTGTTCTTCCTATTCCAAATGCCAGCACCTGCATCTTCTCATCAGCGACCTGCCCACAGGGTGTCTAAAGCCCCTCCACCTGCACATGCAGATTGCCACAGTACCTGGGAAGGTATGTCTCCCCAGAGGCAGCCCTTAACCAATGAATGAGCTCCAATACTCCAGCTCTCTTCTCCTGATGGGATAACTCTGACGTGAGGTCTACACTGTCTTTAGATCTTGCCTTGTGGGATCAGGCTAAAGTTACCTCCTTGGGATTTTTGCTTGATATCACACCCTTGCTTGATAGCCTTCCCTTCCTGGTCCTTCCTTGATATCCTTCCCCATGTCTATATCAGTTCTTTCCCAGTTAAGCTTCCTACTAGATCACTTCCATATGAATCCCGGTTTCAGGGCCTACTTCCAGGAAATCCAATCTAGGGGATCTTTGAAACCTCGTGTGAACAAGGCTTGAATGACTCCTTAGAGCGGGGCTGTGCTGCTGTCCTATTCACTCCTTCAGGTTACAACTCTTGGTGTGAGCTGTTACATAGTTTTGGCTCCCTTTGCTATAGCAGCTAGCCTTCCCTAGCTGATACCCTATAAAAAGGTTTTAAGCAGAAGACTGACTTGACATCTTTTATACTTAAAAAATAATACATGGCTCACATTGGGAAGATAGATCAGAGGGTGGCAAGAAGCAAACGAAGAGGTTCCTGTAAAAGAGACAATCCACTGTGGCTTCTCAGACCTGGGTGCTGGTATTTGAGTGTAGACATTCCAGAACACGCTTTTGAGATGGAAATGAGATTGGATACTACTGGATTGGGTATGGGGATGGGAAAGAGAAGAAATCCAGAAGGTATTCTAAATTCTGGATTGGCGATTAAAAAGTCCACACAGGCGATGGACTCATCATCTCATTATCCAAGTACGATACTTATACAGCAAACCTGAAGTTGGTTCCACCGTAGCACTATGTTGGCCCACCTTACAAAATTTCTCTTCCTTTTCCAAAGTAAGGGGAAAAGGAAGCAATTGTGAATCAGGCATGAATCCATGACCGTGACCCCTCTCCTGGGTTTCCTTTCACCCGGGTTGACAAGCTCCCTCTTACCGAAACCATAGGCTGCAAATGCCACTTGAAGAAAGATTTGCCTGATGGGATATGGTTGAGGAGCCAAGGTTTACAAACAGGGTATGAACTAGGGCCCTTCCATTGTGAGAGAGCAGGTCTCACATCAGAATCTGTAAGGTGTGCAAGGATGACCAAGACAGGTCTCTGTTTCCAAGTAGGAAATGTCCCACTGAAAAGATGAGTCATAATCTATCCCACACCTCAAAGTTTAATATGCATATAAAGTTAAACATGCATTGTGGATAATATAAAAAGATAATCTGAAACTTGATTTCAGTGCCTCCCATCTCCTGCCCCATCGTGGGCATCACAAAGACCACTGTATATTCAAGGTCTTTATTCCTGGTCCACCTGTCCCCACTTGCCTTCTTCCTTCCCATCTGGCTACCCTCTTGGGGGCCTCCCATAGCAACCTGCCACTGAGGGCTTGCTCTGTTAAGCCTACCTTATTTTCTATATTTCTGATGCTTTGATGTGTGAGGTTTGATACTGCAGGGATTGTCTATCCTAGGGTTAGCTAATTCCTAGAGATAGCAAGCAATTTTCCTGGAGTGCACCTCTCAGATGCAAATGAACCAATCCAGATCCTGTACCCACCCCCCCCAAACTCTAACGCTCTAGGCCACTATCCATCTGCCTTAATCATCCCAGGGCCAAGTACCAAACAACTAGGGACGGCCCCTATGCCTCAGAGCCCACTGAAATTATTCAAATTAGCCAATACTAAACCTGTTTACCCTGCCGCATGTTCCTTCTTACAGAAGTCACAATAAAAGCTCTTGCCCATGGTTCCTCCCTCTCCCTCTGCCTCCTGACCAAGCCTGGGGCTTCCATATGGACCTGGTGAAGTGCTATGCTTCCTCCTCTTGCGATCTGTGAGTAATAAACCATGAATGACAGCCATCTCCTGATCTGGGGGCTTTACCATACCTAAATAATAATAAAAAAGTATATTTTTAAAACACATATCGCCAGCTCAGAGCCCTCTGTCCCATCCCAGGTCCCCCACACTATTCCTCAGCCTACAGGAGCCTGGTGTCTGAGATGCATACCCTGTCCTAGTCCCTTCTTGAGAATCTGTGATGAAAAGTTCAGTTCTCGGAGTCACAATGTCTAGGCAACCCAGGGAAGATTCTGTCACCTCAGTGTGCCACATCTACCTCTTCTTCGTATAGGGACAGTAAAAGTACCCGTTTTGAAAATTTGTTGTGAGCACTGAATGAGACAATGAATGTGAAGTGCTTAGAACAGTGTCTGGCATGGAAGAAGAACTCAGGAACTGTCAGTTATTGCTGTCATCACCATTAGTAGAGAGCAAAGAGTGGTGACAAAGCTAGCAGAGGAATCTAACATGTTACCTACTGCCTCACCAATGCTTTCCACACACACAGAATAAGGGACAGGCAGCAAAGAGGAATGATTGCATATTCATAAGCACCTCTAACCAAATTAATTGATAGGGTACGATAGTAATAAAAAGAATTAATTTCCATTTTAATAACTTCGCATGCTACATGTTAAGTATAGGTCCATATTACCAGTGGCCACACAATTTCCCCTTTGCATCTGTTCCATGTTGATTATGATGTCAGGAAAGCAAAAGTTAAATCCCTTTTTAAGGAAGGGGAAAAAAATCTAATTTAATAACATTACAATCCTGTTGAAAGCAGGATTAAATCTTAATAAGGGTGGAAGGATGTTGTGTTTCATGTCTGTTCCTCTTGAAGCCCGGGCAACTTGTTCAGGGACAGAGACCGTGTTGTCAGAGAACTTCACAGCCCAACCCGGCCTCATCTTCCCGCTTCCGGACACAGCAGCAATCTCTGATGGTGCTGACACCTCCATTTTCACTTTTCCCTTCCTGGTGCTTTTTCTTATTAAAGCAGCTTGATTCTGTAATTTCTACCAGTACAGATGAAGATAAAATGACTCCCAACTTTTGCTTTGACCTTATAAAACTATGTAATTGGTACAGAACCTTCAGGCTAAATGAGTTTCCTTTGGATTGAGAACCTTGGGCAGGAGAATCATAGAGTTAAAAACAGACCACATGCCCAGATAAAATCAGCTCACAAACCACTATTCTATTTGCCTGAGTATTGAAACTCAGGTCTAACACCAATCTCATGCAAGTCTAGTTTTTATGTATTCATTTTTTTTCTCTTAAAAGTAAATATAATAGCTCAGAGCACAACAAAACGCATCCAGCTCAATTCCCTCGTTTCACAGAATCTCGTCATTCTGAGGGAGTCCTCGTAACCCACAGAAACTGTGTCTAAGCTCCTACGAGTTGCTCCTGGGGCCCAAAGACTGGCCCTGTTCCTGCTTCATCATACCTATGAGCCAGTGACGCATTACAGTTGCCCAAACAGGCCGCAATGGGCCCTAGTTCTGAGTCTTCACAGCTGCATCACTCCTATCTGGAATATTCTTTCCTACTAACCCTTCTGCCAAACTCCCACTCTACCTTCAAGCTTTAGCTCCAGTGTCTTCTCTTGTGAAGCCCTGAATGCCTTCCCTGATGATCTTGGGAAGATGCTCCATGCTCACACGGACTCTTGTGCAACCTTCACGTCACAGTGGTCAAACTACTGCAGTGATTTGCTTCCTTGTAGATGGAGATTACCGTGGGTGGAAGCCTATCCTTTCATCTGTTTCCCTACGTAGCATCTAGAACAACAATGGGCGTATCTCGGCTTAGGTGTGTAGGATGGTTAGTAAAACCAAACTTGCACAGTGCTTAGTATACATCGGGCACAGCTTTCTATAGTATTACACCCATATACACTCATTTAACCCCCCGAATCCCAAGCCACTCTTACCACCATCCACATGTTAAACTGCAGGACCTGGAACATCGAGGGGAGAGGTAACCTGCCCAAGGTCATGCGGCTAACAAGTGTCAGCTAGAGTGTGCGTTCCAGTCCAGGAAGTTTGGCTGCCGAGCATAGACCGCTCAAGCTACCGCGCCCTGCTCTGTGACAATGCCCCAGGACTGGCAACTAGCACTCCTCTAATGTGCTAGGACTGGTGCTGGCTGGCTCCTGTGCTCTAGTCTGTGGAGGACTTGGAGGCTGCCGTCAGGGCTGGCAGGGAAAGAATGCTCTGATCAATGAACCACTCTCCGGAGAGATAGAACAATGGATGGCGCTGGTCAGCCAGGCATCTCTGCTAACAAAGGGCCCAGGCTCCACACCAACCCCCCAGCCGAGGCCGTTTGAATGCCCACAGGGTTGGACCTTTGGATGATTGATAAACAATACAAGGTACCAGTATTCATCCTCATCTGCCAAGGCCCTTCGTTACTGTCAGTTATGGGCCAAGTCAGCTCTGCCACAGGAAGAAGGTTTGCTCGTTAAGCTGAGGCCCTGTCACAGGTGGCTGCTGAGTTGAGGAGCAAAGGTAATGAAATTGCAGGGCCATGCATGAAGAGATGCTGGCTTCTTTAATGTCCCTCTCATAAAAGCACTGTTGGAATTCTTGCCAACTACCTTGGAAGCACACTCCTATCTGGGCATGTTAAGACAGGTCTGAATTAAGGACTATCTCTCAACAGTACCATATTTAATAAACACAGAATTTTTTTGAAGACTTTATTTTTAAGTAACCTTTACACCCAAAGTGGGGCTCCAACGTACCAGCCCGAGATCAAGAGTCACATCCTCCACGAACTGAGCCAGCTAAGCACCCCTAAATGGAGGCTTTTAAAAGGTTTTATTTTTATTTTTAAATCTCCAATCCTTCACATATTCAACAAACATTTCTCTGATCACCTACTGTGTGCCAGACACTCTGTTAGGTACTAGAAAGGCAGAAATGAGACAAAGCAACAACACCCTCGGTCCCCCAGTAGCCACCAGTTACCAAGTTATTACAGGCCTTCAAGAAGATCCTATACACCCAAAGCTGCAAATACTGAGTGCTAGTTCTCAGTAACAACAAATTCATGGCACACTGGAAACACAAAAAAGGAGGGGGGTGCAGGCAAGGAGAAGACCCCATAGGAAGCAACAGACTTGGCCAGAGCAAGAAACTGGAAAAGGATATTCCAGTGAGGACAGCCCGTTCAAAGACTGTTCTCATGGAAGCTTGAAAGAGCGTGGTCAGCAGTTCAATATACCTGAAACCCAGAGTTCAAGGAAGGGGACTGAGAGACTTAGGAAGGAGCCAAGATATTCTAGGGAGTTTAGATTTATCTTAAAGGCATGGGGCACCCTGGAAGGGATTTTAAGTGAACAGGAGGAAGGCTGTATTTTATCAGATTTGCATTTCAAAATGAGCACTCCATCCAACAGGAGGAATTGGATATAGGCACTCCAAGAGTGAGGGTGTGATGTCAATGGCAAAGTTCAGCCATCAAACTCAGTGCAAAGGGGTATATAATGGACATATGTGCAGATCAAATGTCCTGACAACATATCCTAGAAGTAATGGGTCACCGAAACATTAACATAAAGCTGTTGTGCTTTCCCCAACTGTGTTAACTAGAGACCAAAATTCTCTGGCCCTTTGGGGCAGATCTTGTTAGCAACATGTTCCCCATCCATGTGTCAATTTCTCCATCAACATGAAGGGATACCACGGAGCCAGTGTAAACAGGGATTTAGAGATTTAATTCAGTATTAGAAAATGGACCCCTTAAAGCGTTATGGAAACAATATAGATTATATATCTCTCCAGTCTCCAGTAGGATTTCAAAGTTAAAAAAGAAAGTTAGAACTGGCAGGAAATTCAGAGACTATCCAGCCCAAACCTTTCAATTCACGGATCCATATCTTTAGTTCTTTGGTTCTCTGATAAAACCCTACTTGTCCATAACCCATGATGTCTCAAAGTCTCTCCCATTCTGTAGGTTTCTTGACTCCCACAGGATTAATGGCTCCCTCTTGGGAGCTCTGGTGGTACTTATTGTCTGGCCTTTACTTTGTCATCCTGTAAAATGGATTCACCATTGTGCCATGGATTGGATACTTGGCAGAGTCAAATAGAGAGGATAATCTCAACCTACCTATTTCACAGGGTTGTTAGATATGCCAGGAACCTGCCTATTTGATCTCAGATCTCTTCTCTGTCCTTCAGGTTTGTAGGAAATGACATTTCTCAAGCTCCCTTGTTCTTGGGATTCTAAGTAGATTTGGCCAATTGGAGGCACCGTGTGGTGACTAAAAGATCGGAAGGGGGGGAAGAGGTCAGGGTATATCAATCCCCATCTTTCCTGGATTTGGTTGGCATCTCCATAAGGAATAGCATCTCTTCCATGGTTCCTCTGTGGTTCTAGCATCTGAAGGTGACCCTAGTCTCTGGGATTTGGTGGCACTACCTTCTCCCTCTGTTCCTCTAGCCTAAGGATTACAGTGGCTTTCTCTCATTGCTGGTCTCTGGCTTGCCTTTGGATTCTCAGTTCTTCCACCACCCATGCAACCAGTTCCTGTATTGAATTCCCTCTGTTTGAAATACCTAGAAAGATTCTATTTTCCAACTGGATCCTGACTGATATATTAGTCAAACAGAAAAGGAGTGGAGAAAATAAGTAATATTATGGACAACATAGTCGGTGTCAGGCTCTGACTCTGGGTGTTCAATTCGTAATTTCAAGACAGCATAGTGGTTAAGGTTACAGACTTTGTCAGTGAGACCAGGCCTCAGGTCTCAGTTCTGACATGTACTAACTCAATCTCAGCCTCAGTTTCTGTTTGTGTAAATCAGGGATAAGAATAACATCCACATGCAGAGTTATAAGGATTACTGATAATATATGTATAAAGCAACTAACACAGAACTCAACTCATAATAACTCAGTATTAGCTATGATTATTAATAACAAGTAGTAATAATCCAAATAAACCTACAAAGCTGGTATTATTATTCCTTATAACATCTGAGAAACCAAGATTCAAAGATGTTAAATAAAATGCCAAGGTCATAAAGCTGATAGGGGGAGAGAGATGATAAGATTAATAAAATTCTGACTCCAAAATCTTTGCTTTATCCACTAAATAACATGGGTTCACAGGTGGAAATATATAAATGGAAACTATAAAGGATGTTACAGGTGTCAGGTTGGAGATACTTGGCTTCCTAATAAAGTCGGTGCACTTTTGTTAGGAGCAGAGTTTGAGAGGAGGCAGAATTCTGGACAAACGCTATCCTGAAGGCAGACCTAGAGCACCTCAGGGACAGCAGGCTGGTCAGGGTTGGTGACAGGATGTGCTTGCCCTTGGGGAGGCCACAGCCCCGCCCCCTGATCTGCTTGCAGGGGGCTTTGGAGTGGGCCTCACCTTCTCATTACCGCCCTGCTGAGGGGGTAAGGGCTAATGGACTGTGGGTCCAGGGAGAGAAGTCAGCAGCTCCACACAGCTCACTCCCCAGCATCCAGGCCTGATCCTGTGACCTGAGCTCCTCATGCAAGGCCATTACCCACTCCTGAGACTGCCGGCATTAAGATTCCCTCATTATTGGCCATGCAGATTGTTCCTGGCGATAATGAGGTGGCAAGAGAGGAGACTGTCCTGGGGGAACTTCAGAGAGCCAAGCCTTCCACGGTGGCTGAGTTCCTAACCTGCTATTTTAGAAAATTTCTTTCTAAATCGCCAGGAATAATTTTCTCCAGGGAAACTCTGACCCTTCTCTTTGTCATTCTTCTTAGACTATGTGCCAAAAGACATGTAACTCCACACTCACCCCTTCCCTCCCATCTTTGTTCTTCTCTCCATTCCTCTTTCTCTCTCTCTTCTGTATTCTTTCTTTTCCCTTTATTCTCCTATTCCTTCACATGACCTAGTGACACAAGCTTTGGAACAAGATACATGATGGGTTCAAATCCTAGCTCTGCCTCCTCGTGACCAGAGATTTGGGGCATGTTTCTTAATCTTTTGGAGTTTCTGGTTTTCTTATTTGCAAATCAAGACCCAAATTCTCAGGGTTTTGTGATTATTAAATGAGCTCATTTATATAAAGAGGCTTGTAAAGTGCATGGACACCTAACTGGCACAGAACAAATGCGGGTCATCTTCCTGTATTCGGCGAAGCTTTGTCGCGCGTTATGCGTCAAGTCCCATGGCAGTAACTGAGGTCCAGAATAAGACTTGATTTCTTCTCCCAAGGAACTTTCTCATCTTGATAGTAAGGGAACAGCCAGGGAACTTTGGATTTTCCTAAACTAAACAAAGTTAAATGTTTTGCCTAGTATGTATCAAATATCCAGTGGGATATAACTAAATTTTTTTCTAAAGCAAAGAAAATTGGGTTAAAGAACACCATGGTAACTGAAATGTCCATATCGTCCAAACCACTTATTCGGGATGAAGCCTCATTGCCCCCATAAAAACATGTTTGCAGAAAGAATCACTGGGGCTTTTTTTTCCTATTTTTTTATATTGATTCTATTTGCTATTTTTTTTTCTGAATGTAGGATTATGAACTACTTTAAATCCCTATGAAACTAGAAAGAATATGAATAAGGTAACAGTAAAACACCATGATTTTTATTTACATTTTTTAATTACAAGTGAGGTTGAATATATTTCCATATTAGCTTTCAGTTGTACTTTTCCAGTACCTCTGTTTTATGATGTTAACTGGTTACTATCCATGTGGTACCTGCTAAGCCTGAGTGTTACTTAGTTTTGTATCCTTTGTGCAGAATGGTACAGCATCTCAGACCAAAGTGGGTGTTGAATAAAAACACTCTTATAACGTGGCTCGCACTGATGTTAGCACGTGGGAAGTAGGAGGTTCTCAGGGATACATTCTAAGCTCCGTGATGCCTGTGTTCTGTTGGCCACTCACTGAATGAAGGAAACTGATTTGGTGTTAGTGGCCTAGGTTCAAAGCCTCGCTCTGTTGCTTACTGGCTGTGTGACCTTGGACAGACTTGCTTTACCTCCCTGGACCTCAGTGTTTCTGGCCAGAAAATAAGGATATTTTAGATAAGCTCCAAGATCCGGCCCAATTCTTATTATGACATGATATTTATGTGACATATTTATTTATAGGATGAAAAATTATGTTCAAATTTTAATTATTTTAAAAATTATGCTTTATCATCCTATAGATTGTATCAAGCAGTGCTGTCCAGCAGAAATATAATGTGGGGCATGAATGTGAGCCACATATGTAATCGTAAATTTTCCAGTCACCACATTTAAGCGAGTAAAAAGAAACAGGTGAAATTAACTTACACAATAGGTTTCTTTAAGTGAATGTAACCCAATATCATCATTTTAACATGTGGCACTAGCCGTATTTCTAGTGCTTAATAACCACATGGGACCCACGGCTCCCGTGTTGGACAGCAAGGTATGGAGTTTGGCAAGGGGGAGGCTGGCCTTTTCTGCTACTACTGCCCTCTTGTGGATCAATGACTGGCATCTCACAGAACAGGTGGGATGTGAGCCATGTAGCCCCTAGCCTGGATCCTACTAACCATAGTCACATGTCCAAGTCAGAAACATAGAGAGTTATGGGGATGGGACAGAAGGAAGCCACAGTCGAATGAATGAAAGACGCACATGCCATTCCATACGGGTGAGAAACACGGGCTCTTCTACTAACACTGTCTCAGGCCTGGAGGTATAAGAGATCACCTCTGTGACTTGAAAGTCAAGTCAAAGACCATTTATCAAGAGTCTAGCAAAAAGGAACTATAAATAATCTGAACTGTTTTCAAACTCCTGTCCAACGATAATTATGCCCACAGTCCTTCAGCAGCTATCCTAAAGTGCCCTGCAGAGCCTTTTGAGTCGTCTGGGAAAGAATTGATTGTGTCTGGTGTATTTTGATTCTTTGCAAATTGGTACCCACTGTATAACATATTTTGTGACCTTCTAGTAACCAGAATATTTGATTTTCTGGAACAATTCATTGGAATAGCAGAAAGAGCATGGATTTTGGAGTTAGACATGGATTTGACTCTTAAATACATCATTTGCCAAGTGAGTTTGAAATTTAATCTTGAATTTGAAATTTAATCTCTTTGGACTTCAGTTTCTTTATCTGAAAAGTGGGAATGACTCTTAGTCTTCAGGATACTCATAGTATTTAAACGATGATTATTTATTCAACGAATATTTATTGAGCACATTTTATAGGTCAGGTATTGCATGGGGGGGGGGCAATGCAAACAGTAGTAAATAATATATAATCCACCACTTTCTCCATAGGGTTTTCCCTGGTGGGGAAAACAAGCATTTAAAAACCATTAGTGTTTGAAAGAAGATATGCAGGGCGCTATGGAAGCATGAATTCGGGAACATTATGGGGTAGGTCTCTCAGCAGGGCCCCCTGAAGAAATGATATTAAATGGAGACTAAAACAATGAACAGAGGTCATCCAGACAAAGGATTCTGTAGGGCAGTGTTCTAGGCAGACAGAACAGTATGTGCAAAGGCCCTGAGGCCAGAGAGCATGGCTCATTTGAGGACCTAAAAACAGTTCAGTCCAGAACAGAAACCAATGGGGCTAGAGATGCGTGGTCCAGATCCAGCAGGCTGTTGTGAGCCTGAGAGAATTTAGGCCTCCATTTGGAAGGCATGGAGTCATTGGCAGATATTAAACGGGAGAGTGACATTACTGTATTGTTTTAAAATCTTTCTGGCTATATAGTAAGACGTGGGTTCAGTTATGGTGCGGAAAACAGAGTGGAGGCTACAGCAGGAATAACGGTGAAATATAACAGAGTTTTGGATGTGACATGTATAGTGTGATAGAAGAGGATTAGTCTAAGCAATATTTAGGGAAATAAGAGAGAGAATTAACCAGATTGCTTTATCTTCATGCTTTATCACTGCATGGCATGTGGCTGATAGGTTTTGCCTGGTGTTGTGCTGTTCCTTAACAGCCACAGTCCCCTCAGCAAATATGTGCTGATGCTCTCCTACCTGCCACATATTGACCTAGGTGCTGGAGATACCGTGGAAAACAGAAACAGATCAAAAATTCCAGGCCTCCAGGAACTGGAGACTTCCGTATTCTCTTGGAAATATGCTAAGGATAACGTATGTAAGCAGCGGCCCTCTGACAGGTATCAACAACTATTGATTCATTTTTTTTCTTCCCTTCCCCAATTGTGATGGAAACCCAATTTCTGTATTTGCCTTCAAACAACACTATGACATCACTCTGTAAGCTCCACCAATAAATACTGCTGCTCCAAACTAAGGTCCGAGACCCTCCAAAATCCACTATACACAAGGTCACACTGATAAGCCCTCGGTTTGGATCTTACCTCCCATCGTCTCACCCACGCCATGGGCCCGCACTGTTACCTGTTCCCTATTTACAATTGTATGTAATTCTGAAGAGAGGAAACAGAGGGAAGAAGTTAGGCAAGGAAAAATAAAGTTGGGCCTGGAAGTCTAGACTTTCTTCTTGCCAAACACGAGCTCCACACTAGCATGGTGCTTGTCCTGTCTACGCAAATATATAGGTGTGCACTATCATCCCTGTTTTACAGATGAAGACAGTAACTCCTACAAAGTTTCCAGTGTTTGGACCCTGGCTCAGTCACGTATCAACTATAAGTCTCTTAACACTGAATCTCCTCTCACATCATATATAAAATCGGGATCAAAGTGTCAATCTTACCAGGGTTTTGGGGGTTTATTTGGTAGATCAAAAAACACGCTGTATGTAAAGTGCTTGGTGCCCAGGATAATTATCCACACACTTTGTTTGCCTTTGCTCCTCTACCCCCCTACCAAGAGAGGTAAGAGAGCAGCTCCAGTATCTATGATCTGTAAGCTCCAGTATCACAATCTAATCTATGAATATACATATTCATAACCCAGAGATTCCACTATGCAAAGTGTTGTCTCCACTGCCCCACCCTTTTTCATCTCATGCCACTCATTCTGGGTCCAGGCTTCTTGCCTCAGCACCATCAGTCTTCTTGGATTCCATGTTTCCCCTAGCAGATATCATGGGGACACCAGCTTGTCTATTTACAAGCACAGACCACCACATCAATGAGAAGTATTTACACACCGTGGGCTGAGAAATCCACGAGTCCTGACTGCAGTGAAGGAAGGGCCGCCTGCGATGCCGCTGGTTACTGCTAGACATAAAACCCATTATCAGCTCATTGGCCATTCACACATAAAACTGCTTGGGCCCGCAAAGATATTTCCCCACCGACGGGATACGTTTCCTAAGAACCATGGACGACAGTAAAAAGCACATTTATTTCCTATAACCTACGGAAAGTCTTTACCGCATAGAGGATAAATAACGGGCCTCTGTGAATTACTGGTCTGTGATCCCACTGAGGAGGTTTGGGGCATGGAACGTAACGGGGAGAAACTGCTGTTTTAAAAAAAAAAAAACAGGTCCTGGACGTGAAGCTAAGGAAGAAGATGAGTTTCTGTATAAAAGACACGATAACCCGCTGTCAAGCAATGGTCCAGCACAGGCACCGTCTCGAGGGCATGGGCAGTCTTTCTGCTCAGCGGCAGGAGGCCCAAAGCAAAATTATTAAGCAATAAAAACATTATCTTGCCTAATACTTATGTTCAAAACAACATCATAACCCATCTTTTTTACATCTTAAAATCATCTGGGAGGTAAACAGAATGGGGATTGTTATCCCAATTTTACAGATGGGAAACTGTGTGAATGGGAGATGCCCAGCAGAATGTGTCCCTGTGTCCTATAGGAGACAGACCTTTAAAGGCTGTGGGCTGCAGATCTGGTCCCTGTTACCTCTCACCTCGTTGCATCCGGTGCCCACTGTGCTGCACCCTTGCTGTGGTATGCTCTGGCCTCAGTGCCTTTGCACTTGTCCTTCTTTCCACTTAGAACCCTCATCTCTCCAATATCAGAATGGCTTCCTCCCTCAGCCCCAATCAGATCTTTGCTCAAATATCACCTTCTCAATGACCCTTCCTGCCACTATGTTTCAACTGGCAACCTCACCCCAAGCACCCCTCATCTCTCTCCTTTGCTCTGTGTTTGTCCTTGGCACTGATCATGTTCAGATCAGAGACCCATCAGAATGTAACCCCTATGAGGGTAGAGAGCCTCGTTTGCTTTGTTCACCACTATCAGCTAGACCAGTGATGGGCATGGACTGGATACTCACACATACATGTTGGACGGGTCCGTGTACAAATGAGTGGATCAGTGCTGTACTTTGTGATGGTGGCCACAGACCTTCAAGAGCGGCCCCACTGCAACAGATTGCTGCTTTGCACGGTTTATAATGATAGCAAGAACAGTGGACGTTTACTGTTTATTACAAACGCTATGTACAATGCTAAGCACTTTAATTGTGTTGATGGATATCAGCATCTCAATGGCTGCATGAGGCCGAACTCATGTGAGGTTTGCATACACCCACAGTCACAAAGCTAGCTGGACGTGGAGTAAACTAGTTATTTGAAAGCAAGTCTGTCTCAGCCCTGATTCCAGGCTCATTCTTAATGTTAGGTTGTATTGCCTTTCTCATCACAATCTAACTTGACTGCTTTCTGTCTCCTTGGCTCTGCTGTTCATGGATGTCCTCGGGCAAGGTGTGGTCGGCCTGCCTCTCTACCCTAGCCTTCTCCACTTGGCTCAATGCCCCATGTGGCTGACACACGTGGACTACACGAAGGGGCTGTCTTGTCCTCTGGCTTCTAGCTGGGGTAGGCCAATGAGGTCCCAACAGAAGACCAGAGGGAAGAAGTCAAATCAGGGTATCCATTCAGGCTCCCTCCCTCTGCAGTCACCGTGGACTGGCTACCTCCCTCAACCCAAGGTCACAGCTCTTCTCAACATGGCCCCTTCACACAACGCTTTGTTTCTGGGATCTAATACCTGCTCCCGCCGCTACATCTTTTAGACTCATGGGTGTGCCCTGCTCTATCTCTTGTGGTTTCCCTAAGCCCTGCTCGGTAAACCCTTCTTGAATTATCCTCATCCAAGTATGTCCTCTCTTTCTTACTGGGACCCTGACTGATGGCACACTGTGTGAACCCTCAGCTCTGATTTTCCTCTGTGGACTCACTCAACCTGATAGTCTTTCCTTCAAAGGGGGTCTGCATTTTATATGTGTGAAACGCTTACCATAGTCCTTTGTATGCTGTAAGTGCTCATAAATGTTGGTTTCTTAATATTTATTATTAATCCCTTCATATGAAGGTTTCTTCTCTTCAATTCACTTCCTCTTCCCTTGGCCACCCCCACCGTACTGGGTTGAATAGTGTTTCCGTAAATTCATTTCTATTCGGAACCTCCAAATGTGATCTTATTTGGAAATCAGGTCCTTGCAAATGTAATTAGTTAAGTTAAATGGGGTCACACCAGATTAGGGAGGGCCCTGATCCAATGGTGGGTGTCCTTATAAGAAGAGCAAACTGAGACACACAGAGAGGGAAGACGGCCATGGGAAGACCGAGGCAAATGCTGGAGCGTGGCAGCTGCCAGGCTTACAGGCAACTTCCAGAAGCTAGGAAGAAGCAAAGGACGATTCTTCACTGAAACCTTCAGAGAAAGTTGTCCCCTGCCCACACCTTGGTTTTGGACTTCCAACCTCAAGAACTGTGAGAAGACACATTTCTATTTTTTTTAAGCCTCTCTGTTATTTTGTTTTAATGTTTATTTACTTATTTTGAGAGGGAGTGTGTGAGCCAGGTAGGGGCAGAGAGAGAGAGAGAGAGAGAGAGAGAGAGAGAGAGAGGGAGAGAGAGAGAGAATCCCAAGCAGGCTCCATGCTGTTAGTGCAGAGCCCAACACAAGGCTCAATCTCATGAATCAAACCGTGAGATCATGACCTGAACTAAAATCAAGAGTTGGCCGCTCAACTGACCCAGCCACCCGGGCACCCCTATTGGTGGTATTTTGTTACAGCGGCTCCTAGGAAGCAAACACACCCAACCACGTCCACATCATAGCTGGACTGACATTGAGTTCTCATCATGGACAAGCTCTTACCTCCAGGTCCTTGCACACACTGCTTATTGCCTCTGTTTAGAGGCATCCTCTCCCCTGCTCGCCAGGTCACTCCCCCCTCCTGCTTGTTTCTTTCCTCCATCATGCAACTTCATCTGTGAAGGTCCTCCCTGACCCTCCAAGTCTAGCAGAGGGAAACCAGATATCTGAGTTGCAAAACACCCTGAATTTTTGCCATCACGGCACCTATCCCAACACACAACAGTTATGTGACTGGCTGTTCATACCCTGCAAGGTCTGTGAGGACAAAATGACCCAGTCTCTTGTTCTCGGTTGTATTCAATGGTCCCCAGTGCATATTACAGCTGAGTAATGCTCACTGAGCGCTCACCACCTGCTCAGCACTGTTTTAAGTGCTTTATTGCATGAACTCCTTTATTCCCCCTTGCTACCCTATTGAGGTAGGTACTATTAATTTTCCCATTTTACAGTTGGCCACAATGGAAAGCACAGGCTGAGACAGCCAGTGGCCCATCTGCATTATTTTTGGCATTCTTCCAGGTGTACTTTGTAATTCCACCAGCATATCTCACCGTATGATTTTGGTTTCCAAGTGCAAATCCATCTTTGCCTTAAACTCATTTATGCCACCCGCTCCCACTATATCACCCATGCTCAACTGTTACATGGTGCAATAACTCTCCGCCAGCCTCCAGAAAGTTTTCCCAGTAATCAAGGAGGCGCAATTGATTCAAAGTGTTAATATTTGCTCACCGCTGAGACCATTTGGGGGCCTCATCATTCATAGCAACGCCACCCGCTGGAGCTCCAGGGGCACAGGACTCTTGAGGGCTGCTGTACCGGGCGGTGATGAGAGTCACGCTTCTTGGATATGCAGCGTCTCATCATGTGAAGATGTGTACCCCCCTTCTCTAACCTGGGCTTTCTGGCACGCACACGAGAAGTGATTTAAAGGAACATAAGTGGAAATTGGATACCTGTGGAAGCCACTGAATCCTGGAGTTCGTGATTTCTCATTCATTTATTCAGCTGCCACGTATTGAATATAGACTATGTGTCAGGCACTCCACTAGATGCTAGGGACACGACACAAAACAATAGGAAGAGATCATCTTATCCATCGTCCTGCGTGCAGATAGGACCACACCTGCTGTCTGATGGCCCTCCGCTCTCTCTCAGTTCCTCAAGACAGCTGGGCTGACTCACGGAGAAAAGCGAGGCATGGACCAAGGCTGTTTGCAGTGAAGGTCTCAACCCCACCTGCTCACTCCAAACGCAGCCTGGCCCATCCAGCCTCCCTCATTCCATCCCGCCTCTCAGCACCCACTGCTGTTTCAGGACCCACCTCTTGCTTGTCTGGGCTATTTGCCACAGGGACGCTGGAGCCAGGCCTGGGTTGAATGCAGCTCTGCTGTATTCTGGCCACATTGCCACCAGGAAGCCCCTGAAACCCCAGGTGCCGTGGCTCTTTCACTCACAAAATCATGGTGAAACGACAGTAACTGGGACACCTGGGTGGCTCAGTTGGTTAAGCGTCTCTTGATTTCAGCTCAGGTCATGATCTCATGGTGGGTGAGATCAAGTCCTGCACGGAGCTCTGCGCTGACAGTGCAGAGCCTTGCTTGGGATTCTCTCTCTCCCCCTCTCTCTGCCCCTTCCCTACTCATCTGTGTGTGTACACTCTCTTTCTCTCTCTCAAAATAAATGAAAATTTTAAAAAAGAAAGAACATGACGATAACTTCAGAGGGTTGTTGATACAGTTGAATGAGTTAACAAAGTGTTTAAACAGTTCCTGATATACAGTAATCACTTAATAGACATTAACTAATTCTGTTACGAATGCTGTAACTGCTTCGTTGATGCTTAGATATCCACAGGAGTGTGCCCCTGTAAATCTGCTTTCAGTCATACATGTATCCATTTATTTGTTTAACAAATATTTATCAGCCAGGTACGGGGCTCTGTGTTAGGAATTATGGGAGGCAAATAAGACACAATCCCTGCTTTTAAGGTGCACACTGTCTGATGGGCAGACAAGCAAGGAAGAATTGGTAGCCCGACATACAAAACAGATTATAAATGGTCAAAATGTTGATCACCTCAATCCTCCCGATAACCTAATGAAATAGGCACTCATTGCTCTCATGGCCATTTCACAGATGAGGAAATGGAGTCAGAACAGGTGAAACCGTCTTCCCAAGGTTACACAGCTGGGAAGTGGCAGAGAATGGATCCAAACCCAGGACGTCCTGCCCCAGAGCTGTGCGCACAATCCCTGTGTTGTGCTGCCTTCACAACACTGACACTGTGATAGGACACTGGGTTTTGATGTATGCGCAGGATTTCTCATGCCGCGCAGGGCAGGATATACCAAGCCTGGGGAAAGACCAGCCCAAGCATAACAGTGGGAAAAGCACATGTTCAGGGCAAGTGGGTTAGTTAGGGATACCAGACACCAGACTCCCGTGCTGGAGGAAAGTGGCAATGAGATGAGGATGGGTAGGGAAAGGCTAAGAGTAAGGCTGAGCCCAGGCTAAGGGATCTGGACTTCTCCTTGTAGCCAGTGAGGACTCACCTGCTAAAAGACATGGCTAGATCTGGGATTTGGGCAGGAAAGCAAAGTTCGAACTGTCTCCCACGGGATGCTGAGTTCCCATTCCATCCCCTGCTGGCCCTGTGCTGAGGAGCACGTGGAGAAAGAGGCAGGCTTGCACCCCCCGCTTCTCTGCATTATGGTCTGTGCAGATTCATACAGACAGACCAGCTTTAATCTAGGTTTCCTGCTCCTTGCTATGGAACCTTGGAAAACCCGCTTCATCTTCCCAAGCCCGTTTCTCCCCCAGGGCAGGGAGAGAGTGGTTAGGGCCGCCTTGCAGAGAAGGCAGGTGGGAGGCAATGTGACAAAACGCAGGTACTCCAGCAGAGATTTTCTTCAGAGCCCTTCCCTTGATGCCCCTTCCACCCTCTGGGGAGCCTGCGGGGTGGGGTGGGCGGCCCCAGGACCCACTAAGTTCTAGGCTGCCAACAGGAAAGCCTGCCTCTGGTTTTATGAGTGTGTGCCCAAGTCCTGGGGTAAACTGCCAACTCTCAGCTGTCTCGGCCAGGAGCCACAGGCTGTTAGACAAAAGGTGACATTAGTCTAAGCGGCTTCTCTCCCTGACTACCTTTGCTCAGCACTCCCTCCTACTATGACATCACATTCCTATGTGGGGCATCTGGTTCCTCGGCAGGGGGATGCCGCATTCTAACCTCGGAGGCCACTGTTTGGGGAAGCCAGCCAAGCCAGGGGCTGTCTGCCTCCCTGTTGCTTCCTGTAGTGCTGCCAGCAAGAAGGAAGAGGAGGAAAGGGCCCTTGATCCTCGGCAACTCCATCCCATTCCTTGGGCAAGTCAGAGGACCGGTAGTGTCTGTGCAAAGGGATGCTCAGGGTCTCAAATGAACTCCAGAGCATCTCCACTGGCCCCATTCCCTCACGTGCAGGGGGATGGCATTCCAGGGTATGGAGGGTGTGTGCGGTGATAAGTCTGCGAGGTTTGGAATGCAGGAGACCTGAATTTGAGCACTAGCTTTGCAACTTTATGCAAGCTGCTTAACCTCTCTGTGTTCGTGTCCTAGGGGTGCGTGACAAAACTAGGGGGCTTAAACACATCATTTATCATCTCACAGTTTTGGAGGCTCCAAGCCCCCAGTCAAGGTGTTGGAAGGCTGGTTCCTCTGGCGGGCTAGGAAGGTGAATCTGTTCCGGGTTTGTCCCCTTGCTTCTGGTGGTTTGCAGGCAATCTTCTGCGTTCCTTGGCAAGTAGAAGCACTGCCCTCACCTCTGCCTTCATCTCCCTATGGCAGTCTCTGTGTGCATGTCTCCAAATTTCCCCTTTTGGAAGGTTACCAGTCATAGTGGAATAGGGCCCAGCCTAATAACCTCATCTTAACGAACTACATCTGCAATGACCCCGTTCCCAAATAAGGTCGCATCCTGAGGGACACTCGAGGTTAGAGCTTCAATACATGCACTCGAAGGGGCAGGGGACAATCCTGCCCCCATAACTCTTCTCTGCAGCTGTTTCTTCTTAGTGCAATGTGGATAATAATAAAGTCTGCCGCATAGGGCTGGGTGACAGTTAAATGAGCTAGGGAATGTACGTACCTGACAAAAAGCAGTCAGTAATCGGTAAATGTGATTTCCTTTCCCCAAAATGGGGAGAGAAATCTCTTCCACGTACCTAATCTGCTACCCATAAATTAACCAGACTTAGTATCCTAGCATGCCCCTCGTAGGAATTTAAAGACCATTTAATCTAACTTCCATTTCAAACAGTAAGGAAACTGAGGCCAACAAAAGTAAAAGCGTTTTTGCTGATTTAATGAGTAGCCTTGGGCTCGAACCAATTTTTCTCGTTAGAATAAGAAGCTGTCTCATCCAGAGAAAAACTCACTATATTAAAATACCCTATATATAGGTCCTCACTTCCCTACAACAACACGAAAAGTGCATCTCGTGTAGTGTAAGTTGTCTTTCTCAAACCTCCCTCACAGCCATCATCTTGCTTGAGCTTTGCTACAACACAACAAAATAAACCAGGGAAGAAGAACTTGCTCCTGTAGAAAAGAAAAGGAATCAGAGATGGCTGCAGTGCTAGTCCAAGGTCACAGGCCTACTCAATGATAAGGTAAGGATCAGAACTCAAGTCTTACTCATGCTTTTCCAGGGCTTTCTCCTCTACTGCATGGTTTTTCTCGGGCTCTCAGTCACTTTCAGATGGGAGGCTCCTACACAAGGTTCAGCGAGGGCTTCTGCCTCCAGCATTCCGGCAGCCTTTGGTTGGTCTCCCAGCCTCAAAGACATTCCACACAGCTACTCCAGATCCCCCTTGAAACACCCATCTTTCGTCATGTTATTCTGCCACTCAACCACATCCAAAGACACAAAGCTAACACGTGGGAAAAATATACCAAGGTCCCCAGATTCTGCTCCTTAGGCAGGGTGGAAATACTCACTTTGGCCCTGAGAATCCCAATCCTGAAGCTGGGCCAAGTGGGAAATATGACAGAGGGCCTGCCTGGGCACCCAGGTGGCTTTCTGCTTTGAGAAAGTCTCCCAGCCCTTATAACCCCAAGATGAGTAGAAATCATATTATATTCACTCTCCCATGGCCAGACCCAAAGAACCTACATGAGAATTTGAGTAAGCCATTTGCAAGAAATTTCAAGAAAGTACACTAAAAGAAATAACTAAGTGCATGTGGGGATTGATGAGCCATGGACCTAAGAAGTCAGAGAAGGCCAGAATCCAAGCTCTTAGCCTATGAGCTAATAACCCTGATTTACTGATCAACAGATTGGTTCATTCATTCATGCAGTAAGTCCCAAGTGAGGGACTATCCTATGATACGTTTGTGCTCAACACTGTCTGGAAGTTAGAAAGATAACACGGTCCCCACTCTGAGGGCACTCTATAGACCAGAAGAACCATAATATAAAGTCCAATGTAAAGCACACCCCTGGCCCATGGTATCTTTTATTAAGTGTCCATATAGGAACTACAGAATGTGAAGTCTAGACTTTTGTCAAGGCTATTACAAGCTAGAGATCTTAGCCAAGTAACTGGGCATCTCGGAGCCCCTAGTTCCCATCTGTAAAATGGGTATGTTCTATATTCATAACAAAAACCGTAAGAGCTCGCTACGTGGCTGCTATGCTTTCACTGCATTATCTCATTTAGTCCACAATTTAATCCTGTAAAGTAGGTGCTAAGCCATTATATTTCACATTGGGAAAGTGACCCATGAAAAGCCCAAGAAAGTTGCCGTTTATTTCCATAGGTACCGAGGGGAAGACACAGATTTGAGCTCTGTAGCCTGAGCTCTTAACAACTTTAATAAAAGCTTCTTCCCAGTGATGCAGTGAGGAATAAATGAAATTGCATATATGAAAGCATTTTTTAAAAAATCATAAAGTATTACATACATATGAGGGGGGTTGTTATTTCTCCCCTCTTTGGGCACGAATAGACTTCCAATAAGCCAAGGAAATTCTGTTTTAAATCCTACCCTCCCTTTATTCTTCAACTGTTGCAGTAAAATGAGGGTCTGGGGATTTGGGGAAATAGTCAGGAGCCAAGGAACCGGCTATAGAGATATGAGATGGGAGAGAAAGAACCACGGGGCCTCGTTGTGCACACAGTTTGCAAGCTGATATGCAGACTATTTTCTGGGACCAATTACTCTCATCTTAATTAATGAACACACAACCCACAATCTGTCTGAGAAATGAGAGGAAATATGGCACGTGCTTAGAGGTTGCAGTGTGCCAGCCCCCAGATCTGGAAGCACCTTCCTCAAACTGCTGGACTGAGAGTCGCCATGGAGACCGCATTTGAGCAACTGGGCTGGACAGAAAGCTCGTTCAAGCCACCTCTATGAAATGCACGTGTGAAGTGTTTGCTGCGTGGCTGGCACTGGCCTAGGCAGTGTGGAGCTCTCAGAGTAAAGGCAGACCACCGTCCGCCCTACAGGTCAGGGCAGAGAGGATTGTTTGTCCACTTCCCTGCCTTTATTTTGTGCCTCCAGTGTGCTCAGCACAGTGCCTGGCACTGCGGGTGACTCTGAGGCTGAGGCTGAGGCCACACTCTTGCTCTCTGGTCACTTAGCGAAGACAGTGACTGATGCCAACAGATAAATGTATTGAGTGCATGCTCCGAGCTGGGCACTGTGCTACCTAAGCAATGTGCATATATTATCTCACTGAATCCTCACTGAGGCCTCCTGAATGAACTGACTCTTGATTGCTAGGGTTTGTTGAGCACTTACACTGTGCTCTGCATGCTGTAGGCCCAGCACTGGTAGATGCCAGCATTTAAAAACTTAGGCAGGATCCCTGGCTGATGAATGTCAAAGCCAGGACTTGAATCCAGGCAGTTGAGCCTCAGAGGCTGAGTGAACATAACCATTACATTATAAGATATTCATTCACTGGATATTTTTTGAGTGTCTTCAAGGCAGACAAGAAGCTTCTATTTTAGTAAAGGGAACCGGGATAAGGGGAAACAAGCAATAAACACCTCCAGTTCATGAGAGACTCTGATTCATGCTATCAGGAAACTGTAGAGGGTGCGTTGGCACAAAAGGAGCCGGGGGGGGGGGGGGGGTGGTGGTTAACGTGGTCTTCTTCCAGCTCTGAGAAACAATGGGCTGAGTCACAAGTTAGTGGACTCTCCCTGAGGCCAGCTCTGGGACACAATACTGTGCAGGATGTCTGACAGACAGGTGGTGCTCTTGGGGTCCACACCCATAGAGGAGGGACAGGAAGTAGGGGTCAGCAGAGGGAGACGCCAAGCTGCGGTCCAACCCTAAGGAAGGTGCTGGCCAACCCCGAGGGGACTCCCAGTGCTGGAGCGGCCATGCGGAGCTGTCCATGTGGGACTCTGGGTGGGTGCTGCCTGGGGAGGGGCGGACCTTGGACAAGGCTGCTCTCTGCAGCTGAGTCAATCCCAGAAGGCCCAACACGAAGGAGCTGTCTACCCACTGTAGTCCTAGCAGCCGGCCCAAAAGACCCCTCCCTGCAAGGGGACCTGGGTGGCACTTCACAGGGTCCCCCTCAAGGGGTAAAAGAGGGACCTCTCTGAGGCTAAATCATAAATACAATGCAATAGAGAAAAGGATGAAGGAGGCCAAAAGCAACCCAAGCAAAGGGAGTGCTCTTCTTGTAGGGGAGAAAAGGCCGTTCCCCCAAACCATAAATAGATAACAGGGAGATGCTGTGGGAAGGAAAAGGAAGCACATACAACTCCAGTTTGGGTTGGGAAGATAGATTAACTTGTTAGACTTAAAACTCTCATGAGCTTTTGTTGGGTTGTGTTATAACCATCTTATGAATTTAATTAATCACGACTGCTTTCAATCAACAGTGTGTGAGGCCATTAAAAAATAGTAATATTTACAAAAGAGCATTTGGTATGTGCCAGGCCCTGTTCAATGTGCTTTGTATATACTCGTTCACATAATCTCACAATAACTATGTGACGTAGATATTATTTTACAAATAAGGAAACTAAGGCATAGGGAGATTGAGTAACTTGACCAAGGTTGCATAACTAATAAGAGGTACAGCCAGACTTCAAACTCAGGCATCTGGGCTTCTGGGTGATACTCGTGACCATTAGACTATTCTACTGCTCTGGGAGGGATCACTGGCTGTATTAACTGATGCACAGAATCCAGCTCATGGTGAGGGTCCTGCTCATCAGATGCCAGTAGGCATTGTAATCACAGATTTCTCACCTATCCATTTTCACTCCTAAAACCAGAGTGATCTTTTCAAAACCAAATTAAATATTCCCCATTTCAAAGGCCAAACTTCCCATTGGGTCCTCATGGTTCTGTAGGGCCTGGGCCTGTCTCTCCCGCCTTGCCCCACAGTACAGGCCCTGTGCGTCCCAACACCACCTCAGGGCCTTTGCCCATGCTGTTCCCACGGCCTGGAGAGTTCCTCCTCCTCTCTGTTCCCCCTCGGACTAGTTAATTCCTTCTCATCGCACAATCTTGGATCTCCTTGTTACTTTCTCTCTCATTACACATTTCGCTTTTCCTCCAGAGCACTGCGTATAATTTTAATCCTTCATTTGAGTGATTAACATCACAGTGTAAACTAAATAACCAATTGTGTAATTAGTTGTTTAATGCCTTTTTTTTTTTTTTCCCACGGCAATGTAATGCTGTCGGGAGAGGAACTCGGTCTTGTTTATTACTGTACCTCCCAGTGCCTAGCACAGTGTCTTCCAGAGCGAAGGGGCTCATCTGACACGGGATGCAAGTGTGAATGAAGCAGCTTCCCCGATACAGCGATAGAGGGAGGTCAAAGTAATTACCGGCTTCTGATAGCCCTGGCTCCTCTCCTGTAAACAATGAGATCTCCTTGCCTAGTTCTTGTGAGGATAAGAGCTAATGGATATAAAACCCCTAGCTGAGTCCAGCAATTAGCAGCCCACCAGTAATTGGTATCTATAATAGTACTATTTATATTTTTATTAGTAACATTACGAAAGGGGGGAGGGGTGTTATGGAATAGGGATTAGGAGTTCACACTATGCAGCCCGCACTTGAGAACCAGATTCCGGCCATGCCATTTCCTAGCTCGGCTGAACCTCAACTATCTCACCTGTAAAACTAAGGTGAGAAGAGTCTTACGCTTACGGGCTGTGGTGAGGATCAAAAATGAAATAAATAAAACATGTAGGGCATAGTCTTGCCTATCATAAGCTTTATCTCCACAAATGGCGTGGGTTATCATCACAAACAATAATCCAGCAAAAGAATTTAAAGACGGGCTTAGTATGCACAAAATGGTAAGTCAAGACCACGATTCTCAAACATGGGAAGTAGGAACACCTAGAAGAGAAACAAAGTTTCCACTGGAATACCAAAGGGCAGAACTATCATCAAGGAGCTAAAATCCAGGGCAGGCTGGTGTTGGCCCCGCCGATGCGATGCTGGAGAAAATATCAAGTATCTCATCTCTGGGAGCGTGCACGCACCTAGAGGCTAGAGGGCCACCTGCCAAAGGTGAAGTAGAAGAAATTGGGTGGGAGGTTGTGGTACAAGCCCTCATCTGAGTATCCTGTGTCTGTAATATTATGAAATAATAAGATTCTCTAAACTTTCAAATTCCACGCAGGAGTGTTTTCTTTCTTTAATTCAGCTACGTTTAGAAAAATAGGGGATGGGGCACCTGGGTGGCTCAGTTGGTTAAGAATCTGACTCTTGGTTTCAGCTCAGGTCATGATCTCGGGGTTTCATGAGATGGAACCCCGTGTCTGGCTCTGTTGCTGAGCCTGCTTGGGATTCTCTCTCTCCCCCTCTCTCTGCCCCTCCCCCACTCACGCTGTTTCTGTCTCTCCCAAAAATAAACTTAAAAAAGGAAAAGAAAAATAAAACTGGGGCATATGCATGCACCATTTTTCTGGAACACAGGAAAGCCTCAAAAGATGTCTGCACAGATTTCCTGAACATTCTAGAACCTCAAAGGAACACTGCAGGTTAAACCCCTATAAATCTCTGACTCTTGGGTTCAGTGTTGTTCCAAACTATACCGTGTGAGAATGAGTGGGAATGAAGTAAAACAAAGGCACATCCAATAAGTTTATTACTGTCACCTCTGCTTAGTTTGACACGTAAGACAATGGTCTCCTTGGGCTTCACAGTTAGCCTTGGCCCTGTCCCTGAAGGGCTTGATGTGGGCAGTCCGTCCCTGAGGCATCAGAAGAACACACACAGACGTGCTGAAGAAGGTGATTCTGTCAGGAGACGGCAGGAGAAAGCTGAGCATGTTCTATGACCCACCTGCCATATAATCTACTCCCTTACATGCACCTCACTGCACAATACATAATGCACTTCCTCATCGCATGTAGACTCAGATAATCCCATAATTTTCCTTTTTCATTCACTCATTAACTTATCTGACCTGTATTTATTGAGCGCTTACTGTTTCCATCTATTGCACTCTTACGGTACACCAGGTCCTATACCAAGTGCCCATCAAACTCACCCTCTTAACTTCGTATTTGGGGAAACAGATGTAGAGATTGACTTGCCCATAGCCTCCAACTGGGGCACTGTCCTCTAGGCACACTATGACTCACTGTCCTGATTTAATAAAGATACATGATTGTATCCATCATTATCAGCACGAATAACAACAATAGTAAGGATTGTTAGTACTTGACGATTTACCGGGAACACATACATAACCCATCCTATGAAGTGTGAGGGTAATTATTCCTGCTTTACAAATAAAGATACTACGACTCAGGCAGTATAATTAACAAGTTCATCTCGTTCATCCAGACAGCAAGTGGAAAGCAAGTCGGCTCTGAGAATACCACTCTGTGCCCCTTCATGCCTTTCAGCACAGGACACTTAATATTTAGTGTCTCCATTTTCAAATTCTCTCTTCTGTAACGCATTCATTATTTAATTGGATCTTTCCAAGAACACACTGAGATAGGGAGCATTGTCCTCATTTCAGAGCTGAGGACACCGAGGCTCAGAAAGGTGAGGTTACTTATACTAGATACACAGCAGCCAGGACTGACACCCACATCTTTGATTCTGACACGGTGCTTTTCTCTTTGACCCCCCACTGACACATACCCTCCTAAAAGGCCTCTTGTGGAGGCAAGGCAGGTTGCTGGGGTTGCCTGGAGAGTCCACACCCCAGGAATTTCCTTTTCCTTCTTCCAGCCATCGCAGGCAGAGGCCCAGGGTTCCTGGGGAGGTGGCACGGAAGAAGCACATGCTTTGCTCAGTACTAGGCCAGGCGCTTAGGAACTGAATCATCAGGGAGCTGACACAATTTCAAGTGCTCGCTGCCCTAATTATTTGATGATCTGTCATCACAGAAATGGAATGCAGAGGGAGGGGGGGGCAGTGTGCAGCTTGGGTCCCCGGAGAGGAAAGGCAGGTAGAAATGTTTCAGGCTCAGTTTACAGGGGAGAAATCTCCACTGAAGTTTAGGATCAATTCCAAATGTTGTTTCTCAAAAAAGGCAGGAAGGAAATGGCATTCATTGAGCACCTACTATGTGTCAGACATTGCTGAAAATACGACACGTATTACATGGACTAACTCCTTTGATTCTCACTATGACTCTGTGAGAGAGGGATTATGCAATTTGTAGCTGAGAGAACTAAGGATCGTGGCGGGGAACAGCCAGAGAGTGAGGTCAAGGCCAAATCAAGAAGCTTAGACTCACTCTTGCAGAAATCACCATAGTTTTATCCAGGAGAGTGATATGGTCGGAACTGTATTCTAGAAAAATCACTCTCTCTTGCTGTGAACTGAATGTATTTGAGAAAGCAAAGACTAGAAGCAATGGAGTTTTAAAAGCAAGTATTCAAGATAGGATGAGGGCTGGGTGTGCCTGGGGGGCTCAGTCATGTAAGCGTCCTACTGTTGATTTTAGCTCAGGTCATGATCTCATCGTTCATGAGAGCAAGTCCCAAGTCGGGCTCTGCGCTGACAGCTCAAACCTTGCTTGAGGTTCTCTCTCTCCCTCTCTCTCTGGCCCTCTCCCACTTACTCATGCCCATGCACAGACACACACGTTCTCTCTCTCTCAAAATAAAGAAACTTAAAAAAAAAATGACAAGGGCCTGTTACTAGGATACACAAATGAGGAGTGGCTGGATTTATGCATCAACAGGATGCTGAATCCACATCTCTAGAAGACAAACTGGAGGCCAGTGTGTAGGGAAGAGGTGGGAAGGAAAGAAAGCTCACGAATGGCACCCAGGCCTGTGCAACCAAAAGGATGGTGTTGCCCCTCGAGGACATAAGAATGCAGGCTTCAGGCACAGGCCTGAACACTCAACACTTGTTGAGACTGTGAGATGGCCAAGTGGAAATGTCTAGCTTGCAATGGAAATCAGGGCCTGGAGCTCCAGATAGAGACTGGACGGTGGAGGATTCACCAGCATAAAGTTGATATTTGCAGCCAAAGGCATGGAAACAATTGCTATATGAGGGGTACAATGAGATGTGTGAAGGGGGAGTAGAACAGAACGCCAAGGACACCAAGAACAAGAGCTCCCCCAAAAGGCTTAGTGAGGAGTGTCCAGTAGGACAGGAAGTACTGCAGAGAAACTGCATTTGCTTATAAAAGACTTAGTCTTCTTGTGTAAGGTATTCATTAAGAAATGAGGGTGGCTGCTTGGGGTGCCTAGATGGCTCAATCGGTTAAGTATCCAACTTTGGCTCAGGTCATGATCTCATGGCTTGCGGGTTCAAGCCCCATGTCAGGCTCTGTGCTGACAGCTCAGAACCTGGAGCCTGCTTCAGATTCTGTGTCCCCTCTCTCTCTGTCCTTCCCCAGCTCATTCTCATTCTCATTCTCATTCTCATTCTCATTCTCATTCTCTGTCTCTCCTCTTTCTCTTTCTCAAAAATAAATAAATGTTTAAAAAACATTTTTTTTTAATGAGGGTGGCTGTTTATCCATATTAAGAAAGCGTTATCTCTGATGTGACCTGTGTTATCCTGGGAAAACACACAGTACAATGGAGTCCATGTAAGAAATGACTCAGAACTCTGTCTAGATCAAAGGAGAAAGCAGGAAGATTGCGGAGTCCCAGCAGCTGACCTGGTAATAGATGAGTGAGCAAGAGTGGTGGCTGAGACCTCCCCCCATGAGTGTGTGCTGAGAAAAACACAGTGCTACTGCTCTTTGACATGGTGTTAATGCCTGACACACAGGTGATGCCAACCAAACATGGAAGTAGTCATATCTGAGCCTAAAGAAGGAATCCATGGAGAGTAATGCTCACAGTTCTACAAGGCTTGAGATTCACAATGCTCCTATGACCTTTCCAGCAAAGTAACTGAGACAGATTCCTTCTCACTGTCCTATCTTTCAAAAGTAGAAATTATTGAGAAATTTGTGGAAACTCACAGAACTGTAGGATCTCAGAATGGGAAGGGACCTGAAATGTTTTTTTTTTCCTAATTGTTACTTGATGAATTAAGTTGCTAGTTAATTCATTCACTCCACAAATATCTATTGAGCACTTTTTATTTGTAAGCACTGTTCCAGAGATGGGGGACACAACAAAGAACAAAACAGACTATGATTCCTGCCCTCATGAAGCTGATATTCTAGAGGGAAACATGTAACACTAAAAAGACAAGTAAATAAAATACAGTCTATCAGATGATAAAGAGCTCACTAGAGGAAAATAAGGCAGGATGAGCGTAGTGAGTGCTGGAGGGTTGCAATTTTAACTAGATTAATCATTATAAATTATTTTTATGGTTGTCTCAAGGGAATGGCCTTTCCTCACTACATTTGTTTTCACACCTATGAGTTAATTTGGGCCTTATAAAAAGGTGAGAAGGGCAAATGTCACCATCATTATCAGAACTAATTCATCAAAGATTTGTTTCTGGGCAGTCATGATACTGGTTGGTTCAAACACTGTCTCATTTTATTGTCACACTAATATGAATATAGTTACTATTAGTATCCTGTTTTAAAGATTAAAGGAAAAAACCCACAGAAGTAAAAAAAAGAGACAAACAAACAAACAAAAAAAAAAAAAACAAACCTTCTTCCCACAGTCCTGAGCTTGAAGTGCAACGCTGCCATCTACATAATGGTAGGCTGGTTGCTTAACTTCCCCAAACCTCAGTTGCCTTATGTGTGAAATGGGAGTGACAAGATCCAGCTCACAGAGTTGGTATAAGAATTCAAAGACATTCGGACATGACAAGGTAGGAGTCAAATCAGATACATCTGATTCCCAAGCACAAAAATTTAAGCACACATTATCCTGACTCACTTTTTGAGCTGAGGAAATTGCTAAGCAGTGGTGATTACAGTAATGATAAAATTACAACACTGATATGATCATGTAAAATAACCATGACTCAGCAGTCCAGACTGCCAATTTAGAAAAGAACAATTACATTCTTCATTGTACTTAGACCTTGAATTTCTGCCAGTGTTAAAACCAAAAGGAAAGCAAGACTGTATTCTATGTAACATCAAATTTCCCCAGGTTTGTCATTCACTTCCCAGACTTGGTTTCTCCCAAACAGATACGTATGCATGCCAATACATGCATGCAGCCCTGGATATAACAATCATCAACTCTCTTACAATGCCTGATGGTGGAGTGTAATCCAAGCCCTTTATACATAACTTACTTAACTAACTTAATCTTCCCCAACAGTCTTAATGAGGTAGTAACTATTATCATTATACAGAAACTCAAGTCCAGAGAGATCAAGTAGGTTACCTATCACATGGTCACAGAGTGGTAGAATGCCATGTGATTCCAGGCATTTCAATGTCAGAGTCTATACTCTTGACCTTATGCTATGCTCCATCATTTGCATTACTCATATCACCACTGGTCTGTCTTCACAAGTGTGATGCGTTCTGTCTGGAATATCTCTTTCCTCTCTCACCTTTCTACATTCTCACCTGATTAAATCTAACTTTCCCCTCAAGACTCAGCTCAGCAACATCTCTGTTGAAAAACCCTAACTAACCCCACCCACCTCCAATCTCAATGGGTATCCTTTCCTCTTCTCTGGGCTCATGCACCTTGTGCTTATCTCTATCATAACACTTCAAGAGATGCTCACAATGTCCTGTATTTGTCCTTCCCACCTACTAGATGTGACTTTCTTTAAGCCTAAGACTGTTATCTGGTAGAATACATGGAGAACAGTAGATCCTCCATAAATATTTGTTCAGTATATACGTTAAGTGTCGACTGTGATAGCTATATTGGTGGTTACAGTCCCAGTACATACTTTCCTGTGCTTTTTCTCACATACTTGAAAATTCCAACCAGAGAATTTCAACCAAGGGAGTTCAGGTATGGTTTGGGATGGAGATAGGGACCTGACCAGCCTAAGGCAACTTCTCTCTGTGACTTGTTCAGGAGGGTACACATAATCCAGGCTTAAGGCATTTAGTGCAACCCATTACACTAGCCAGAATAATCCAGAGTGGGTAACTGACTTACAAAGGTACAATCAGAGGACGCTTGGAAGTTAGTTCAGAAGCTGAATGAATTGAAATGTTACTCTGCTCTCCAAGGGAGGCCGGAGGCATGTAGCCCATGCTGACATTGTCAGGTATTGGAGACCTCAAGGTGATGAAAGTGGCTCCATCAAAGATAGATCAAAGACACAGAGGGATGATGTCTTCATGATATTAATCAGTCACAGGTTCAAACCAATTTTGAGTTCTCCCAGAACTGTGGACTTCTCAAATGCATAAATCCCAATTTTATTTGATTTATTAAACAAATGCATTTTAAATATTTTTCTGTCCACCTGGTTTCATTTGTTGGCAATAGAAGGAAGGGTACAACATTAAGGAATGACATGGGCAATAGCAAAGGTGAGGAAGTACAAAACATCATGGGAGATGCTATTGAATTGTACCTGAACTTAACTGGGTGGTCGCTGGGGACTCTTTGGAAAGAACTACTTTCAGACCTATGTCTTAGAAATATAACTCTATCTCACTAGGTTTCCACTACTATTCTATACCTACATCTCTTTGTGTTTAGTTTTATAGCTTATTATTAATAAGGAAAAAATAATAATATACCAAGATTTCCACTAATACATAAAAAATGCATCTCTGAAGTTAAGTGGAAATGATATTCTCAGGGAAGATTCTAGGGAAAATAATGTTTCTGAGAAACAGATGGTATCTCAGAGCCTCGAGTCTGTTGGCTTATAACACCAAGGCAACGAACTTTATGCCAACAATTAAACTAGTCTTCCCAGTAAAATGGCAAACCCCTCAATCACATGGCTCCTGATGATACTGCCAGTATGAAGTGTTTAGATTCCCTAGAGGAAAATAAGAAGAAAACTATAGCACCACTAACAAGAGAAGATTATAGGGTAAGGAGATAAGAGAAGACAAATAACATTTTCTCAACAGCTAGTCAGGGCCACGTAATATTCTAGGTGCCTGTCATTCATCAGCTTACTGTGTCCCTAAAGATCAGGGATGCAGGCTCCAGCTTGCATGACCTGAGAGTCCACTACATCATGTGTGATTTTTAAAGTTTCAAAAACGAAATCATGAAAGTGCGAGGTAAATACTCCCACTCTCCACCACCCAGCTCAAATACCACATCTTTCATCCAGTTTCCATAACTCTACCCCTACTTTGGTTTGCTTCTTCTCTGGCATCTGAAAGCACTGACAGCTTATCCTAGACAATTTAACATCCAGCCACCTAGGGACCTGAGGATTTCTTTTCCTATCATTTCTATTAGTTAGGACAGTTTGCTCAATTGCTTTTTTAAGAAAAAGGTAGATTGAGAAGAATAGAGGGTGTGGTAGTTATCAGACTATCTTCAGAAATAGTCTGGGTAGCCCTTATTACCACATGGTAAAGTTGTATTTCTCCACTCCTTTAAAGGTGAGTGGGGTCATGTGACTTGTTTGGCCAATGAAATTGTGAGCGGAAGAAATCTGTATTACTGGCAAGAAGTTTTAGAGCCAGTGCACATTGACCACATTTACTTCCCTACATGGAAACATGTACATTTACATGGAAACATGTCAAGATAAAGACTGTATCTGTGATTGATGATGGTAAGAAAGAGCTCCCCAATGAACATGTGGGTTAGCATACAGAATAAGCAAAACCCTTGTAGTATTAAAACACTGAAACTTGGGGATGTTTGTTACTGCAGCATAAATCAGCTTATCCTGACTGTTTCCGATGGATTGGTTACAAAGACACAGAAGTGTCCTCTGGATTCCAAGGTTAGAAATGCAGCTGGGATGGAAAAAGACACTAGAACTGGGGCCTATAAAGCTTCCCAGCTGTGCCTCATTCTGTGTGTGCTTTCTCTTCCTCCCTCCATCTCTGACTGCCTCTCTCTGTCTCTTTGTGTTTCTCTTCCTGTTTCCCTAGTTCCTGGGTGGGAAGAAGGGGAAGATGTTTGTCCTAAACCTTTTGAGCATATTTGTCACAATTTCCTGTTTCTCCTGTCTCTCCCTCTCATTCTCTCTCTCTCTCTCTCTCTCTCTCTCTCTCTCTCACACACACACACACACACACACACACACACACACACACTCATCATTACTTGGTTGTATTTCCAAATTAACAGGGAAGGGACTCTGATCAGCTTCACTTAAGATCAGGGGCCCACCCCTAGTCCAGTCAAACATGGTCAGTGCTGACAGAAAGAAAAAAAAAGAGCTGTCCATGGGGTAGGCATTTAAGGTGGCTTAGTATGAGTTTGGTATATAATAATAGTAGCTAATACTGAGACAAAGACTTCTTTGTGGGGGTGATGCTTTGAAGAGCTTCATGTCAATTAACACTCAGAAGCCTTAGAACAACTCTATGGGTTAGGTACTAATGTGACAAGCCCTATTTTATAGACCAAAAAAAAAAAAAAAAAAAAGGAAAATAGACACACAGAGGTAGGGTAATGTGCTCAAGGTCACAGCTGATAAGCAGATTGGATATGTGAGCCTAGGCAGTCTCACATAGGAATCCTTGCACTTGACCTCGAAGCCATGTTGCCTTTTAGAATGTAATTGGCATCTGCTGTAAACGCTTTGTCTCTCCAAGCAGAGCCGAAATCCATGATAAAAATTCTCCACACCTATAAAAGTGCTTTAATAAAGGAAGGGACCAGCATTATTAAGCACTGTGGTAGATGCACCCACATTAAAGGACTACTGTCATTGAATGGTAGGGGATGTCCCTCGAGAAGTTAACTTACTTGCCCAAGATTTTATAATCAGTAAATGACAGCCATGACTCAGACCCAAGTCTTCTGATTCCAAATCTAGCATTCTTTCGGAAATACCAGGGTATTTCTCCCAGTGTCAGGAATCACGAATAAATCCTATTCCCCTCCTACTCAGTGCCTTCAAATGACAGCACCGCTGCTGGCTCTGAAGGCAGTGACAGAAGTCCTTTTCTCACAGTGGCACTAGGGAAGCTCAGAGGCCAAACTCCAGACCTTTCCTAGCTACACTACCCTAGCACCAGGCTTTTGTAGAACCATCCGTATTCCATGCCAAAGAAGAAGCATCCCTGAGCCCTGGAGTTCAGAGCTGACAGGGACCTGAGATCTCACCACGCTAGGGGTTCCAGGCTAGGCTCCCATCCCAGCAGGAAACTGGAACTGGAACCAGGAACTTGGCAGCAGTTCAGGTGGTCAGAATGAACACATATGGAGAAGTCAGATGGGGAAAATGCAACCCGAGGCTGTTCGTGGTCGGGTGAGCCATGAGATTTCTTCCTGGGCCACCTTTTCTCTGGGTGACTGCATATCTGACTTTTCCAGACCCCTTTTCTGAGGACAGAGCTCTTAATATTCCATCAGACTCTGCTGTTATTGGCTCAGGTTCTGAGAAGACAGAGTCTTGAGGAGCAATGATTGTTGCTGAAATCTGGGAGGGCTGGGGACCAACCTTACACACCTTACACACACCCTTTCTCTACAGGAAATAACAGTACTGATAAAAATAGCAACAATGATGATTATTACCATCTGTGAATCACTTACCATGGGCTAATCAGGAGCACACTCATTTGTCGATCCAAAACATAATTAGAGAGAAGACTAAGGCTGAACGATTTGTCCGAGATCACACAGCAAGTAAGCCAAAAACCAGGATTTGAATTCACATTTGTCTGATTCCCCCAAGATTTTCTCTGCACAGTGCCGTCATCCTGGTGGACAGATGATCCTCAGCAACCCAGGGAATGGCCCTGAAATTGACCAAATGGGCTCATTACTCCCTAGATGAGGAGGAAAAAGAAGGAAAAGGGGAAGTCGGGAAAACAACGAGAATGAAGAAGCTATAGACAGCAACGGATAGGAGGAGAGAAATAGCAGGAGGGGAAGGAAGGCCAAGAGAACACAGCTGCATTGACAATCTTATGTAATTCTAGAGGAGAGAAAGGTGCAGAAGGATTATAGTCTGGGTAATTGTTCTTCTGACCTTAGCTCCCCAAAGATCAATGGGAGTGCCAGCAATCTAAATGACTAAGTACTTCTGCTATTCCTCAAAGCCAGATTCTTTTCCAGAAGAAAGGGGGGAAGGAAAGATCAGCAGATTCCAAAGGCTGGGGACCAAATCCCCCTCCTACTGCTTCTGTGCCTGGGAATCCACATTCTGCCTCTTGGTGCTGAGGGAGTGCCTCTGTTCTCAGGGGGCCAGTGGTAGGGAGTTGGCAATTTTATCGTTCCTGGAGTTCAGAAGCAAGCAGCACTGGGCTCCAAGTGCCGCTATGCTCCAGAGTCTGAGAGTTCAAACACAGAAGACTCCGTTTTTTTCTCTTTGATTCACTTTGTCTTTCTGTGGCACCTTTCTTGGAGATCAGCAATTTACAACTATCTGTGACATACGTGCCATCCTCAGGGAAGGAGAGAGGAGGGCCAGGAAAGGTAAGCAGAGCCCAAGTGACAGGGATACCCCTTCTGCCACATGCCTTCCAGCATGGGGTGCTCCTCATATCAGGGTTCAGGCTCCCACCACACCTCATCTGCCACATTCAGGCTTTGGAGAGACACAACATGCAGAAGGCTTCTACTGCTTTTCTATCTTAAGTGCCTTAGAAAACTATTGGCCTGAGTGTTTAAAGCTTTCTCTGTTCTGGGGACTGGGGCTGAAGAGCTCCTTGACTAATTAGCTCACTGACCTTGGAGAAGTTACTTAGCATCACTATACCTCAGTTTTCACTAACTATAAAAGTGAAGATAATCAACATATGTACCTTATAGTGTCCATGGGAGGATCAAATAGGTTAATATACACGTAAGGTGATTAGAGCAGAGCCTGGCAATCTGTAGATAATGCAGTGCAAGTTCCCAAGAAGAGGTTAAAGGGTTCTCTTACCTTGTTCTTTCCCTTGAGCCTAACCTAAGATGCCAGCTCTCTGCAACAGTGGCTCTGGATGAAACAGAACAGAGGGGAAGGGGGAAGCATCACCGGAAATAGAATGGGAAAGAAGAAAAGAAAGGAAGGAACAATACTCGTCAGTATCAACGACAAGCCAGACATATGCTTGAGGCTTCCACATGTGCTGCTGTTATTTTTAATACTAATACATTTAATGATGGTAACAGTGTTGTAGTGAACACAGTGCTGGCATGCTTTGTGCAGGGAAAATCCTGTTGGTATGAAATGCACAAGCTCACTTAGTCCCGACAACAATAAGAAAACACAGGTTTCTATTCATTATCCCCATTGTACAGATGAGGGAATCAGGTTCAGGGAAGTGAGGAGACCCGCTTTTTGGAAGTGGAATTCAAAGCCAGTGCTGCGACCTCATCTATGTACCACTGAAGCTGTGAGGGTGTTAGGAGTCTAGGCCTTCTGGGGAAGAAGCTGATGAGAATAAGTCCCAGGTCCTAGGAGGGAGAACAAGATAGCTTGTTCAGGAACAGACGCTCCTTTCATTTCCACCATCAGAAGAGGTGACCAGGCAGGGTATTAAATCTCGTCAAGGTCTCCAGAAAGAGACAAAATTCAGAGAAGACAATGGCTTGACCAAAGTCACAAGACGACATGGGTAGAACGCCCTCTGAGATGCCCTGATAGGACACTGCACTTCTGGTCTCATGGCCCTACTATCAATGCAGGCTTACCCTTAACATCACCTCCTCATAGAGCCCGAGGCAGCCTGCCCGAGCTGAAACACACTCTCCATCACACTCTCGCCACCTACTGCACCATATTTTTCTTCATGATGTTCATCGTTAACACTTAATGCTACATCACATCCTTACCTATTGTATTATCTGCCCTGCCTACATCATATAAAGGTAAACTTCATGAGGCCAGGGATCTTTGTCTCTTTTGCTCGCTGCTATATTCACAGGAAATTAAAGCAGTGCTTGGCTTGTGATCAGCACTCAATATTGTTGGATGAATGATGAGCTAATTATTAATTAATTAATCACCCCATGTTATAATTGTCTTGGCACTCTTCAAATCTCCACTATTTATAATCTCAGTGAGATAAGGGATTGGATTACTAGTGTTTCCTCAGTGTTTAGTACTATGCCTGATATATAGTAGGTGCTCAATAATTGTTCTAAAATGAATGAATGAATAAATCGATGGGGCAGAACTGAATCGTTAGCTCTTACCCTAGTCTTTGTTTCTCCTCCCTGGGTACTGGGAAGTTCACTGGAGAGGATAAAGTTGGAGGCAGCCATGTATATAAATGTGGCTTAGCCAATGGAAAGGGGAGGGAGATGTGTCCAAGGACAGGCATCTGAGAAATATAGCCTGTTAAGGTGCACCGAAACCCCAACCACTGCCCACACTTCCATGACTTAGTCAGAAAATACCCCAAAAGCATGTCCAGTGACTTTGACATCCTGGAACTGAAGGACTCTAGGACACAGGTGGTGCTCTCATCTTTTTAATAAAACTTTACGACTCAATCAAGATTCTGAGTTATTGTTTCTTTTAAATACACAAAGGGTCTGTGGCTTCAGAGGGTGTGAAAACTCTTCGTCATATCTTGACAGAATATTTCTCCATCCAAGGGAGGAAAAACAAGCCCAGCAAGGTAAGCACCCGGAATAACAGATGTGTTTTTCCAAGATTATGCCCAAGGGAGAGAAAATAAAGGCTTGCTGGATGCAGATGTCCCAAAAGCAGCAAGTTTATCCTGTAACCTTGCCAAGGCAATTCCTGCTGTTCTCAATGTTAATGCCAGAGTAACAGAAAGAAGAAGAATATTCAAAGAGTAAATCAACTTGAAGCTCCAAGGCAAACAACAACAGAAATGGGAGGGCCTTCCAGGTTTAAGTCAATCATGAAAATCGGGCTGTGCCTCTCCTTCCTTACTGATGCAGGGTTTTAGCAGAGCCGGTTTCATCTTGGAGGCAGGGAGACATCCTGGGAGGGATCAGAGCGGTCTGGGTTGGGACTGAGACTCTTCTACTTCCTGTATGACCTCAGGCAAGTTACTGAGCCTCTCTGATTTGAGGATACTGGCAAGGCAGACCCCACCCTAAAACATCTACCTACATTGCCAGTGATGCTTGATAATATACTATTAGCAGTAAGCATTCCCTACTATGAAGAATTCCTCCTCCTTGCAATCCTAGTTGAGTCAGTAGACATAGGAGACCACATTCTAGCAATGCGCCAAGAACACGAAGCTGAAGTCCTACAGCTAGGATTCAAGTTCGTATCTACTTACCTCCAAAGCCTGTGGTCTTGTCACTGTCCCTCTTAACCTTCCAAAGTTGAATCATGAAAATTGGGACCCACAGAGTTGGTTCAAATGAAATCAAGCTTAATACCTAACACTAACTCACACGGCAGAACGGTACAAGGGAAAAAGCACTACTGTGGAGTATGAAGACCCAAGTTTAAATCCCAGGCTTGAGCATGTATGATGTTCTTATGACCTTGAGAAGGTCTATTTTTTTCTACTTGACTGAGTTTCAGTTTCTTTATGGAAAAAAATGGGCAAATGCCTGTGTCAGTCAAGATACACTAAGTTGTGTTGCAGTAACAAATAGCACCAAAACGCAAATGGCTGAAACCACTGGAGATTTTTTTGCTCATGCTATACTTCTCTTTCCATTCATTTGGGGTCTCTTCTCTACATCTGCCTCACCCCAGGATCTAGGCTAATGAAATATCTACTGATTGGAACACTCCTGGCAACCCTGGCAGAGGGAAGAAAAAACCCAAGACAGTCTTGTGTCTGCGCTTAGATGCTCAGCCGGAAATTAACAAACTTGACTTCTGGAAGCTCACAATTCCTTAGATAGAACTGGTTGCATAGTACTTCCAACCAGTGCAGGCCAGGAATCATGCTCCTGCTATGCTCTGAGAAGACTAGAGAAAGAAACCTTTTTCTGAATGGCATCAGCGGCTACTTAGTTACTCATCCTGATACCTTCATAGGGGCGCCAATAAGATGAAATGAGAAAATATGTAGACAAATGCAGTAAAGAATAAATGTATTCTGAGTTTTTGAGCCTTAGAAGCAATGAATGAACAACTCTCCATCACTTTTTTCTCCCCCCCATTTGAATGCATATCTTTTGAGAAATACAACTGGTGGGGACTTCAAAGTTTATCTGCTGAGGTCAGAGGTTTGTATGTCGTAGCCCAATAGTTCGGGATGCAGTAAAGGAGTGTACCTTTCTCTACAAGACACTGAAATGGTAATGCACACTTTAAGCCCATGCAAAAGTATGTAATCCATGATAAGGATCATAGAATTGTAGGATTTTAGATCTGCAAAGGATCCTGGCTATCCTCAGTCCATGTGCTCATTTTGTCAGAGGAGGAAAGAGAAGTCCAGAGAAGGGCCATGACTTACCCACAGTCACACAGAAATAGAGTGGCAGGGCCAAGACCAAAGTCCAGGTCTCCCCTTCTCCAGGCCACATGGTGCCATGGGTCCCTTTCCCCTGGTTTTTCATTCCGATACGGGATGTTGATATCAAATCCAGACGGCTTGTGGGGGATGTTTTCCTTTAAACCTTGTGAGTCATTGATCCAGCTATACCCCCAAACCATTACTTAATAATAAGTATGAAAAAATAAAGGGCTGTCTATGGGATTTTAGCCAGTCTGCAAAGGCCTAATTTAATAAGCATTAAATACCTGGTCCTTGGGAAAGATTATAGGAAAACTGACTTAAAAACAACAACAACAACAACAACAAAAATTAAAAAATTAAAAAAACAAAACAGGGGAGCCCGGGTAGCTCAGCCGGTTAAGTGTCCAACTCTTGATCTCAGCCCGGGTCTTGATCCCAGGGCCGTGAGTTCAAGCCCGACATTGGTCTCCATGTTGTGCGTGGAGCCTACTTAAAAAAAAAAAAAAGACAAAAATAAACAAAATCCCTGTCCTCAAAGAGCTTCCTGTCTAGTGAGGGAGGAGACGTGAGTACAGAGACAAATTATAGCATCAACACGGCTAAGTCAACGGTATTCTGAGGGTGCTGTGGGAACCCAGAGTGGGGGTGGGGGTGGGAAAAGGGGTGTGAGGGGAACAGTCAGGGAAAGCTTGCCAGAGGAGGTTTCACCTGAGCCGAACCCTTCAAGCATGATGAGGATGGAGTTGGGGAGACAGTCAAAGGAAGAAGAGAGGAAGGGCATTCCAGGCAGAGGCAGGGGCCCAGGCCAATAAGTGGAGAGGGAAGACAGCACAGCTCAGTGAGGGCACTGCTGGGCCCAGGCATCTGTACAGAACAGGCAGGACATAATGGTGAGCTGAGCAGGGGCCAAATCTCCAGGCCCTATGAACTAAAGCAGAAGCGTCTGGACATCCATCATCTGAAAGCTCCAAGGAGTGGCGATCACTGTTCCTGCTCTGGCTAGTCTACAGACTGGGAAGACTGGCTTTGAAGGGGTTGGAAATTTGCTCTTCTCCGGCAAAAACCAGTCAAGTGGTTTAGAGGAGAAAATGAACCCACTTCAAGAAAGCTCTAAGTTGTGATTTCTGATAAGTGGTGTTCTTGGGTGTCAATAAAACAGCTCAAGACCCTGCTTCCTTCTCCTGGGCTCTCAGAGTGGAGGTACACTCATTTCCTCACAGGTCTCTCCCTACCTGCCCCTGCGTGTGGGAAATTTCTGGTGAAAAACAAGCCACATCAGCTGATCATTTCTTTCTTTTTCTTTTTGCTAATCATGGAATAAGCAAGCTCACCCTAAAGGACACACAATAGATATCACTGATTCAACAGGAGGCCTTGGAGGCTAGCTCTTCCTCCTCAGGGGCACCCAGACACCCTGTGCTCCTCTAGGCCCCAGCACTTTGTACTGGCACCTCTCCTCCATGGCGCCCTGGCACAAGAAAGGCCAGGAGCTGCCTCTCATGGCCAATGCCTAACGAAGCTCGGGATGGTGGTGGGGTGAGGGGGAGACTCATTAAGTGCTGACCAATGGAAAGGATAGATGAATCCGTGTTGCAAACTTGAGTCTGTATTTTGTGAATTTAGTTATGTGAAAGTTCTTACAATGGAATCAACCTATGATAGTTGTGCACTTAACAAACCATTCATTCAACAAATATGTGAATGCTCATTTATAGGCCAGGCACTGTTCTAGGCTTTTGGGGGTGCATCAGTAAATAAAATAGGCAAAATCCTCGCTTACGGTGTTTATGCTCTAGACAGTGAGCCAAGCAACGAACAAACAGACAAAGAGAGAATCCAATCACAGATGGGGATAATTTCTCTGAAGAAAAAAAATTAAACAATATGAAAGGAATACGGAGTAACCAGGAATGGTTCAGGGAAGGTCTCCTGCGGAGGAGACCTTTGAGGGGAGACCAGCATGGGGTGAGGGAGCAAGTGAACGTATGTTCATGCAGAACATTCCAGGGAGGGAGAAGAGTACATATAGGCCCTAGAGAAGGCTACCTGCTCTCTGTGTTGCTGGAACAGCAAACAGTTTGCTTTGGCCAGACGAAGAGAAGCAGGGAAGAAAATGAGGTCAGAGATATCTAGGGGCCACAGGCAGGGCCTCCAAATCACCTGTTTAAAAACTACATATTTAAAGCCTTTAAATAGCTTAAAAAAAAAAAAAGTGTTGAGTTTTTCAGCCTCGATGTCCCCATCCATAAAATGGGAATAACTGTACCTCATAGGATTGTTGAGAAGATTATAGGAGATGCTCCTGGCACAAGACAAACTTCAGTATATGTTGTGGTGAAGGTTAGCTAGTGTCACTGCTGTCCTTGTTAGTGTCTCTGCTTTATAATCAGGGTGGAGAAGTTTAGGGCTGACTTCCTTTGACTTTCTCTGACTTTGTCTCCTTTCTGTGGCTCTGTCTTCCTTTTTGCAACAAGAAGGGAAGGAGATCACCCTGGGGTTGCTCATAAACAATCCGGTTTGAAAAGGTGAATCACTGACGAAACATGTCCAGGTATAAAGAAACGTTGCACATCCAGCTACAACAAGAGCTATGTAACTCTAATCTTTAAACAAACTGAGAACTGGAACCACACCCCATCTGAGCACCTGTGGGTAGTATGTTACAGTGGGAAAGCCTACGCTTCATCAGAGACCTGGGTTCAAGCCCGAGGCTCACCAGTTACTAAAGAGCCATCAGGTTCCTGGACAAGACTAATCAGCCTCTCTGAGCCTCAGTTATCTTCTCTATAAAATGGAGAAATAAATACTTGTGTCAGAGAGAGAGAATAAATAAATACCTATATTTAAGTTGCATAGACATGGGATAACCACTGGCAATGTTGAATAAACGATAGTGATTATGCTGGGGAAAACATGTTTGAAAAATCACGTACATATAAAGGCCAGCATCACACCAGTGGGGTTAACAGCATAGGTGCATTTTGTTACAGGACTGAGATTGCCTTTGAAAGCAGATGGGTCGAATACACTTGGGATTTTATATTAGGCATTTAACGAGGGCCAGCGAAGTAAAAGAATGGTATTTGATCAGGAGGAAAAAAAAGAAGCCTTTTTTATAGAGGATGTTAGCTTACAGAATTGCCTCTTATTCAGGAGCAGCATGCCCCAATACAGAAAAGAAAGACGGAGGAATGGGCTTTATATCCAGCTCCCTTGTGTGATCTCTTCTAGAATCTCTGAGTTAGAGGTTCCTTCTCAAAAATATAAGGCAAATACCACGAAGCTACTGCCCTCTGTGTAAACACAAGATCCAATGGTAGTCTTGATATTTTTATTTCTCTTGATTCGAAACACTGTGTAAAACTTCATATTTTAAATACAATCAATCTCCTTTAAAAGTGCTAAAATCTCCCAGCAAAATGAAAACGATTTTCTCCTAAAGGCTCCAACCCTCTTGCACTTTTCCTGTTGGGGTGCTGTTACATATTCCCACTGAAGTATTTAAATGTTTAATGTTAATTAGATGATGATGAGGCATTATTTTCCAAGACCGCCCTGCATGGGGCAGAATCATCACTCTCATTATATTCCATTTCAAACAGGGGGGTCTGGAAAACAAAATCATTAGCAGAGTGCCTGAATGCTGTGGGCCGGCCTCCCTGGATAATGCCCTTGCCCAGAATCAAAGTTCTAGCTCAACACCTTTAAAATGAAGTTTCTCATGACATATATACGTGTGTGTGTATGTGTGTGTGTGTGTGTGCGCATGCATATATGTATATGTATGTGTGCATGCATATATGTATATGTATATGTATATGTATATGTATATGTATAGAGAGAGACAGACAGAGACAGACAGAGACAGACTTGTTTAAAGGCCATTTCTTGGTTTGAAATCTCCTACCTAGAGAGGTGGCTGGGTGATTTAAAGCACACTGCTGAGAAAATTCCCCAGCTCCTTCCCTTGCTCGTGTCCATCTGTCACTATGTGTGTAGTTCCACTATTAGTATCAGACCCTGGGGAGAAGGACATTTTCTAGCCACTGGATCTGACGTTTGGAAGTCTTTTATGGCATCTCATTAACCATAGATTAAAGGTGTTAGCTTTTAAGGCTCTAATCTATCTCTCTAGTTCTCCCTCCGGCCACTGTCCCCCACGTCTACCTTGGCGGCCTCAGCCATCCGACATCATACTCCCTTGCCACATGCAACTCCTCACTGCTTCTGAATATGGCATGTATTCCCAAGCCCCTGTGCTTTTGCCCCTGCTGTTCCTTCTGTTGGGAACTCTCTCCCCTTTGTTCTCTGGCCAGCAAATCCCTATTTATTCTTTTCAAAGCTTGGTAAAATGTCTTCTCCTTTAGAAACGACGTGCTCTTCTGCTCCTTTGTACTTGGTGCTTCAACAGCACTCGGCACCTAGCTCTCCCATAGTGCCTCCCAACAGATGCCACCAAGAAACACCGTGAGGTCCTTGTGGAGCGGCTGTTAGCTAGGGTGCAAAGAAAGAGCAGGAGCTTTGGAATCAGACAATCACCGATTCAAATTCTAGCTCAGTCACCTTCTGGCCAAGTGGCCTTGGGCAAAAGGTGTAACTTTTCCAACTCCCCCATTCCTCAAACATACAATGGAAGCAGCCATACATAACACACGTATGGCACGTCTGAGATGAGAATTAACTATCGTGGTGTAGGTAAGGTGCTTATTAGGTAGAAGGTATCAGTAAGTAGTTGCTAATACTGTTTCCCCAGCTCTGTAATGGGGACTCAGTAACTATGTTCTGAGCCTTATTATTCTCTAGGTATGCATTTGTAAAGACAACCAACACTTAAAGGTGTAACATTTCAAGAGGGAAAACTTACCATGAATCAATTAATCAGAAACTAGAAGTAAAAGATTAGTGTTCTATTTTTGCCTGCATATCAATTCTCATTATATGCCAGTTAGGTCACTGTGACATAAGCCTTTTAAAGGAAGTTCCAAAGATGGGGAGAACTTATGACTAGGAGGAGCTTGATCTGATGTTGGGGCTCAATGAATGCCAATCACATCTGCCAGATGAATCAGCGGTGAAGTAATCATGCTCCCCAGACAGGAAACTCAGTGTGAGGGGCGTCAGGGTCAGTGGACCTGACAGTAGGATTTCAACCCATGGCAGGACAGCAAGTTTGCACTGGCAGGAAGTAGAATGGCATTCACCCCTTGGAAATAAGAGGCTGAGATGGAAAAAGGGAAAGATTAAGGGAGGAGGGAAGAAAAAGAAATTAGCACAATGTGTCAAGGCCCAAGTAACAACATCCGTGAATAGGAAGGTCCGGTCCAGCTCTTCAATGTTTGACTTATTCATTCCTTTCTACATTCATCTATTCATTCATTCAAATATTTATTGAACACCCACTGTGTTCCAGGTGAGGAGCTAGAAAATAAAAATGAATTAAGTATTGTTCCTGCCTTCTTGGAACTCACGTTCTACTGGGGAAGGCAAACATGTGACTATTTTACTCTGTTTCTATCAACCGTTTCCCCCATTATTCTCCCACCATGAGTAGTAAAGTTCTTTTTGTAAATGTCAGCCTGGCATTACTACGCAAAGGAGATCAAGAGAAAAGGCAGGGTTCTTCCCACACTTAAGCCAGAGTTTAAAATAGAAAACACATGGCTCAGGAGTCAAAATTGAAGATTCCAGTCTCTCCCCAAGTCGAGGTTCTTATTTGAGAGCTCTTTTCTCTAACCTTAGAAGATTAAGGTATTGTTTGAACAAGAGCTTTGCCTTAATAATTTTATGGAGAATATTTTGAAAGATATTGAAAAAATGAGACACAGGAGTGGGGCATTTTGCTGAGAGAAATCCAAGTGGCAAAGAAGGATCTGCATTTACTCAGCATCTGCCATGTGCTAGATGTCACGAGCATTCACCCACCTATAAAAACTCATCTTCAAATGAACTTGAATGAACGAAGTCCTTTGGAGGCACTATTCATAGCTTCTTTAACAGAACCCTTTGGAAATAGCCATCAGGGAGGAATGTGGAGCACCCTCTTGACCCTATCCTAGGGGACAATAGGAAAGCCAGAGATTCCCATTCTAAGAAATAAGTGTGATTCTATAGTTATATTCTTACTAGATGTGATGGGAAATGATACTAACTATGTTAGTGGTGAGAAAGTAGGTTGTTTAGCTATTTGTGTATTTATTCACTCCAAGCATCCATCCATCCATCCATCCATCCATCCATCCATCCATCCATCCAATAAATGTTTCTTGAACACCATTCATTCAGCAAGCGTGGTGCCAGGCACTGGGATATGGTATCAGATAAGACACTATCTCCGCCCTCAAGGACCTTACCACCTGGTGGAGGTGACAGTGTGATAGGGCCACGACAGAAGTCAGCAAAAGTAGCTACAACAGTGCACAGGAATAGCTGTTTATATGGTTAGGAAATGCTCCCTGAGAAGGAACCCGGGGCAGGACAGAAAGGGCGGCAGAGCGGAGAGGACACTCTAGGCAGAGGAAAGAGGCACAGGATAACCTGGCATTCAAGGACTTCATAAACTACAACTCAACATACTAGGGCAGGGCCACCCTGCTCCACTACCTATCACATATGTCATTGCTTTTGACCTGATTGTAATGTATGGACTTGTGAAAATTCATACCACATCCTAGGAAAAACACAGTCCTGAAGCATAGCAGAGACATGATGGCTCCAATCCCAGCTGTGCCTCACCCTCGCTGTGTAATTTTAGGGAGGAGGCATTTAATATCTGAGTCTTAGCATCCTCTTTTGCAAAATAGAGCTAAAGGAGCCGCCTGGCAGAGTCACTGCAAAAGGGTTAACAGAATATGGTAGGTGCAGTGCAAGCGCCCAGGACTGTGCCTATTCCATGTTTATGAGAACGTGGCATTTTTCTGCCCTTATTATTACCGCTACCGCTACTATGATCTTGAACCAAGATTGAGGTTTTAATGTCTTTGACTGCAACTGTTTCTGGAAGAGGAGATACATTAGGAGAAGGCCCGCCCCTCAATAAAAAGCTTTTCAATGTTCTCTGTTAGGAATCATGAGCAATCTGACCTTGTAAAAAAATAAAATGGTCTGCATCCTTTACATCCTGGCTTGGCTCCTCAAGGCAGCTAAAGTGATATCAGAGACAAAGAGAAACATTGAAGGGAAGGCAATGGCCTTAATTTCCGAGGTGAATGAGATGGAAAGCCCCAGTGCCCAGCGGTAAACCTCTTAGTATTTATGAAACTGAAATTACACTATTCCCATAAAAGACAAAGTTAAAGAAGGGTGCACTCTACATAATGGCCTCTTGTTAGGCCTTCCTGATCACCTGGCCTCTGTTGTCTGAAAACCACCAGCACCCCTGTGTTTCAGGGCCACCGTCCACTGGGGGCAGACAGGAACTGTTTATTTAGCCACATGAAAATTTCCGCTTAAATAAAAAATACTAGTGGCGTTTGGGTTGGAAAAACAATTACCTAGACTCCGCATCGCAGCTGCAAATTACATCAGCAGTAAAAGCAAGTCGGGGGCACAGGTCTCAGTGCCTCTGCCTGACATCAAAGGCAGCCAGCCTTGTTTCTTCATCTGCGGTCGGAACAATATTTCTCTTTGATCTTGGACACCAAGAACCAGCGTGGGGGAGGCACAGGAGGCAAGGAGGTGCCTGTGCTGATGTGTAACAACATGCAGCCTACTGATGCTGCGTGGTGGAAATGCCAAGCGGGGTCAGGAGAACACCATTGAAACAAGCGGCTGAAATCTAGAAAGAGAAACAAGATGAAATGGTTTCCTTCAATCACGTAATCAACAAGGCTTCTTGGAGAGGGAGGTGCGTGCCCATTGTGGAGGGCCGTTGGAGAGAGGGGGATGGGAGGGGGCGGGAGGGGTTGCATGCTGCAGAGTCAGAGACCTGGCTTGGGGTCCACTGTTGCCACTACTGACCGGGGGATGTGGGACACATGACGTAACGGCTTGCATCTTATTTCTCTCTTCTAGTCCTATCAAGGCCTGTTCTTTTTTGCTCACCATTAGGCTCCTGAACCTTGAGGTTTAAATTCGGTCTTCAGGAGTTGGGTTCAAATCCACGCCATCTCTATTTTGCCTGCCCTTAACCCAAACTACAACTTTCTTAGGGTGGGCAACCAGTCCTACCTTCTGCCCCTAGGCACCAGTTCCTTCCTCTGAACCCTGAGACTGGCACCTCAATCAGTGTTCCCAGCACTCATTTAGAGGGGCAATTCAGACAAGTGCAAAGTACTCAGCGGGTCACTAGGCGACTGAGCCCAGCTCAGAGTCAGGAGGGCAGACAGGCTAGCAAGAAGGCCATTTCTCTGGAGAGGGGGAACAGAGAAAGGACACTTGGAGGCTAGTCAAGGAAGTCTTCCTGAAGGAGGCAAGACTGAACTGTATTCTGAAGGACGAGTAGGAGTTCTCTAGGTAAGATATGTGAATAGCTTAGTTGAACAAGTTGGTTTAGTGTTACATTTATACTTCTGCTCCCTTCGTGGTGCTCCTCCTGAGTATGTCACACTCTGTGACACCTGTTCCACATCCACTGTCTCCAGTGCTTCCTGCCCGTATCAGCAACTTTCAATCTGCTTCCCATAGAGATCTACAGATTCCTTGGGACCCCCCTTTGGAGTTACTCATGTAAAAGTGGAAGGGGAGATTGTACATTGCATTTCATTCTTACAATGATTACCCTATGAGGTAGGCAGTATTCATTCTATTTTAGTGATTAAGAAACTGAAGCTCAGAAAAGCTAAGCAATACACTCAATGTCACAGAGATGGTAAACAACAAACCCAAGATCCATCCATGTGGCATCACTAAAGGACATAACATATGACCACAGTGATCCCTTCCAGCCCCAGCTCATCATAATCCCCTTACATATCCTGTGCACCACTCAAACTTTCATTTTTTTCAAAACATGCATATTCTTATTCACACCATTCTGCTAAAACCAACTCCTAGGGTTTTCATCTTGGTAACGAGTACCATTTTCTACCTAATGACCCAAGCTCAAAACTAATGACTTATCTTACATTTCTCTCCCGACCACCCACAACCAATCAAGCCACCAAGTCCTATGACCTCCTATTTTTTTTTCCATATCTATTAAGACACTTTATGGTTTCGAGCTATTTTTTTTTTAATGTGACTAAAAGTAGCTTAAACTTTAAGTGGTTTATTGTTTCATAGCACAGATTTCCAGAGGTAAGACAGTTCCAGAGTTGGGTAATTAAGAGATTCAGTGGTACTTCCAAGGCAACCGGTTTCCATCCCCAGAGGGTTGGTTTGTCTCCTTCTACTGACCCCTCACAGATCCAAGAGAGCTGCCACACCTGTTTCCTTCCCTCAGTCACAATCAGAAGCAAAAAGATGAATTTCTCCTCACCCATCTCTTTTTAAGAGTAAGAAATCTCTTCCTTGAACCACGCTTTGCCCTCAGCCTCCCGCAGACATGCAGTGCCTTTTATCAGCCAGCATTGCATCACATGTCCCCAAATCAAAACACAGGTAAAAGAAAGACAGTGGCCACGACCGAATTTATCAAGAGTCACTCCCTGATCTGGGGAGGGTCCTATACTAGAGTAATGACTACGTGAAGAGTAAGCACCTGAGCAAAAACAGGCCTCTGTCGGCAAGAGAAGAGGGGAGAAGGATAGATGTGGCAGTCTCTCGGGGCGCCTGGGTGGCGCAGTCGGTTGAGCGTCCGACTTCAGCCAGGTCACGATCTTGCGGTCCGGGAGTTCGAGCCCCGCGTCGGGCTCTGGGCTGATGGCTCAGAGCCTGGAGCCTGTTTCCGATTCTGTGTCTCCCTCTCTCTCTGCCCCTCGCCCGTTCGTGCTCTGTCTCTCTCTGTCCCAAAGGTAAATAAACGTTGAAAAAAAAAAATTAAAAAAAAAAAAAAAAAAAAAGATTTGGCAGTCTCTCAAATCCCTGCCTTCCTCTTCCACTCAGACATTCCACAGATCAACCAACCATCATCCCTCACCTAGATTCCTGCAACAGGTTTCTAACCAGACTCTATACTCCCAGTTTGATTTCTTTGAAAGCAACAACCAGAGTAAAGTTTACATAATACAAATACAATTGTATCTAATCTTATTTAAATAGTGCAACGGCTCCCTCCCAGAACAAAGTCCGAATACTACAAGGTGGCATATAAACTCACCCCTAGGTCTTGAGTTTTATCTGCCTCCCATTTTATGCCATCCTACCTCACTAGGAATGCCAGATCACCCTTTTCTGTCTGAGGAGCTCTCCCCATCATCACTTAGGACCCCATCCAAGAGTTTCTGTTCAAGCTCCCGGACAACTCAGGCCCAAAGTACTGAATCTAATTGTGGGCGTGGCGGGGTGGGAGTGGGGGGCAGTTATGGTGAACTGACCCAAAGGCAGCTGAGTATGTAACTAGGAAAGCTGAGAAACCAGAGCTAGGGGATTTGGGAATATGACAGTTTAAAGGGTGCATCCAAGGGGTTGAAATTAAAAGAAAAGACAAACCAGACACGAAGCACAAGAACACCAATCTAAGGACAGAAATACGGGGCATGAAAAGAGATACAACCCGAAACTCTGGAGAAGGGGCCTTATGATAGTGCCTGGGGCCTTTTCCTGGGGCAAGGGGAAGAAATTACAGGGTATCAGCAGGTCCCTCCTGGCCCTTTTGCTCTCAGGTCCGTTGCTTGCCCTTTACCTGCTCTGCTCTCTACTGCAGAATCTTGATCCCTGCAGTCCACATCTTCTGGGCTCCTACATCAGCCGGCTTCTTGCTGAAGGAGAAACAGAGGGTGGGAAGGAGAAGAGGGAGAAGCACACTACTCCCCTCTGGCTCTGCCTTAAGCAGCATTACCAGCAGCTCCCTCCTGCTGTGGCTGGATCTCCAGCTGGAGAGGCCCACTGGGGCTCGGCCTCTCCCTGGTGACTCTGGCTGCTGGGCTCCAGGGACATCACCCCCTCACCGTGTCTCTCCAGCCTGAGAGTGGTGGCAACTTCCTACTGTTACTAGAGGCAGAATGCCTTTCCATCTCCTGATGGCTTTCCAGCTCCTCCATCACTGTGTAACCAATACTCTGAATTAAATTTCCTCTGTTTTACATTCTTTGAGTGGGTTTTGTTTTCCTGATGGGACCCTTACTAATGTAGGCACTGAGCCAACTCTGCACGCTTTCTCTGCGAAATCTCTTACTCTCTCCTTTGCGCCGCTTTCAGGAAGCAGAACAATATGATGATGAAGAACAAATGGCTGGCAGTCTGGTAGGCCAGACTTCAAACTCCAGCCCTGTCTCTCACTAACGGAAAGGCTTGGTTAAAATTGCTTAGCCCTTTAAGTCAAGGCTTTTTCAACTGAGGTGAAAGGTAGCATCCCGTTCTTAGTTCTTAACCCTTGTTAGAACTCAATGAGGGGCTGTATGTAAAATGCAAATTCTGAATCAGAACGTGGGAGGTGGGGCCTGAGATTTTGCATTTCTATCACTGCCCCCAGCTGATGGTAATACTATGGTCCAGGAAGGAACCGCAGGTGGAATAGCAGCTCTCTGGGCTAAGGGTTGGCAGACATTTCCTGCAAAGATCCATAGAGTAATTATTTAAGGCACTGGGAGCTCTGTTGCAACTTTTCAATTCTGCCCATAGAATTTTATTTACAAAAAACACGGCCCTAGGGCCGGAGCTTGCCAACCCCTGCTCTAGGCTGTAAACTGTCTCAGGACATTGTCTGTTTTACTGAGCACCTTATTCTCATCACCAGCACAGAGCCTAGCAGGGAGCAGCGCTCAATAAATGTTTGATGTGCCTCTGAACAGACTCCTAGGGTATCCTCAGTCTCTACTGTAGAACCTGAAACTTGAAAGCCAGTGTTTACCGAATGTTTACCATGCTCCAGAAAATATTCGAAGTCCACTTGATAGACATTGTTTTCTTTGATGCTCACAACCGCCTTAAGAAGTAGGTGTTACTCTTACCCCCATTTTCCAGATAAAGTACATGGAGGTCAGACCTGTGTATCTAGGACACAGGAAAGCCAGGTTTCAGGACAGGGCAGATTTCTCACACTGTGCTCTCTCAGCAGTCCGTTTGCCCTGGAAACTTCCTCCCACCATGTCTTCTAGAAATTCTTCTAGAGAATAATATCAGTCGTTTTCTTTTCCCTATCACTTGAAATTCCCATAATAGTGTTGGGCACAGAGTAAGCACTTACCAAAGTGTTCCTGATTGGTATTTTAAACCATCCTACCCTTAATACACATTGCTGTGAGTCTGGGTCACGAGAAAAACATCCTGAAGATCTCAGTTTCCTCAGCATATAGTAGTAGTAGAAGTTGAGCCTGAAGGTACTGATTATCATATCTAAAAATGCCTAAAGTGGTATTAATAATTTAGCAGTGAAATTCCTGTGGGGAAAGATTCCTGACAGTCTCTAAGTCTCTGGAGGTCAGAGGCTCTGGGTCCAGTAGAGACCTGGGCATTTTATGGTGTTTACTATGTATGTTTGACCGATAAAATGAGAAGCAAAGTAATACAGCTGGAAGAACAGAGGACTGGCTCTGCCTCGGGTTAGCTTTGTGTCTTCATTATCCTAGACCTGAACTTTCTTATCAGAAGACAAGAGCTTTGGACTAGAGCATCATTTAGGTTCTTTGGGTTTTAAAATGCTATTGCTTGATTGGGGCGCCTGGGTGGCTCAGTCGGTTAAGCGTCTGATTTCAGCTAGGTCACGATCTCGCGGTCCGTGAGTTCAAGCCCCGCGTCGGGCTCTGGGCTGATGGCTCAGAGCCTGGAGCCTGTTTCTGATTCTGTGTCTCCCTCTCTCTCTGCCCCTCGCCCGTTCATGCTCTGTCTCTCTCTGTCCCAAAAATAAAATAAACATTGAAAAAAAATTTTAAATAAAAAAAAATAAATAAAATAAAATGCTATTGCTTGAAAACACAATGATACCATCGAAGACATTTTGAAGAGTGTTGGCTTTTAAAGAAAATGACCAGAAACTACAAGAATTAAAAAATTAATGTCACTTCGAGGCACCTGGGTGGCTCAATTGGTAAAGCATCCAACTCTTGGTTTGGGTTCAGGGTCATGGTCTTATAGTTCATGGGTTAAAGCCCCACATTACGGTTCGTGGGTTAAAGCGTGGAGCCTGCTTGGGATTCTCAATCTCTCCCTCTCTCTCTGTCCCTCCCCACTTGCATGTGCACGTGTGTCCTCTCTCTCTCTCAAAATAAATAAATAAAGTTTAAAAAAATGAATGTCACTTTTATGTGGTTGGTGTCCCTGTGGCAGTATTTTCTCTTTTCTATGGCCTCCTGTTGGTCCACCCCACCAGCCAATTTCTAATTTGTCTCAAACCAAGAAACCAGATAATCAGGATTACTATAATGGTTTGTAGAGGAGGTGAGAATTGATCATAGCTAATAGTCTTAAAGACTTCCCTAATAAAGACAAGATTTAACGCATGTGCTTTGTGATGACTATTTTGTCTGTAGTATGAGAATGCTTGTATGTGTGTGTGTGCGCACACGTTGTGCTTGTGTGTGTGCACACATATGTGTTTACACACTTATTTACATATCTACTGATAAAGTCATCAGACACTAGATAAAAGTAATCAGTAAGACGGCGATTCTGTGTTATTGTCCGCACTTACTGAATGAGGAAATGGAGATGGTTGGACAACTTCCATCAGGATACATACCCCAAAACTAGGTCTCCTGATTTCTAATCACAGAACATCACAAGAATGTGTGGTTTCTACCCATTCCCCAAGTTGCCTAGGTCTTAAAGGCAAACAGCCCCAACATCTCTGCTGCCCTTTCTTCAAGGCTGCCTTGTATCATAAGGTTGAGATCACAAATAAGTTAAATGCACCATTTTCCTTCTGATCAATCGAGCAACCCCAGCCAGGGATGACTGCCAGCCTCCCTACTGCCGAGATGCCCTTACACTTCTGGGATGCTCAAGGGCACTGTCCACTAGCATAATAAGTGTTGCCAAGGAGCCTCCCTCGTCATGGGAATCTGGGACTGTTTCATACCATAGAGACCACACTGAAGTGGCTAGTCTTGTCCCACAATCCACTCTTAATCTTTTTTGATCTGACAGATATTTATTAAGGGCCAACTGAGAATTCAGAATTCAGAGTCATTGCTAACATATGGGTGCCAGGCCTTATAATGCAAGTTTTACATTTATTAACAAATTTAACATTCACTATAACCCTACGAAGTAGCTACTATTCCCATCCCCATATTACAAATGGGGAAGCTGAGGTACAGATATTAACATGCCCAAGGTCACACAGTTGACCAGGGCTGGAGCCGAATTGACACCCAGGCAATTTACTCTTTACATATCATGACTGTTACAAGAAAGACACAACCTCTGCCCTAATGGAGCTTCCACATAATGGGAAATACAGGGCAAGCCATTATCACAATTCTGTTAACTATATGAAAAAGAAGTTTCAGGAGGTTAGAAAACATATAATAGGAGATCTAATCCTTGTGGGGAAGGAGGGGGTATCAGGGAGGCTTTTCCTGGGGAAAAACTGTTGACATTGAGTTCCCAAGGATAAGCAGGAGTTCACCAAGTAGAGGGAGAGGTGAGTCTCCCAGACAAAAGGAGATGAGGGTAGAGGCCTCGAGGCAAACAGGAGCATGGAAGGTGAAAGAAACCGCAAGAAGCCAGTGTGGCGGACGTTGGGGGGGGGGGGGGCAAGGCACCAGATGAGGCTGAAGAGGTGGCCAATGTTGGCACCCC
>NW_024412388.1:47397831-47550775 GCF_014898765.1 Herpailurus yagouaroundi
ATCTCCAATTCAGAAAAGAGGATATTGAGGCACAGATTGTTTAAGTGGCTTCCCCAAAGCTACATGGCTAGTCAGTGGCGAAGGCTGCGATCAGACCCAGTTATCAGGCTCTGAGACCCAGGCTTTTACCTACAACTCTGTGTGCGTCCCACAGTGGGGCACAGAATGCACTTGGGTGATTTTAATGCAACTGAGGAAGGAGTGGTTTGATCGAAAGAGGAAAGAAAAGATAAAGATGGAAGAAGAGAGTGTGATTAAGTTGGACCCCAGAAAGCACTTGACTCCCTAGAGGGTTAGCAGCAGGAGCGTGACACTGGCTTCCAGGTGCAGGTACCAGGAACCAATCTGTTGCCTTCCCCAAAGTCCTGGGACCACCTCTGATGAGATGGTGTCTCTTGGCCCCACATTTTCTAATCCAGAGATGGTAAACTCCTATTTTTACAGAAATATCGTAAGAGGAACACATTCTTTAAGAAGACTTTTCCAGAAAAATGGGAGATGTCAATTTACCAAAAGGACTTTTTTTTTTTTTTCCTGGAACAAGACAATTCTGTGATTCATGAATAATGATAGGAAATAGAAAGCTGCCCATACTTCTATAGGCTTTTTCCCCCTTTAATGAATTTAATGAATCAGAATACATACAACTCAATAAAAATAGAACTGAAAAGCCTGGTAAGTATCATTCAAAGCCTTTCAACCAGTCATTTTCATATTTCCTGAAGCCAGCGTTTCCATTAAAGTGGTACATCATTATGCAAAATTAGAATTTTGCGGTATCCTCAGGAAAAGGATGCAAAACTTGGCAATTGATAAAGGTAAAGGACAGGGGTTACCCGCAGGAAAAAAAAGAGTTGCTCAGTGTTTTTTAGCCATTCCACGGCCATTTGGGGAGGGATAATTTTCGACTGGATGGAACTGTTCTGCATATTGCCAGTTATTCAGCATCCCTGATCCCTGCCCACTTTTCCAGTAGAGAGTTAAAGTCCTTGTAGCCACCAAAACCACCTAACATGTTTCCAGATGCCTCCTAGCAGGAAAGTGCTTACCCAGGCTGATAACCACTGGTGATCAATCCAGGTAAATTCAGGAAACACTGACTGAATACCCTCATGGATCCTCAAGCAGCCCACAATTCTAGTACGGGGGAAGCAGAGACAGGACTGAATGTACCAAACTATCACCCAAGACCTCATGTGACAGCTGAGCCTTCTGTTCAAGTTTATCTAATGTGACACAACATGCAATGGCTTCAAAAACATAAAATGAAATACTCTCAAAGGCTAGAGCCCATCTTGCATCAAAAGTGCCTAATTTGGGGCATTTGGGTGGCTCAGTTAGCTAATTGTCTGACTTCAGCTCAGGTCACGATCTCATGGTTTATGAGACTGAGACCCGTGTCGGGCTCTGTGCTGACAGATCAGAGCCTGGAGCCTGCTTCAGATTTTGTGGCTCCCTCGCTCTCGGCCCACCGCCCCCCCACCCCCCACCCAACCCACTCCCCACTCATACTCTGTCTCTCTCTCTCTCTCAAAAATAAACATGAAAAAACACTTTAAACAACTAATTAAATCAACTGAAAACATAATCTACAAATATGGGAACCAGAAGGGACCCCAGTGATCATCTACTCCAGGAGGTGGCACACCTCTTCTTTAAAGGGCCTCATGGTAAACCTTTTTGGTTTTGTGGTCCATTCAACCTCTATTGCAACCATTCAGACTCTGTCTTGTAGCTCAAAGGCATCCAAAGACAATATGCACCTGAATGGGCATCACTGTGGCCCAATAAAACTACTTACAAACACACTTAAATAAATGTGAAATATTTAAATAAAGGCAGGATCAGTGTTACTGAATTTTTTTTTTTTTTTTTTTTTTTTTCGTGCCTCAGGCTCCAATATGGCTCCACACAACACTGTTGCTGATCTTGTCACCATTTTAAGTTTTGATGATGTGCTCATCATAGAACTTTTGGCATTAATTGTGATTTTAAAAATATTTCATTCAAATATTACTTAATTACTGAGTTATTGGCGCTCTCCTGAGGCCATTCCTCTCTATCATGTCCCTAGTTTGGGTTCTGCCTCATGCTCCCAAACCTATATCCCTGTCTCCATTCTTCCTTGAGCTGCTCCCTTTATCCATTTTCCCAATGGCCCCATTCACTGTTAAGTTGGGTCCCAGTGTCTTGCTATATATTTTCATACTGGGGGTCATGCCTTGGCTCCTTCACTGTCTCACTTTTTCTCCTACTTGGGAACAACAACAAATCTCTTCCCACATCTCATGTCGGGCTGTTCTCACCTTCAGACCCTTCAAAGCATCAGCTTCTGCTTCGAGAAGTCTTATCTAGAAATATTCCTAATACAGCAGACCTCTCCTTTCCTCAGTGTGGTAGGTAGAGAGAAGGAAATGCAAGAGAGAAGTCCCCCTCACTGGACAGTGAAAGGACCTCCATACCCCAATATCTAGGATGCAGTGGGCCTTCAATTCATTTTTATCAAATTGAAGTAGACAAGCCCTTTCATCTAGACTTTTAGTTTACATGAGAAGGCCAGAAGGAGGAAGGCTTGGAGAAGACTAATTTCATGTTCTTAAAGTGAGACAAAAGCAGCCTTATTTGTGAATTTCAATGGGTGAAATGAAATCACTGGGTAAAATAGCCAAAGTAGGCCTCATTGATAGTACTGGACCCAGAAAATGTAGTCACCATGGCACAGGCCCTACGTAGCTGGTCTATGGCAGAATATCCACGTGTTTTACCCACTTTTGATTTCCAGTGTGCTCCTATTCCATGGGAAAGTGAGAGGGCCAATTCAGAAATAAATTACTGCTCTCAGCTAAGCCCCCGTTCCCCAAATCCCGAGCCTTCCTTTAGCCCATTTATTTAATTTCTCTTAACATATTTAAATCCATTGGAGGGCATTTTTAAGGGAGACAGATGAGACAGGTCCAAACATTGGTATGCACATTAAAATAAAGAAAATTAAACGAAAGATTAATAGGGCAGACAGGTAACCATGTAGCATGATTTCACTTTGAAGTAATTTATTTCCATTCGAACTGTGATAAATAACCACCAAGTGATATAATAATTACCCATTTCTTGGTGTCGAATGGGATGTAGAAATTATTCTCTGAAGTGCAAACATCCCATGGACTTTCAAAAAGGAATGTCACACATTCAATAAAGCTACAAACCATGACCCCAAAAGAAATTGAATTGGCCTGTTTGTATTCCCATCGCTATGTCTGAAAAGTATGTTCTCACCCTCCAAGGCAAGCTTCCCTTTCTGTTTGATAAAGTCCTGTGATTTGCGCCCACAAAAACTCTGAGGACTCTATAAATTTTGTGCTTTGGCACTCCCGTGTGAGATCAAGCCCTGAAAAAGATGACTGGTGAAGAAGGAAGAGTCCTAAGGTCACGGAACATTCCTAGTTTTGGTGTTTAGCAATGGTCATTTCTAAATGCCCCCCCGGGCTTAAAAATAATTGAGTGCATTTTAAAATTAGATCTCATTCAGTTAAAAGCAAGACCCCATCTGTAAACATTCATCAGCAGCCATTAGAAGGATCTTCTTTCCTGAACTTCTTTACTACTCGTTAACATGGGGCTGCCATTGCTCTAGGGCCCAGGACATCTGGGTGTGTGCATGCACCATTTCATATTGGATACAGTTGACTGGGGAGGCCAGGGGGCAAAGAGACAAACTCACTGGGGGAAGAAAAACACTGGATATAGAGCGAGAAACTATGGGTTCTCGTCCTGGATTGGTCCTTGCCAGCCATGCAAACTTGGACAGTTCACTTAAACATCTGACTCTCCGTTTCTTCATCTGTAAAATGGGGTTGATGGTATATGCCTACCTCAGATCACTGGAAAACTGTCACGTGGTAGACAAATTGACCTCAAGCTCCCAAGTGTTTCTTTAATAGTGTCTAAGGGTATGCAAGGCACTCAATTAAGAGTGGTGGGGAGAGTTAAGGAACAGTCCCCACTTCAAGGAACTTTCCATGGAAAAGGAAGGAATAAACATGTGTATGTAACTCATCTCAGCAAAGCTATTCTCAGCCTCTTCATCATTTCCTGCTTAGGCAACCTAGCGCTCCAGACTTACCCCACCCATTCACTTATTTAGTCATCCTTTTATTAAGTGGCCCATTCGTTCAACAAAACTCCGCCTAGCATTTTCAATGTACCTGGCACTGGGGAAACAGAGATGAACCACATCAAATCAAGGAGCTCACAGCCTGTCACAGAAGAACATGACTTTGCAATTTGCAAAGCACTTTAGGTAGTTTCTTATCTCATCCTCCAAACATCCTATTTGGAGCAGGCATTATTAGTTCCATTTGATGAATGAGGACAGTAAAGACTCAGCCAACCCCATAGAGCTTTCAGTGATGGAGCAACGTTGAAATGGTCTCACCATGACTCCACTTAACTCCTCTAAGTTCTTTCCTCTGTAGAGCTAGCTGGATCCTGGTCTTTGTGCCTTCCATCATTGACTAGGGACAAGCTGAAATAAATTTTCTTCTTTTTTTTCCTTCCAGCCTCCCTTCCTCCCTCCCTTCCTTCCTCCCTCCCTTCCTTCCCTCTTGTCTTTCCTCTCCCCTCCTTTCTACCTACCCCCGTCCCTCCCTCCCTTCCCAAGCATTCACTGAGCACCTGCGCCCACTATGTGCTAAGCATTGTGCTGGGCCTTGGAGACTAAAGGGTGTGTAAGTCTTAAAGACATGGTCCCTGACTCCTGAAGCTCAATACCTAGTAGAGGACACAGAAAAGTACCCAGATAATTTCAACACAGTGTGATAAGTGCTGTGACAGTAGAGATATGGGATTCAGGGACAGCACATAAAAAGGAATCCAACCCAGCTTTTGGGGGAGCCAGGGAGGGTTTCACAGTACATTAGTGGCCAAAAGGAGAGCTGGAATGCATTTGGCCAGGCCAAAGGGGGTCTAGCATGTTTCAGGCAGAGCGAACCAAATGGGCAAAGCCAGAGGAGAAGAGTAAGCATGAGGCACTGGAGGATCCACGGTTTGTTCAGGGTGGCTAGACTGTGCAGAGCAAGAGATGCGACAGAGACAAAGCTGCTGTTAGAGAGGAACCCACAAGCGAGACTGTGTCAGAAGTTTAGACTTGGGTTTTCAGCAGAAGGTGGTACGAGCAGATTTGATGTTTAGTAAAATAACTCCGACTGTTCTTTTGAGAATGAAGCGAAACAAGGAGACAAAAGTCAAGGAAATCAGTTCGAGTTAGAGCTGTGGTAGTAGCACAGGTGTGAGATGATAGTGAACTTGAACTACTGTACTACAGATGGGGAATAGACAGAATTGAGAGGTACCACTCTTGGGGGGGGGGTGTTCATTTCAACACTTGCCTAAATCAGTCCTGGATAAGTCCTTTGGAGACTCTATCATAAACTAATGATGTTAATGGTTTGACTTACCAAGTCCTTACCATAAAGCTAGGCAGGGGCTAAGAAGTTTAAATACATTACTGCTTTTAAGAATAAAAACAAAACTGTTGGCACAGTTATTCTTCCTATTTCACAAATATAGATTCCTAGGACCCACTGGAGGCATACCAAACCCAAATTTTCAGAGGTGGTGCCCAGAAAGCTTTATTCGAGATCCAGCAATCTTAATGTGCTTCTAAATCTTCAGAGATGCTAGTGTGAACTCCAAAGCATGTGACATTTTTATTCTGGGGGACGGTTTCAATTAATGAAAAAAAAAAATAATAATTTCAATTCCAAAAATAACAATTTCAATTAACCTGGGCTGCCTTGTGCTTAATGACATATAAACGCCCCAAATAGCATGAAATACCGCAGTGACAAGTACATAAAACATTTAACTGAGAGTGAGTCTGGCAGAGATAGTACTTTAGAGAAAGGTATCTTTGGGGGCCCTGAATGGAACAGGCTTCAGATACAGAACATGGTTCTGGGTTGACACACCCAGGATTCAAAGGAGGCCCTGGCATATGGTCAGACTGTCTCACCTTACCACTGGAAGGGACCTGAGGCACCTTCAAATCCAAAGGTTTTCAAACTGTACTCTAGAGACCCCTAGGGTTCCTTAAACATCCCCAAGGAGCAAGGTAGAAGCTGAACATTCTGGGTTTGGCTTTTCCTCAACCTCTCTATTAACTGTTTTATATAGTGGGTTTGAACTAGAATTCTCTTTGAAGGAAGGGGATAATAGAGATGAGAAAAGTAAAAGAAAGGAACTTATACAGTTGGCAAGTCCCCACGTGCTTTCTGAGCACTTGTGTACCAGGTGGAACCAGTGCTGGGTGGAAGATACTAAGAATAACACATAGCCTCTGCCTGCACCCATTAAGGATCTTTGGTTGCAAGCAACAGAAATCAATTCCTGCTAACTTAAACGAGTAGATTTCCTAGATTACTTAGGGTAGCTCTAGAATGAATCAGATAATTGAACAATCAGACTTTTAGGTAGGGCAAGAGCCATGAAGCTCTAAGGATCAAAGCAGGGAGAGCTTGTAGACAGACTTCTTAAGACTATCAAAAGAATGATTCTTCTCTAATCAGTAAGCCATTTCTCTCAAGAACCAAACTTTCAGGGAAAAGCTAGAGTCTGATTGGCCCCATTTGCATGATGCCCACCTAGGCCAAAAATGTGGAAATACAGAAGGACGGGCAGCAGAGTAGATTTGAGAAAGGATGGACTATACTCCCAAGCAAAGCACATGGGGAGCACTAGGGTGGCACTCCAATGCCAAAGGCGGGTAGTGCTGAAGGTGGCACAGAAGCTGACCAAGCTAATAGAGCAGGTATCCACTAGACTTCCCACGAAGAGCTTACTTAGTTTCAAAGGGGAGGTAGTGAAGATACATATTTTTTTGTTCTGCCCAACATCTCCCATGTCTAAAGCTTTCTGTCTAGTGATCCTTCTTTCCCACTCTAACTGTAACTTGAATAGATGTTCCCAACCTGGGATGACTGCTATGCTCGTAGTGGCTGGTACGTTCATTTCCCTGGTGGAGGCAATTGGTCCTTGGGTGAGCACCTTATGCGTCCTGGGCCAGTCAGAGACTCTCAGGATATTTAAACTTTCAAATGAGTCCTCAAGGATCACTGGCAGGCGTTCCCCTCCACATTCAGGAAGCCAGTCACAGAGAAGGAAGACAGAGTTGTGAGACGGAGAGAAGCGTGGTTTTATTTGAGCCTCAGGCTTTATTGTCCCTGAGGCTAAATCAGACTCCTGACCTTAACACTATGATATAAGATAATCTAATATACTCAACAACAAATAAGTAAAACACAATATTTTTTCTTGGTCTACGTTAGTTCAAAGTGGAAGTCTATCATCTGCCCTCAAAAGTATCCTCAGCCATCTAAGTGAATAAATAGCTGAACACCAAGGCATCTTTGGGACAAATGACATCAGAATGATCTGGTCTTTAGAAGAGGGGCAAACCACATGCATAATCTGTTAGTTCTCACTGTCCAAGCACCTAGATTAAGTCAGGCATGCTCGGTACCTGACAGCTATCATTTAGTTTACGTTTTGTATTCCTCCTGCAAGGTCATATTATCTCCATCTCCTAGGTAAGGAATTGAGGCCAGAGAAGTTAAGCAACTCACACAAAATTGCCAAGTGGCAAAATCTGGATTTAAATCTGACCCTGATGCGTACTTTCTTTGCCCTGAAGCCAGAAGCACAGAAGCACTCTATTCTTTCCAACAATGGACAGGGCCCCCAGGAATTCCTCCGAAATTACAATCAAGTGGCATCACTGCCTCCTTAAAATATGCATATTTTTAAGATTGTTTTTGCTGAGTCTACATTTGATGTTAATTATCGCCTCATTGTATAGCCCATTGTTATTTAGGATATTACTGGGGAGGGAGGTTTGCAAACATGTTTCAATAGCACTTCGACCCCTCAGGCCACCATGACTGTTGCATTTCTCCCTGCGTGCGGTTTTTTACAACTCTCTATTGTTCATTAGGGTAAGAATTTATAAGCCTGACACCTTGGTCAGGGAACGGCGCATCACGATTTCTGAGTTAGGGCCCTTCTGGGAGGGTGGAGTGGGGGGCAGAGTGCTTTGCTGGTGCAGCAGGCAGGGATGCATGTTATTTGTAGTCAGGCCGTATCACCACCACAGTACAGTCTTCCCTGCAGATGCAGACGGTACCCAGGGGTGGCAGAAACAGCGTGTCTCAAGTCAGAGAATGTACGATTCCTGCCAGGCTCTGCCTCTACCCAGCTGTGTGACCTTGAGCAAGTCACTTCCCCTCTCTGGGCCACCATCTTGCCATGAAAAAAATAAGAAGGCTGTTTTCTATCATCCTGTCCCATCAAACCCTCTCCGTGAAATGCTGGCATAGCACAAGACGATCTGTGAAAAAGGAGTTCTGGAATCAAATAAACTGGAGAAAAGCCACATTCAAGTTAAATTAGCTTTACTGTATTACTAACAGCTTCCTGGAGGCTTGAATACTATTTGCTCACCACTACTCTGCAACAAAGGCTGTAGTATTTTCCAGACTCTTTCTCTCCCCTTTGATAATGAAAGAATCTGATCTTTTATCTAAAAACAACTTTCAACATCCCACAGGACATGGCATTTTCTTGGAACACAGTTTGGGAAACCCTGGATCAGAGGATGAGTACATGTTCCTCTATGCTCTCGTGTGTACCCCAGAAAGCCCTGCTCCTGACCTCAGTGCCTGCCCTTGTCTCACGAAATTCTATTTTTCTGGTACCATCCTGGATCTATTCACTTCTCTCCATTTCTACTGTGGCTTCCCTAATGCAAGCCCCACCGTTCTGTCTCCCCTACCCTCCTCTTCTCCTACCCTCTCCATTCTCTTTCCCTCCCCATTCTTTTGCCTCCCTCCCTCTTAACTACTCTCCATATTTCCCCTCTTGACCTAACTATCATCCTGGTCCCACAAACAGCCAAAGGTCTTTAGGAGGCTAGGCCAAGTCCTTGATGGCTTAAGATGCTACAGTAGTGTCCCACTGCACTTGACATAAATCTCAAGGCCTTATGACCTACTAGGCGTTACATAAATCTGGACCTGCCCCACCCCCTGATCCGTTCATGCCAGTTGCAACCTCTCCCTATCCTGAAGCCACAATGTTTTGGTACACACTGTCTCCTTCGTCCGGCACTTTCCTGACATCCTCACTCTACGTGCCATCTGTAGATCTCAACTCAAGCATTATCTCCCTCAACTCTCCAACTGGAACGTCCACACACTCCTCAGGTGCTCTTTTACGTGCTCCAGTGTCTTCCTCACATAACTGTTGACATATTTTTTGCCTACATCCTCTCTGAAGGAATAAAAATTCCTTAAGAGCAAGGCCCTTGTCTGCCCTGTTCATGGCTGTATCCCAAGAATCTATAACGGTACTGACCACACACCAGACACTCAATAAATACTTTTTGTATGAATGAATGAATGAATGAATGCATCAATGGACATTTCCCCAGTAGACACTGAGTTCCTTGAAAACAGAGGTGTGTTTTATCCTCTTCCAAGACCCTACTATGTAATCCCAAACCTTTCTGAGGCTATTTTCTCTTCTGTAAAATGGAGATAAGAGTAGGTGTCACACAGGTGTATGATGAAAATTAAGTGGAATTTTTAATATGTTCCTAGCAAATATGTTTGGCAAATATAGCTGATCCAAATATGGATGATCATTTATTTCCATGTCATTGTTCATGGAATCCACAGTTTCTAAGGTAGTGCCCAGCACAGAGTAGACTCTTAATAACTGTTCACTGAATGAATGAATGAATGAATGAATGATTTTTCTAACAATGCCCCAGCCAATCAGATATATGAAGCACCACGCACATGCTCTCAAAGTCTGCCACGATCTCTCCAAATGAGTGGTATGATTCAAATGTCATGCCCTAAACAGAGAATAAAAGCCTCTGGAAGGTTATGGGCTACTCTTCCCCTGAAACTCTTAAAAAGTAGGGGAGAAGCCACTGCTCTGAGATACAGCCATGGGAAGAATGGATGAAATGGTGACTGACTTCCAGTTAAGTCCCAGTACCCACTCCAGGCATTAAAGGCAAGCAACACACACACTCCCTGTCCTCACAGACCCATAGCCCACTGGGAGAAACACACAAACATGCAGTTACAGTACAGGAGGATGAGTGCTATAGGGAGATGCCATCCTAGCACAGAGGAGGGGTGTTCCAAACAGATGTAGGAATCAAGAAATGCTTCCTGGAAGGACTGATGCCCTAACCAAGAGAGAAGAATGAGAAAAACTCAGCAAAAAGAGAGGATGGGTAGGATTGTGGTAAAAAAGGACCCAGTTGTTGATTGGTTGCAAGGTACATGAGAAAGGGACATGTTAGGAATAATGCAAAGGAGTCTGGTTTGGGAAATCCTGTGGTTTGTACTGCCCAGCTGAATGATGTGCCCTCCAAACTCCTCCACATGACTGGCTGGGCTATATGACTAGTATCAGCCCTGCATAATCTGCCTTTAGCAATTTTCCGACTCTTGAGAAGTCCCAGCTTTTCTCTGCATCATCCACTCTGCCATCATAAAGTATCTGTTGCCAAAAGCTGAGCGTGAACAGCAAAAACTTCAGTCTAGTGAGAGTGCATGAGTGTGGGTATGTGGTTGTGTACAGGAATCCCTGGGGGGTTCTTGTAAACGAGGAGCTCACTTCAATGACCCTATCATGGTAATTAATACACTCCCTAAGCAGACTGTGCTGCTGGAGGAAAGATAAGCTGTGCTCAAATAGGGGCAGATGTGATGCCAGGAAATTTGAACAGTCCTTGGAAAGTATAGAAGGTCCTTGAAGCATGGGGAGCATCAATAGATAAGAAGGCTGTTCTGAGTAGGAGTTTTCATATACTGCTTTGGAGCTGACAAAGCACTTTCATAATCATTACATTATTGAATCTCCCAAGCATTATGGCCACTCAAGATGACAAGATTTGGGGAGTACAGGAAGGTGCTCCCCAAACTGAAAGACATACATCGTATTCCCATGTCATTATTCACAGAAGGTATGTGGTAAAGGTATGTTGAGCCTGAAGGAGAAAAACAATGGCTTCCATCCATTAGGGCAGGAAGGAAGATTATCTATAGTCCAGAATGAAAAATGTTTACAATGCCCCTTTGGAAACCATCCAGAGAGCGATAACTACAGGTAACCAACATCCAGTATTCCAGTCTCATTGCCAGGATATCCCTAATGTGGAGACGGATGCAGAACAGGGGTCAACCAAGTAGAACCCACAGGCCAAGTCTGGCCTCTTGCCTGTTTCTGTCAATAAACTTTTATTGAAACACAGACATGCCTATTCATTTATGTATTGCCTATGGCTGCTTGCACACAATGACGGCAGAGTCGAGTAACTCTAAGAGATATCGTAAAGCCATAAACTCTAAAATACAACCTTTGCTGATGTAGGACATGGTACAGCGCCACATACCATTGAAACTTACTGAACACCCATTCTTAACATTCTTCTCCCTGGTCGCCACTACAATAGGCAAGGGTAATATTTGGTCTGTCTCTTTTGTTAAAACTATGCCAGTTGTTCATGGGTGGCAGCAATTGTAATTGGTTTCTGTTCATGCCTTGTATGATGACAGCATTTGGGGACTACAGGAAGGTGCTCCCCCAACCGAAAGATATATATAATCCCAATGAGAGAGGCAAAAAAAGGTAAATGTTCAGTTTCCCAAACTTTCTTGAAGTTAGATGCAGACAGGTGACACAGTTCTAAACAATTAAATGGAACTGGAAATCAGGAAATATGCAGAATGAATTCTGGGAAAGTTCTGGCTTTTCCCCCTTCTTCCTTCCGAGACAGTGATATGATGCCTGGTACTGAGGCAACCATCTTGTGCACAAGAGGTAAAAAGATAGAAAGATCTAAGTCCTCGGGGGCATCTCTGAACAAATGAACCAATGCTAACAACGGCCTATATCCAAGTTTATTTCTAATTGAGAAATATAAAATTATATTTGTTTGAGCCCCTATTATTTAGGAGCCGTGATTGGTGCCACACATTCCCACTGATGCAGCCACCACAAGCCTCAAGTACTTTAGGTCCCATGAGCAAGGTCATCCCTATGGGTGATGGCTATATCAAGCTCTTCCAATACCCGTTAGACTCATCTAACTCCCTGGATCTGCTTCAGTGCTCACCACATAACGTTTGGTTAGAACTTGCCGGATGAACGGGCTGTGAGTCAGAGATAGCAGGTCTAGTGCTGGTTCTGCCACTGACTGGCTCTCAATCCCTGAGCATCCTTCTTGCTCTTCCGAGATTTTCAACTTTAAACAGGCTAGACTTCAGTCTTTACTCTTTCCACCTGTTCTCTCACGCTATAATTCAACTTTTAATTCTAAAAATGCATAAATGAAGAATGTGACAATAGTAAATGGACATTAAAATAATCACGAGCTTCCTGGCTGGTGGGAAGGGATGATAACGTAACTCACTGTTTGATAAAAGAAAAATTGGAAGCTTAAAAGAGGACAGCTCTTACGAATGGAAAATTCATAATATAAGATTTAAAACTTATAAAGAAGATGAAAGACCATGTAAAGGACAGTGCCTGCTGTGGCGGGCTCCTAAGCCTTCTTTTCAGGAAACCCCAAAAGAGCGGCATCGACATTAGCAGACTTATTGGCTCCTTGACAATGGTCTGTCCATCTATCAGTTGATATGAGTGACATGTATGTTACAATTTTCTTCTTCTCCATTAAGACAAAAATAATGACCAACATTTAATAAACAATGCCAGCTACTAATGCACATCAGATATCTCTATTTGCCTCTCCCAAAGCTCAGAGGCTTTCTTTCCTACCTAAAGAAACGCAATGTCTATACAAGTAACTCCTGCGCTCAGTACTTTATAATTGAGTGTTTTAATCTACTTTGCATTTGCTCTTCATGACAACATATGAAGAGTACAGAATCAGAATAATTACCCCACGTTGCACGTGATAAAAACTGAGGCTCAAAAAGCCTCAGCGATATGACATGGCTGCCCAGGTTCGATTCAGGACTGAAACTGAACCCCATCCCTTTTGACTCCATGCTGGGAGGTCATGAACACGACCACCTTGTCCGTATTAGACGTGAGGTGTATCCAGTCACATCCGACAGGTGATTCTCTCCAGAGTGATCCAATGCCTCACTGGGCGACTTCCAGGCAGCAGCTCCACTCTATTTCTGTTTCGACCATTGTCAAACAGAATCAATGAAGCATCAACGTATTATCTCAAATATATAGCCTTGATAGCAGGTTCAATGCCTTACAATAGCCTAGTTATAGCTGATTTAAAAAAATTAAGATTGGAAACAGGAAAATGAAACAAAGTGGAAATAAAAGATATGAAGTCTTGCTCTGGGGAATCAATAATGGATAACTATGTTTCATTCTGTCTGGGTCTCTAGGTCTGGGCCTGACCCTAAAGACCAAACTATCACATAGCTGCTCCTTGCTCTTGGCTTCCAGCTCACCACTCTCACACTCTCCCATTCATTTACTCCTTCAATCATTCTCTCATTCAGCAATGCAGGAACAGAAATGGAAGAGACACTTGTCTGGAGACACTGTAACACATTCAGTTTGAGAGCAAGGACTTAGGAGGCAGAGATTAAAATATCTTTCTGTGCCTTGACTTCCCCATCTTTAATGATAATCATTATGGGTAATACTTCCTGGGAAATCACCTTATGCCAGGCACTGCTCTGAGTGCTTTAAATGTATTAACTCACTTAACTCACACAACAGATAGTAGGTAGGCACTATTTTTATCCACTTTTTACTTACACATGAGAAAACTGAGGTGCCAAGAGGTAAAGAATGTTGGCCAAGTCCATATCTCTGGGAAATGGTGACTCTGGGCAGTACAACTTCAGCATCCATGCTCATAACCACTACAGTACAAAATATGCAGACCATTTTGCCCAGTAGAACTTTTTGCTCTGATGGAACTACTCAATATGGTAGGTACTAGGCACATACAGCTAGTCCCATACATAGCCATTTGCCATATGTGGCTATCAAGCTCTTGATAGGACAACCAAGGAACGGAATTATTTTATTTTGTTTCATTTTATTTAAATTAGTTTCAATAAATTTAATTAACTTAGGTATAAATAACCATACGTGGCTAGTAGCTATCGGTTACATAGCACAGCTCTACACTGCAAAATGCAGATAGTAATGCTGTATTCATCATAGGCTTGGGGGCTTTTGTGCAGTAAATGTCTATAAACTGCTCAGTACAGTACTGGTACATAATAGGCACCCAATCTCTGTGAGCTACTATTTTAGCAGTAATAGGCATCAAACAAATATTTATCTGTAATCTCCTATCTGAATTTTAAAATCCAAAAAGCCCTGAAAACCAAACTCTGTGTGTGTGTGTGTGTGTGTGTGTGTGTATCTGTGTGTATAACTCATTGGAATCAAATCTAAGCTGATCTGAATTAATTCAGTGGTACAAATTGACCTGAACTGACAGAACACTGCTTATAGTGTTTATTCCTTTTATTTATTACACATTTTACTGCTGAAATATTAATGTGTTTGATTATGGGTGCTGCCCCAAGCCTGCCAGGGGGTGTTACATAACCTGTATTATACATATCATATTGGCTCTCTCAGATCTGAAACATTCTAAATTTCTGACACACCTCTGGCCCCTAACGTTTTAAATAGCAGGTCAGGGACCCGCATTTGCATTTCTATATGGGGCTAGCCGGGATGGCCACAGCAGAGAGAATGGGCTTGACCTGGAGGCCTGGGTCCTTGCTAGTGCTGCTGTAGGCAAAGGGAGGCAGTCATTCCCAGGCAAACCGAAGCAGAGGTGGGCCTGAAACATGCAACGATAGGACAAGGAACACCCACAGCAATGCTCTTCCCGAGGAGCCACCTTTCTAGTCATTGCTTTATGAATCTGCTCAGTAAGTTTATGTAAATAGTCCTGCAGGGAATGGGGCATGAGGTTCTTATTTATTTATTAAGTTAGCTATTATAGAAGCTCCTCTGGGACCCCAGGCTGGTGCTGCACAGAGCTACTGCCCCTTGTACAGAGCCAGCCTCTGGTTCTTTCTCCTCACCCCCATCCCCCCATACTACCCCTACATTCCAGAACAGCAGGGGTTCACACAAAATGGGCCTACCTTACACAGCTCTCTCTCTCTCTCTCTCTCTCTCTCTCTCTCTCTCTCTCTCTCACATTGCTAGCTGTCTCCAGTCCTGCAAATGTCCCCTGCTGGCTTCATCCTTTGACACTATAGAGACCTCGGCTTGAAAGGTAATGTAGTCAGGTATAATCTGTACCTCTTAACTGTGTGACTTGGGGCAAGTCACTTAGACTCTCTCAACACAATTAGCTCATTCATAAAAAGAAGCAGCAATACTCACTCAAAGGGTTTTTATAGAAATGAATATCGCACCTCAAGGAGTCCTAGCAAAGTACATGGGGTACTGTAAAACACTCACTGAGTGGTGGCTGAAGGATCTCAGCCTCCTCTCAATGGACCTCATTTCATACAAATGTAGTCACCATCTTTGTGACAGTAGAGAAGGAAAAACATGGCTTTAGAATAAGCCTAGGAGACCTTATCCAAGGCCTACAACCCCCGTGAGCCTTGGTTTCCACATCTGTACAAATAGGAATAAGGTTTCCCTCTCATGGTAGCACCCTGAAAGAGTCAAAGGGGTTCCAACATATTTAGAAAGCCCCAGACAGTATCTGGCCCATCATGGATGCTTCTCTCCCCTTGCCTACCCTTCCCTTCCACTAACAAGCCAATGGCACTAAAAAAACTGACATTTTCCTTTCAACTCAGTGGCCTAATAATTCCTAACTAAGAATGACGGAATTCAATACCAAAATCAATGAAGAAGAGTCACGTGGCCCTTCTTAATCAAAATCTAAAATGATGATGCCATTGCCTGCAGCCATATCAGGGGAAGCGTTAAGTGGGAGAAGAAGCTATGGAACAGAGTGCTTTTCAGAGTTACCTTCTTCAGAGAAGCAAGAGCCTGGCAGAGCTGGCCTCCGTCTTTAATGATAGGATATAATTCCAATTTCACAACTTAATTATGACTGAATGAAAAGGACAGCGTGAAAAACTAGGTGTGGGGTAGGGAGTTTCATCTCGTTAGGTTCACTGACACCTCATTAGGGACTTTGAAAAACATTCTGCTTCCAGGCAATTTTGCTACTATCTCAATTTTTTTCCACGTTTATCTGGCTTCATTTATTTGACTTGACACAAGTAGGAAAATGGGATCTTTGATTTTTTTTTTTTTTTTTCAGCTCATCAACCAGCACTTCTGGGTCCTTACTTTGAACTGCAAGGTTCTTTCTCAGGTTATGATAATTGACATAGGATCAGAGCTGCCTGAGTAATCTTCCAAAAACCTGAGCTGGCTCATGTCGTGCCCCTGCTCCAGAACTTTAAAGGTTACCCACTGCTTATAAGATCACATCCAAACACCACAGCGTGGCATTGAAGGGCCACCTACTTTTCAGACCTCATTTCCTTCCTTCTTCTTTCAAAACGTCTATTCTGGTTATAATGGGGCTACTTGTCATTTCCCAGGCCCAACAGAAAAATATCATGATGTTCAGCTTGCCTCCATCTTCTTTCTCAATTTTCCTCACTACCTATGAAAATATCACCCATCCCCTAAAAATTCAGTTCAAAGATTCAGCTTTCAACCAAAGTTTCCTTGTTTTTCCCAATCAGAAAACCTCCCATTCACTCCTTCTTTGCACTGCCAATACGAAGATTCTCAGTACTAGGACTTCCTGTCTTGAATGATGTTCAGTGGTCCATGTCTGTCTGCCCCAGCCAACTGTGAGCTCCTTGAGGACAGATCCCTGTTGTAGTAACCTTCTATTCTCTACTACTGCAACACAAGACAAGGCAGGTCCCAACGAGTTGTGAGATGTGTCAGAAGTCTCCTCCAAGATACCAAATAGGGCAAAAAAAAAAAAAAGTAAATAAATGAATATATAATTTTCTAAAATAAATAAAAGATTCAACATTTTCTCCTAATAATATCCTCTCACTCCTTTCCTTGCTCTCTTGAGTAGAAGACAAAAAGATCAAGTTAAAGTTAGAACAAGGGGAATTGGCATATCACTCAGTCGTCCCAAAGGTGTGAGTCTTGCGTATGTTGGACTAAAAACAAAAAGCGTTGAAAAGTGCTGCCCAAAACACCAAGCTGAGTCATGAAATGCTATGATAAATACACAGAAAACAAATACCTGTTCCTGATCACATTCTGAGGTCTGGGGTTCATTTACTTGCCTCTGATGTGCAGCTACACCACACCACGACCAAAGGACGAAAAGTCTGAAGACATTTGGAAACAAAGAGAATGTCTTAGTTTCCTAAGTATTATGCACAATTTATTTATTTGGCGATTCTGCCACTTCTGCATGTTAAACCAACTGTGGACCTGAATTAATTGCTCCTGTACGGCAAAGGTATTTGGAGTTAAGACATGTGGGTTTTAATTTCCTGCACATTGCTAACTGTTGCAAAACTTCTGGATGGCGTTTGGCAAGTCTCCTCTTTGAGACCCCATTCCTCAACTGTAAAGCAATAGACTTTAAAACTGTAGAGCAATCTCCACCTTGCAGCTTTGTTATATGGGTTGAATGAGACAATGCATATAGAGAAGTGCTTTGTAAATCATAAATTGTTCTATCAATGGAATTTAGTACTTAATTACTGGTATTAGGACTTAGCTAAAGGTAAAATGCATTCTCACATTAGGGTCATTTGTTATATAAAAAAAAAAAAAGGCATTTTCATACGATGGTAGAGAGAATGTGCTTTGGAGGCTGACCTCCCTGTGTTTAAGAATTGGCCCCATCGCGTACTGGCCAGGTGATCTTACATGAAACCTCTCTGATGTTCATATCTATAAAATGGGGATGATAGGATTTTTGTGATCATTATTAAAGACTAATGTGTTTCAGACATATAAATGATTAATTGTAGAAAATAACTTAAATATTATACCAAATGTAACACATAAATTGCAGCAAGAGCATCAGGGAGGGAGCAAGTTTCGTCAAGGAGCTGGTTTTGGAGAACAAATAGAAATTTTCCAGGAAATTCAGGTGGGGAAATAATATTCAAGGAAAAAGAGAACAGTGAGTGCAGTAGATGGCAGAAACAAGAATGTCTTGAAATCTTGGTTTCTCTTCATTCTGCTTTCCTATATATAAAATGAGAATAGAAATGGCTGCCTTTGTTCTATTTTTCTGAGATATTCTGAAGGTGTATGAGATCATGAATTCATAACACAATTCACCCAAGGCAAGAAGAGTTATACATTCAATATGATCATCATCTCTCCCTAGAACTGGTAACCACAAGGACAAGTAATCGCCATGACATCATTTAGGCTCATACGGAAAGGACTCCGTAAGGTTGGAAAAATTTCTATCATTCTTCCACTGGCCTCAGTTGCCTCATCATATGGATTAGGATATCTCAAGACATTCAGAGAGGTAAGGTACAGGTATAGCATGGTCTCATTATCTGTCAGTCTTCCTGTGGGCAAGTTTTCTTAAGCCCCTACTCCACCTGAGAACATCTTTAAAAACAGAACCACAGATAGAATTATAAACTATAACTAAATTTTCCAAGCAGAAGCAATTGGTGATAGGAGTGGGGGATGAAGGGAGATGAATAATAGCTAAGTAGGTCAAAAGGAAAGTATTTTGGGAGCTCTCTTGTTCTTCTATCAAAATGGAAACATTCTACCTTGACAAAGCTCTTAGGTTTTAGACAGCCTTGTAATTTACCCTCTATAGAAGATACAGTTCCCCTTTGTTCTATGGAATCATGCAGTGTTGAGTGAGAGGACATGCTTAGAGCCCAGGTTTGCCCTTACCAGCTGTGTAACCTCTGGCAAGGCATTTAGCATCTCTGGTCCTCAAATCTCCTGTCTTGAAAATGAAGGAATTTAATTCATTAAGTCTCTTCTGGCTCTTAAATGTCTTATTCAGCTCATGTCTGAGACTCTGTGTGATGCACTGGGGAAGAAGGAGGAAAGAGCCATTTGTAAGGCACAGGCTGGGCCATGTTCAGTTTGCAGTCATTCTTGGGAGGAGACATCTGACAGTCACCAAACATCTATTATGTACCACACACTGTGCCAGATTCTTAATATCCATTTTAGCCATCACACCAGCCCTAGGCAGCACTGGAGTATTATCAGGTGATGACCAATCCCTACCAGACCTCCAAGTCCAGAACCAGTTGAGAGAGCCATACAAAAACCAGATAGAGAGATTAAACTCTCAACTTTACTGGTGATGAAGCTGGATTAGAGACAATATCAGCACGTGACCAGAATCAAACTTCCTACAACTTTCCCTTTGCCTAATTCCCTTGCAGAGGAGCCTTCTCCACAAAGGTACATGAAGCACAAGTGTGTCCTTTAAGCAAGCAGATGCAAAAATAAACTCCCAAACAAGGCTGAACGCTCTGGGACAGTCCCTTTGCCCACACTCAGTAAGCAGGTAAGGCACTCCTGGTTCTTCCAGAGGCTCAAAGGAATGAGTAGAGATAAAGCAGGAGTTTTCTGCTCCTACTTTTCCTTTCCTGATGATGTTCTAGAAGCTTCTTTCTCTATGGAAATGGGGGCCTTCATACAGGATGAGCAGTCCCTCCAAAACTATGATTAGTGAGTCATATTTATAGGATCTCCATGGGGGAAAAAAAAAAAAAAAAAACCTATCCAAGGAGACCCAACTGGTAAGGGGCAGGGCCAGGGTTTGTGCTCAGGTCTATCAAATTCCATTCTCTTCCCACTCTACTACACGAAGCCTTGTGCATACACATACACACGACTTTGGTGCAAGACAGTGTCATGAGCATTATTTGAATGGTAGAAATGCTATAGATTATTTTAAGATACATAGTATAAACATCTAGGATTTCATAGTAACTTGTCAACTCAACATCTCAGTTTCTGTGGAGATACATATGTATATAGATTGTGAGTGTGCATGCACACACACACACACACACACACACACATAAATATTTGTGTGTTTATGTGGCATCATCTTATAGCCCTGTAGCATGGGGAATGCAATTAAGCAGCAGCACTCTAAAAAGCTACCTTAAAAACAGTTCTTTCTACAATATGTTATTCTCATTCCTACTTCCTGAAATATGGTTTAAAAAGTCAAGCCATCATTATCGACATCAGCTCCTACGTGGGGCTGTATTGCAGTGCTGAGTTTGAGGCTGTACTGTGTTAGAGAAGTGATAAGCTACCTGTGTCTACATGACTATGCTTTGTCAGGACACATGTCTACCCGAATAATATTGGGATATCTGCTCTTTTCAACTTGCATACTTTTGATTAATTATAGGCAATGCGCTAGAAATGAAGAGCCACCAGATAAATGATTGAATATTGGACACTTGATTACTCCATGTAATCTTCTCACATTTTATACAAGGAAGCAATCTAGCATAGTATTTTAAGACTGTTTACTGTGCAGGCGTCTGGGTGGATCAGTCGGTTAAGCATCCGACTTCGGCTCGGGTCATGATCTCACAGTTCTTGAGTTCAAGCCCCAGGTCGGGCTCTGTGCTGACAGCTCAGAACCTGGAGCCTGCTTCGGATTCTGTGCCTCCCTCTCACTCTGCCCCTCCCCTACTTGTGCTCTCTGTCTCTCTGTCTCTCTGTCAAAAAATAAAATAAACATTAAAAAAACGAACTGTATACTGTGGACTCAGATGCCAACTGCCACTTTTTGAATCCTGTGTGCTTAGGCAAGTGTCTTCACCGCTCTGAATCTTATTTTCCCTATCTCTAACACAAGGGTAATAATGGCACCTTCCTCATAGAAGTGTATTCGAAAAGTTAAGTGAGATCGTTCACATGGAATTAGCAAGACGCCCATCACATGCTAAGCAGTTAGAATAAGATCACTGCTATTGTATAAGGCGGAAAATACAGTGACAATGGCTCTGGATCTAGGTTCAACATGTCGCTGTCCATTACTACTACGACAACGACGACGACTCTATCGGAACCAAGGGGGATTCAAGACCTGATTTTCTCATTTTTCTGTTATCTTTATGTGATAAAAAATATAAAAATTATAAATAGTATAGATCGAGGTATTTTATGAGGGACTTGCATCGAATGAAATATTAATTTAATCAAGGCACATTTAGTAGTAAATTCAACAGTCTTAACCAGTACGGAGGTTCAGTACTATTGGGCACGAGTTAATTGTGTTGGATGGGCTTTACTTATTTGTTTGTGTTTTTGTTAGCTCAGTGTTGAAAACATACACATTTTAGTCCCATATGAAATTCAACATGTTTAATCCGGAGCTTAATTCAATTTCTGGTTTATAGAAGTTCCTTTCATTGTTTTAAAGAAATATCAATGAATAGCATACACATGATAATGTTAGCAATAAAATAGCAATGATATGTATGTGCTTTCACACTTTTCATAGAACTCTAACTACATTTTTTTCTACCGATGCCCATAAGGCACATGAGTCTGGTGCACTCAGCACACGGTATAGATGGGAACACTTTAGAGGTGAAGGCATACAGAGAGGCAGAGATGGCTTATGATAGCACTACTAACCCAAGCTATGAGGGAGGCCAATAAACTGAGGAAAGAGGAGGGGACAGGCCACCCCCATGGAGGAGCCAGAGGCATCAGAGGTGCTTACAAAACACTAGACTCAATTATCTAAGACCTTCCTGTAACATTCTATATCTCTATTAAAAAAAAAGAGCTTTCAAGCATCAAATTAATTTGGTCCTGGAACGAAATCAGTCTGGTCTTTTCCTACAGAACATGCTACACAGAAAGAAAAAGCCTCAAAGGATTTTCTTGGCATAGATGCCCTGCTGTTCCCCTTCACTAGATCAGGGCCAAGATTCCTGTTGAGGTAACAAGAAGTGAAGAATGGAATACACCAGCCCCTGGGTACTCCTGAGCACCCCACAAACAAGTCAATCCCCCAGACGCCCTACAAGATGGGGACAGGAGAAGTCCATTGAGGTTCACCTTGAGCTCATAAGCTTTCCACAGTGAGAAAACACCACACAGCAGTTCCATGGCTACTCATCTGGAAGGGACCCATCTTTTTCAAAACATGGGTCTTAAAAGTGGATTGCGGGGCGCCTGGGTGGCGCAGTCGGTTAAGCGTCCGACTTCAGCCAGGTCACGATCTCGCGGTCCGGGAGTTCGAGCCCCGCGTCGGGCTCTGGGCTGTTGGCTCAGAGCCTGGAGCCTGTTTCCGATTCTGTGTCTCCCTCTCTCTCTGCCCCTCCCCCGTTCATGCTCTGTCTCTCTCTGTCCCAAAAATAAATAAACGTTTAAAAAAAAAAAAAGTGGATTGCCTCCTTTTGCTTTTGCTGCCTTTGCTTTTCGTGTCAAATCTAAAAAGTCATTGCCAAGATAGCTTACCCCTTACGTTTTCTTCTAGGAGTTTTCTTGCTCCTCTCCCTCTCATGCACACAGAGATCTGTGAGGATCTGCTTGCAGTCTGCGTGAAAAGCCTAATCTTAATCTGTCAATGTCACCCCCGGGAGAGACATCTAGGTTACTTGCTTTCTTATGCCTCTGTGTGGTTTTTTTTTTTTTTTTTCTTGCAGAGGCTATAGTGCCTTCACTTATTTTCATCAACTGGCAAACTGCTGTCCATCCTTCAAAACTCCACTCAAAAATTACAGGTTTTGGGACTTTCTCCCTAATGCCTAGTCTGACCTGTCTGCTTTAGATGTACTCAGTTTTCTTTCGTGGCCTCTGTCACAAGGTTGTACCTATTTGCCTACCTGCCCTCTCCCATTCTTGACTCTGGCTCCAGGAAGATGGAGATCTCGTCTTAGCTCTGCTTCTCAGCAGATTTCCAGGGCCTGTGTATAGTAGGTATGTCAGATGTTTTCTTCCACTGATTCATTTATTGAGTAAATGAGCAATTAGTTGATTGATCTCTTTCTGTTCGGAGACCTTTTATCTTCATTCAAGGCTGTCAAGTGCTTTTTGAAATGATGAAGTTGCTGGACAAATGTGGAACCTCCACATAAGTGTAGGTCACTCTGTCAAGTTTCCAAGGGTTCTACTTTGATCCATCCACACTTGGCAGACAGATTCTGCAGCAGGACAGCTGGCTTGGTGGCTCCCGGGAATGCCATTATTCTTCACAGGGCTGGTAATAAGCAACATTCCAATGTAATCCTTCCGACCTTTCAATTCCCCCTTTCTTCATGCTCTGCACTTCTTTCCAAGCTTACTTTCTTATCCTTAATGCACTTCAGGGCTCTCAACCCCATCTGGCTTCTCAGAACCCTGGGTCTGTGCTTCCAGCTCTATGACTAGCTGTGTGACCTTGGCAATATCACTTTCCCTCTCTGAGCCTCATTTTCCTTCATTGTCAAATAAGGTAGGATGGAAAATGACAGTCTAGCATTGAATCAAAGCCTAGGATCCTGGCCAGTAGAGCAGGGAGCTAAGGACGCTGGCTTAATATAAAGTGGAGGCCTGGAAAAGTCAGGGGACATGAAATGTGCTGTCTGAAACCTGTAGTCCAATATCTTTTCCCATCTTCAGCCCTGTCAGTCATCTAAGTCTTTTTCTCTGTTGAGGACAATACATTATCTCCCTGATGGGGCTGTTGTAAATCAAACGGGATAATGTGTCTGAAAGAGCTCTGGGAACTGAAGTTCCACAATCATTACCATCTCTCTAAAGCAAACCATACATATCAAATGAGCGTGTTCAATGTCCTAAATCATCATTTACCAAAGCGCATTCCATGCATCTGGTTCTGTGAGGTATTTACAGGACTTAAAGGGTGAAGGAGGAGGGAAAGTAAGGTTCTGTGGACAAATCAATTTAAGAAACAATGGGATAACGAAGTCAAATGAGGTTTCTCCACTGAGGAGGGCTCTGCTTTGACTAGCTACCATGCACTGCAAGCCTAAAAAAAGGAACATATTTTTGCAAGGTTTCCTGATCTCTTTTGGCCACAGACCCCTTTCGCTTTATAGAGCATCGATGGAGCATATTTGGGGAAATTCTGTGTTAAATGAAAGGAATGATGTGATATGAGAATTTTAGATGCTGCTAGGGAATTCAGAGGAGATACTCTGGGCAGATGAGAGGAGCTTTCGGCTTGTTCCCAGCTCTGCCTCCAACCCTTTGGGAAGACAGTCATAAGATGCGGAGTGCTGAGGGATGTTCTGACTTAGAATCAGTACCCCTGGGTTGCAACCCTAGCTCTGCCACCAGCTCCCCATGTGACCCTGGGCCATTCTCTGAGGCTCAGTTTGCTCATGTGTAAAATGCAGGGCTGGATGGCAGGAGCGTGAGGACCACCAGAGACCAGTCAGATATGCAGTGATCACTGAAACAAAGTGTTTCCTGAGGGGAAAGAGAAGGAAGAACAAGGCAGCATGCATATTTGATGTCACACACACACAAAAAAAATCATAGTTGTGCCCAGCTCTCAGATAACTGATTTGGGAGCAGGTCATCTGGAACTCAAGGTTCACTGGTAATAGTACCCAAGACAGTAGAAACTGAGGTAAGCATGCGAGCAGCCTATGCAAGAAGACGGCTGGTGGGGAGGTGCCCTCTCAGCTAGCTACCCATTTTACCTCCTAGCACTTCAAGTATGAATTAAACATCACTTATTCTGAAGCTGGGGTCTCTTCCCAGGCTGCCTCGGTATTTTCATGTGTCCCCCACACCCCACACCTGCCAGCCAAATGTCCTATCAGACACTGGGGAGGTCGGTGTCCAATGGCCTCCCAATACTCAGGGCTACATTAACAATGGACCGCACAGAGAAAAAGCTGAGCTCACTAGTTATAGCCATGCTCTCGAAATATCAGATTTATAATGTGTGGAAACCTTTCCCAAAGTTTCACATTTGCATTTTCTACCAATGATAGATTGAAAGCATTAGCTGCAAAGCAGGGAAAACCCAGAGGCTGGATGGAATTCAAATCCATTTGATTCAACAAGTGCTTTCACAACATCTAGGAGGCAACTGGTAGCTTCTCTGCACAGAGCAGAGGGTAAGGGAAGACTTCCATTCATCAGAGTTATCAAGACCTGTTACGTTCCTGACATGGCTGTTCTCTTTAATCCTTACTATGAGGCATTTGGTGATACCCTTTGACAGGCAAGGGGGCCTGAGAAGTAACTGGGTCTGTATCACAAATAAATAGAGAATCCAGAATTTGATCCTAATATCTGTCTATTTCCACTAAAACCAAGCTACCTTTCTAGTTATAGATAGAAGATAAGGAACTGTTACGATGCTCATAAGTTGATGAGGGTATAGAGAGGTACATAGGACAGATAAGGCAGAATGGTGAGAGATACACAGAACTGAGAATCAAAACCGTGTGTGTTTGTCTACTTTGAGAAAACAATAAAGCCAAATGTTTGTATACCTATTTCTGTTTTTAAGATTACCTTAAAAATACATATGCTGATCTATTTTCTACTTCAGAGAATCATAGAACTTCAGAATATGATTTTACAAGGGGCCATATAGGTCATTTTTCTAAGTCCACTGTTTTACATATAAGAAAAGGGATCCTCAGAAAACTTAAATCGCCTATTGTCATATAGCAATAGGGTAACCACAAAAGTTGGCCTAGAACCTGTGTCTCTGCTTCTTGGTCTACTACATTTCTCAGTGCACTGCTTCTCAACTTTTTAATGAACCCAAGGGAGTGTCTCATTCATATTCATCCACCACAGTCCATCCGCCTATCTACTGTCCATCTATACGTTCATCTTTCATCCATTCACCCATCTATCCAACTGGCTTCCATCCACGCACTATCAATCTATTCATTGATTTATCATCTCTTTTAGCCAACTCTAGATAAGTACCTATCCTAAGCCAAGTCCCAAACCATAGCGAAGTACTCCAAGGTTCCTGCCTGTTCCAGTAGCATGTTCTTACCTCTAGACACAATGTAAGAGTGAACCTGGACCAGAATTCTACTCCATAGTAGGAGGCTATATATCCAAGTCTATTAAACAAACAAACAAACAAACAAACAAACAAAAACGAACAATACACCAGATGAGAGGAAGGTTCTCCAGGGCTTAGACTGGCCATATTTTCGGCCCGAGGTACCTCCAGAGGCATTCTGGCGTTAAGCTAATGGCATATGTATGTATATGAGCCAGGGGTTATGGGAAAGTGATGGTCTCAACTCATATTTGGGAGTTGGTCAAGACCTGTAGCCCTCGCTGCTCTGAAAAAAAAAATCCTCATGAAAATAACATTATGATTCCATTTAAAATATATAACAGTGATGGGGTGCCTCAGTGGCTCAGTTGGTTGAGCATCTGACTCTTGGTTTTGACTTAGGTCATGATCTCATAGTTTGTGAGTTCAAGGCCCACATTGGGCTCTACACCAACAGTGTGGAACCTGTTTGGGATTCTCTCTTTCTCTGTTTCTCTCTGCCCCTCCCATGCTTGCTCGCTCTCTCTAAATAAATAAATAAATAAATAAATAAATAAATAAATAAACTTAAAATACATATAATGCTGAATGTGGCAAAATTTTTGGCCTGATTATATTTAGCCATTCACAAATATTTGCTGAGCACCAATGATGCATTTTTATATGTTTTGCACTTAATGCTTGTGATATGTTTTGAAGGTAGATATTAACATCTCCTCCACCTTCACTTTATGGGTGCAGAAACTGAGCTCAAACAACTTTGTAACTTTCCCAATGTCACATAGATAGTAAGTAGAAGAGCCAAGACTTTAATTCAGGACTCTAGGAATTCAGAGTGCATACTAGACTAAGCTGCTTCCCCAAACAATTTACACTCCAAAGGAAGAAGGAATAACTCCTTGCTATGGGGTTTAGAGAAGGGCTCACAGAATAGAATTGCCACCAGAAAAGGTGGAGGTCTGAATGTGGAAAAAACCAAAAAGGGCATCTCCAGGAAGAGATAAAGTTTGATCAAAGGTACAAAAACAAGGAAGCATGGGCCAGGTTCAGGAAATAAATGGGGTGTGGTGATGGAGCACCAAGCTTGGAAGAAGTAGGCTAGGGTCATGTTGTACAAGATTTTAATCCTATGGGCAATGGGGTGTCACTAAATGTTTTGAGCAGGAATGTGATGCAATAAAATCTGTGTTTTTAGGACACTCAGTCTGCTAGTTAAAAAGTTTGAAAGTTTGAAGGAAGAAGACCATTTAAGAGGGGAATGTTTGAAAGAAAAGAGGGAATGATGGAGTTAAAGAAAAACGTGAAAAATGCTAAAGAGTTTGGATACAGGGGTGGGTGGGTAGATGGATGGATAGATGAATGGCTAGATGGATGGGTGTATGGATGAATGGTTGGGGGGATGAATGGATGGGTGGGTTGATATATGAATGGGTGGATGGATAGGTGGATGAATGAAAGGAAAGTTACTTGTTGGGCTCTTCCCCTAGTGATACCTCAATAACAACCAGTAAGTGTAGACCTGGCAGCTTCCGCTTCCTTACATTTTATGGGTAGAAAGGCCAAAACATGGAAACATCTCCACTTAGCAATGTGCGTATCATCTTGAAATTCTTCTGTCAAAACCACGATTTCATCATGTTTCCCCCCATTGCCAACATGATAAATATGTTATTTGTGCTGTCATTCGTGACATTTGCTGAGCACTGTAATAAGAGTATGATGTTTCTGTCATCTATGAAAAGCCTAAACTTTGCCATCAGGCTTAATTTGGTTTGACCGTGGCAAAACCACTTCACTGTGTGATCTCGGATAAATAACTTAGTTGCATTCAAGCTTATCTATCACATGGTGATAACACTCTCATTCACAGGGATGTTACAGGAATTAAATGAGTGGAGATATAGAAGGTGGTCAATACGTAGTACATGCTCAATAAATGGAAACTATACTATTAAATAAAATCTTCTGATGCCTATAATGGAGCTCTTGTTAACACCTTCTTTTTTCTCAAGGATCATTTGGTTTCTGGGTTCTCTTAAACAGAGATTCCTCCTGGGCTGGCATATTTTGTACATCTGAAAGATTAGTGCATCCCCTCTAGAGTGCACACACTCTAACACATATCCACAAATTTAATGCCCCCCCCTTTTTTTTTTTCAATTTTTGACCCCTCCCACCTCCAGTTCTTTCTCTACTCAGGCAAGTTCTCATTGTTTGGTTAAGATGCCACATAACTCTCAAAAGAAGAATTATACTCTCTAGCTTCCCCAAGTATTCTACAATGAATTAGGTCATGACTGTATCCCTGGCACTGATATCAAAGGGAAGTACCATAGTTAGCAGAGTCTGCTGGAGGCAGTGCCATACCCAGGCATCTGTGTGTCTGCAAAGGGCTGGCATTTTCAATATTTGTCATCCTCAAACATACTGAAGAACACCACAATAATGAAAAGCATGGAACAACCTTAAAATATGGCAGCATAGACAAAGTGAAACTGCCCCCCTTTGCTCATGCTCTTCCCTCTGATCAGATGCTATTCCTCTGGCTCCCTTCAGGAGTTCACAGGAGCACTGAAAAAACTTTCTAATTATATCCCCATTTTTGTGTTTCCCTAGTTAGTACCTATCTTCCCTGTTGGCCTATGAATCCACCAAGGAGGAAATGGTGTTTATTTTGCTTGTCCCACATGCCCAAGGTCTAGCAGAATTTCTGGCACACAGTCAAGTCCTCAGCATGTATTTGCTAAATGAACAAAAGCATGATTGACCAAATGAATGGAAAAGTGACTCATGAAGGAAACAGTTAAGTAAGCAGATAATGCCAATGTTAAATGCCATGGTAGAAGGAAATAGCACCATGGGAGCCCAGCAGAGAGTCATTGGAATGATATGGAATGGTAATGGAAAGGTATTCTAGGCAGAAGGAACAGCTTGCACAAAGGTGTAGAGGTGTGATATATATAACACGCACAATCAGAGAGTTACAATTTGTTTGAACTCAAGAAAGTACCTTCCACCCTCTTTCCTTGATTGGCTTTCCTACTTGGTTTCACACAACTCCAGCTGCAAACACCTCTGCTCAGTTCTCAAAACATGGTTAGCTCTTGTCCATCACCATATCATTGCTTATGTCCCTCTACCTCTGTCTGCCTCTCTAAATCTTGACCAACCTGCACAAGCCAATGCTATCACCATTCCCGCCTAGAGCTCCCTCTGTCAGCTCCATCCCCTGACCAGGGTGGCAGACACCTCCTTCACACAGTTGACTAGTCCTTGGAGAGCTGCTCACTCTCTTCCTCTTCCTTGCCACACTCCCACCACATCTCATCTCTCCCCCTGCCACCCTTCGTCTTGCAGTCACATGTGGATGAAAAAGAGCTATGATACCAGGAACATTACGCTGGTGTTTCAGAAAACAGTTTTCACGGAACAGTGAGCTAAGCATATGATTTTTAAAAGGAAGGCTTCCAGATGAACTGTTAATTCCATTTTTAATTTCTTTGAGGTTCCCTCTGGGACCAAGCGATATTTTTTTTTCCCCCACAGGAAATGTAGCTCCTTCCTCCTTGAACTAGGGAAGATGGGCATTGCCATTAAAATCAGCCTCTCATTTATGGTTCACATGAGAGCAGAAATTGGAGTTTTTCAATGCAAAAGGGGACATTTCCTTGGATCTAACCCTTTGTTCTCTTTTATTCCCTGGGTCAAGGAAGGAAATGAATAGTGGGTAATCTTTTTTTTTTTTTAATTTTTTAATGTTTATTTTATTTTTTGAGAGAGAGAGAGAGAGAGAACACAAAGGGGGAAGGGCAGAGAGAGAGGGAGACTGAAGCAGGCTCCAGGCTCTGAGCTGTCAGTACAGAGCCCGACGCAGGGCTCGAACTCACGAAACATGAGATCATGACCTGAGCCAAAGTCGCATGCTTAAACTACTGAGCCACCCAGGTGCCCCACAGGTAATCTTGAAACATCTTTTTCTGCCCCCCTCATCTGCTCAGTTTCAGAGAAACTTCCTCTGTCTGCCTAACTCCTTCTCGTGCTCCCATCTCTCTTTATTTTTCCTAGTTGCTCATCTGTGCATAAATCGTCCCCATCCCTCTTCAGCCAGAGCCTTTTCCTTACACCTCCATCTTAACACCTCTGCCCGTCTGAGCTTCTTATAACTCCACTGTCTGTACTTCTGTGAGTTCTTTAAGACAGGGGTTCTCCAAGTGGTCCCTGGATGTGCAACTTCAGCCTCACTTGGGAAATTTGTTGGAAATGTAAATTCTCGCTGTTTGCCATTCTCAACCCAACTCCTAACCAAACCTCCTGAGTCAGAAACTCTGGGAGTGGGCCTAGCAATCTAGGTTTTAGCAAGCCCCCCAGGAGATTTGAAAGCATGCTAAAGTTTGAGGACCACTGCTTTCGGGGTAGGACTAGGGAACTGTCAGGCCCTGGCGGAATACCTACACCCCTCCCCCCCAATCCCACACACACAGTATGCCTTCAATAAATGTTTTGTTAAATGGAGTTATTTAATAATACAACCCCTAACATGCCGCGACTTATAATCTACAGTGGAAAAGAAGATAATGTGAAGATAGAAATGAGCCAAGTGCATGGAACCGGCCCACTCTCCACCCCATGAATGCATCTTAAACCAGCATAAAATGCATTGGAAGATCATTCCGGATAACAGCAGGTGTTCATTCCAAATCAGTTGATAACTGCTTTGGTCCTGAGACTTCCCTGGAATGTTGATTGCCAGCAGTTCTTTATTATTAAGGGTGGACTGTTCTGAGACTTCTGTGCGCCTGGAAGCTGTCCGGCAGACTGAGGCTGGAGGCGGCTGCATCCCAGAGCCCGGGGCAGAGGAGGCAGGCAACAACAGTATGGACCCAATTATTATTGTATGGATCCAATATAAAGCAGGTCAGAATCTTGTTCCCAGGAACACAAAAACTACCTAGAATAAGAGCCTGAAATACCATAGCTGTCCCAGAAGCTATTATTATTTTCCTCCAACATCAACACTGCAAAGGGTTTCACTTAGCTCCCTGCCTCGTGAAAGACTCAGAGCTTCAAAACAAAAGGTAACAAAGAGTCCCCAACCCAGAGCCTCTCTATTGCAGGTTTCCCCTCACGGTGCTATGTCTCTATATACGCATTTTTTCACACAACTAGCTTTTAATCAAACAAATAGAATGCTGTCTTGCCAGAGCATTTTTTTTTCTCCTTACTGCTTTTTTTTTTCCCATTTAATTCCTTCCTTCCTTCCGTCTAGTTGCATTTTACTTCTTTAAGGAGGGTCAGTGCATTTTAATCACAATGTATACTGGCTTGCTAGAGCTATCGATGAATGAAAGAACTCAAAGCTCAGCCACTCGGCTCATTTAGACATGAACTACCAAGTTCAGTGAGAGAAGCAAAGGGTAAAATGAAATTACACAGCCTTTTGGCTGATTTCCCATTGCTGGGTATAGAAAGGCATGGGATGGCCTCTGATGCCCTGGATTCTGGAACAATAATGCCCTAGAAGGAGTTCAGATAATCTGGACAGCACATTATTGAGGGAGATAAATATAAAACCCAAATTTTAAAAAGAAAACTGACTCGGCAACAGAAGATTATCAAAAGTCCTGTCTCTCTTATTTCAGAATAACAACCATTACCAAATAATAACTAACATTTGTCTAGTGCTTTACAGTGTATCAAATGCTTCCACATCCAATTCAGTCACTTAACCAGCATGGTCATTACCAAACAGCCAAGAGCTATACAGAGCTTACGATTTGCCAGGCATTGTGCCCAACACCTAACACGGATTATGTAACTCAGCATTCATAACAACCCTCATGTAGGCCCTCGTTTTACATAAACTAAGACTTAGGTTAGGTGGCTTCACTAGGTCACACAGCTAGTCAGTGGTAAATCTACTATGCAAACCCAAGCACGCTGATGCCGCGAGTATTAACAGCAGCATCTTATGAGAACGAAATTCAGGCTCAGCTAAGGTAGGTGATCTGCCCAGGGTCACCAGCAGTAAGTAGCAGAGCCTGGAAGTAAGAACCCAAGTGTCCCGATTCCCAGTCCTGGGAAAGACCCTGCAACCCCTTCACACATTGTCTGCAAACAGGCCCAAGTCAGGACAAGGGTCCTCGCCAGTCTGCTCTGCCGGCAGAGCGCCTTGTGTCTGGTCAACCTTTCCTTCCAGCATTAACACAGAAAAAGCAAAAGGAGGCAAAATTGTGAACAGAAATAAGTGCTGCTGAAAACAAAAACACGAAAAGAAGCAAAGCGATGGCCAGTGAGGAGGTGGGGGCTCAGAGTGGAGCGTGAGATGACAGACAGGAGATGGGACCTTCTGTACTTGCTAAATCCAGAAAGCTCACATTGTCCTGAGGAACAGAGCTGGCCCAAACTAGCTTCCCGTGCCAAGGAATGCCATTGCAGACATTCCCTTTACAGCAACGTGTCCTGTGGGAGGGTGTAAGAACAACCCGACTTTTGCGTGGCTCCCCTGACCTCATGGAGTCGGGGCTTTTTGAGGGCAGGGTCTCTGCCTCCAGGCGCAGGGCCTTGCACAGTGCCTGGCCCATCTGGAGGTCCCAGAGAGTTGTACTGAATGGAACACCGCAGAATCTAGCTGCTCTTGTCAGTAAGACGTGATGCTTTCACTTCCCTGCCTCAGTTTTTCATCTGTAAAATGGGGATAATAATAGCACCCTCTTTACAGGATGCCTTAAAGATTACATATGATATGTCTATAAAGCATATACCGCATTGTCTGGCCCCAAGTGGGTGCTCCATAACTGACAGCTGTTGCTCTTAATACTGGCATCAAATGAAGTCATGTCACTATCCACTGTGATTACATAGGCTATCTAGCCCAGTTTACTCACTTTACAGATGAGGAACTGAGGCCCAGAGAGAGACAGGGGCTCATTCAAAGACACTCAGTGTTTAGCAAGAAGGGAAACAGAAAACCAAGTCTACCTACTGCATCCTGGAGCAATGACTGTTTCCACCGACAAGCGCTTCACTGACAGAAGGGGAGGAGTTGAGGTGGAAACATCTGGCCTCCTATCCCTGGTCTGGGAGGGCAGAGGGTTAAAGGACATGATTCAGAATCAAAGGCAAACAACTTTCACTTAGAACCTATTATATGCTGGATATTTTCACAAATACGATCTCATTCTGATGCTCAGCATAAGAGTGCAAAATGCAGGCATGATTATGAAGTCCATTTTGCAGCTGAGGAAACCGAGGGCTGGAGATACCAAAATAAAAAACTACCCAGTCAGCCATCTAGGAGGTGCTGGAATAAGGATTCTGATCCAGGTCTAACTCACTCCAAAGCCCAGGAACGTTCACTAAGAACGCCTATAGCTGGAGACAAAAAAAAAAAGTCAATTCTAAAGTGCCAGAGAAAGCCACTATTCTTTTTGCTCCCAGCACAAGTAGAGTGCGAAGTTCAGGAAGCCAGGGAAAGTATTATGGAGTCATCACATCCATAAAGTGGCCTCACCAGCACAGGTAAGGCTCCTGATCCCAAGCTTATCTGCAGTCTGACCTCCTACCTGCCACACGCCTACCCCCATCACCAGCCACACGCATCTGCTCCAACTGCCTTTTGCCAGGACTATTACCTACCTCCTCCCTGGTCTCTTTGTTTTACTCTCTCACCCATATAATATAGGGTATTCTCCATGGCCAGAGTGATCTTTTCAAAACATACATCAAACGATACTGTGCCCCTGCTTAAGCCTGCCGGTGGTCTCCCACTCTCTTAGAATAAATTGTGAACTCTGTATCACAGCCATTCAGGCTCCTGCAAGATTTGACCTCTACCTGGCTCTCCGACTTCATTTTCTGCCTCTTTCTCCCTGTGCTTGACACTTGGACCGCCAACCTTCCTTCTGATCATCAAAGGCACCTCGCTCTCTCCTGTCTCGGGGTGCCAGGTGCTCCAGGGCTTGCAGTGCTCCTCCCCACCACTTGTTCACCTGGCTGCTGCTTCTCATCATTTAGGTCACAGCACAAATGTCCCTTCCACAGAGACTTCTGCCCCAATCTCTATAATAGTAGCAGCCTCCTTCCGGTCACTCCCCATGACATCACTTCTTTCATTTTCTTCATAGTGTTTCTCACTAACTAACAGCATCTCGTCTCTTTGTCTGCTTATTTATTCTCTCTCTCTGGTCAGCAGGCAGTAAGCACCTAGAGTTTTAAGTTTTATGAATAAATGGATGCAAACAAGACATTACAACAGTGGCTGCCTCCGCGGAGGAGGAGGAACACGGGTGCTCATTAGCATCGCATAATTATGGCTGGGGGAGATGAGCAGCTACTCTCTACAGAGAGAAGAGGGACTTTCTTCCCTCTGTCTTGCAAATGGGTGGTGATGGGGGAGGGTGCTATTTTTAATAGTGTTTAGGAGAGACACAGAGCAGGGAGGGAGCCATCGACTGTCTACCCTTGGTGATAGTTACCCTGACAGCAGCAGCTATGGATACATTTCCTGAATACTAAACTGGGTTCATACAGGGCTTCGGATCCCGCATTTGACAAGAGTCGTGCTCAGGCCCTGAACCATCAACCTGACATAGCTCAAACAGCTCCCCAGGGCAAAACAGCACCTGTGGAACCTTGGGTTGATGGGAGGGTGTTGAAACCGACAGCTGAGCGCATGCACACGCTTTGCTACAAGGTGGGAGGTGATCTGTACCAAAGAGAGAGTTTCCATGAAGCCTACCCCTCAGCTTCCCTTCCCACCCTACACTCACCGTTATTTTTGCAGGCTTTTACTGTTCAGTATGGGTGGAATCTGAAAATAGTTTTGAAATCAAAGCAGCTACCATAAAGGATAATAGCAACAAGAACAACTCCTTTTATAGCACTACTGAGTCAACCACCCACTGGTTAGGCTAGTAGCCACAAAGAAAGGTTAAACACTCCTCAGGGAAAAATGGTTACTCAGATATCAGGGGAGAGAGGCAACGACCAAAGCTTCCAATGACCAGAGCTTCCATTTATTGAAGGCCTGCTATAGGCCAGGCATTTGAAATGCATCATCTCTAATTTTACAGGGATCCCTGTAAGAGAAGTAGCAGTATCCCCATTTTACAGATGAACAAAGAGAGCCGCAGAGAGGCTAATAAACTTCCCCATGCCTAATAGCTCGGGAGTTGCAGAGCCAAGATTTTCAGTCCAGGTATGCATGGCTCCAGGGCCCCTGTATTTGCTACTATGCCCCCCTGTCTTGGTCCATTCAGGCTGCTATAGCAAAATGCCACAGACGGGTAGGTGAGGCACCACAAATTTGGTGCTCGCAGTTCTGGAGGCTGGAAGTCCAGTATCAGGGTGCCAGCACAGTTGGGTCAGGGCCACAGGCCTCTCATCATCGTATCCTCACACGTGGAAACTCTGTGAAGCTGCCCTTATGAGGGGCTAATACTATTCATGGGGAGGAACTTTCTTCACGTAAGCATCTCCCAAAGGCCCCACCTTCTACTACCATCACCTGTGAGAATTAGGATTCCAACACATGAATGTGGGGGTGAGGGGGACACAAACATTCAGATTGTAGTAACCACTAAACTTCTAAGGGCTCAGATCTTGAACTCACAGCCTCTATATGAGCATATAAAACCCCACAGCCATGGCCAAATGAAAGAATGCAGCAGTTAGGGAACTGTCCGCTTTGTCTGAACAAGGTACCTCCACAGCTTTTTCTATTCTCTGTTCACAGCCAAGCTTCTCCCCCCAGAGCAGTACTTTACCCAAAATAACTCCATGACAGGCCAACATGGAAAAAGGAGCAGAGATAAAATGTGGCAAGTTGTCCAAAGGGATTTCCTCCTGGACTCACACTCTCCAAGGCAGTGGATTTGCCTTCAGGTAAAAATACAGGCAAGTACAGTTAAGGGGGGGGAAAAAAAAGGTGCGGGGGGGGGGGTAGGTATCCAGGGTGGAAGGACTGCTGGGAGGCCTGCTTTGCTGCACCAAACAGGCCCAAGGTAAGCATCACCAGCTCTTGAGTGAGACCAGTGTTTACGAGGCATTTCTCTGTAAGTCAACGAGAAAGTATCAGTTCTCTTGACAATCTGCGTAGGAGAAAAATGAAAATGCCTACAAGGCCATCAGAACAGTGGCTGTCCTGAGTCGACACACCCTGGCCAGAACACCCTGTCTGCCATACAAGCTCATTCACTCATTTGTGCATTCGTTCAGCCAATGCTTCCTGAATGCCTACTACATGCAAGGCATCTAATAGATACTGAGGATAAGGAAGGAAATAATTTGCAGCCCCTTTCCCCAGAGAGTTCATTCCAGTAAGGAAGACAGACAAGCAAACGCACAGTTAAATATAGCTGGATAAACCATAAAAAGAGGGATATTGGAGGACCAGTTGAACAAAGAAGCAAACAACCGTGTCTGTGGAGAGACAGGATTTCTCCAGCTGGGTTTTAAATACCAAATAGGTCTTCACCAGGGATGTGAGAAGCAGGAAAATATCCCACATGGAGAGAACAGGGTATACAGAGGTCTGGAAATCAGGAACAGGGTTGATTCCAGGGTAAAAATGACTCCCAGTGAAAAGATTCACGGCGGGAATAGGGGAAGGCCACATACATCAGTGTTTTCCTACCCATTTCCTTGCCACGCAGTGCGGCACTGAAAAGGACACACGTGGAAAGGGAAATTCTCACCAGGCCACAGAGGGGCACAATGCAATCCCCAGTCCACTAGGTAGAATTTCAGCATCCTTCGATTCCTGACCACGTATATGGACTGACTGAATCTTGGGGAGGCATTTGCCTAATGAGATGCTTCATCAGAGAGACAGGTGAGAGAAGTGTCACAGTGAATCTGAATCCCAAACAAAGCCATTGGGAGTGGGAGGGAAAAGTGGAGACTGAAGAATGATACCACCTATGGCCACATCAGGCACAGCTCTTGGCTCCTCAGGTACCATCTAAGTACCTTAGGAACATGTAGAAAACCTTGGCCACTGTAAAGTGCGGAGAATGATGCTTATCGCACACAGTTATCATTAAAAATACACAACACCAATCATGTTCATGCCTATTATATAGTGCCTGACACATAGCATTTCTTTGTTATACACGTTAGTCTCCCTTCCCTTCTCCTTAATTAAACCACTATTCATGGCAATGGCCATGCAAGACAATGTTGTCAATGTCTCCTATTATTCTTTTTTTTTATATGAAATTTATTGTCAAATTGGTTTCCATACAACACCCAGTGCTCATCCCAACAGGTGCGCTCCTCAATGCCCATCACCCACTTTCCCCTCTCCCCCACCCTCCATCAATCCTCTGTTTGTTCTCAGTATTTAAGAGTCTCTTATGGTTTGCCTCCTTCCCTCTCTGTAACTTTTTTTTTCCCCTTCCCCTCCCCCATGGTCTTCTGTTAAGTTTCTCAGGATCCACATAAGAGTGAAAACATATGGTATCTGTCTTTCTCTGTATGACTTATTTCACTTAGCATAACACTCTCCAGTGCCATCCACGTTGCTACAACAGGCCAGATTTCATTCTTTCTCATTGCCACATAGTATTCCATTGTGTATATAAACCACAATTTCTTTATCCATTCATCAGTTGATGGACATTTAGGCTCTTTCCATAATTTGGCTAGTGTTGAAAGTGCTGCTATCAACATTGGGGTACAAGTGCCCCTATGCATCAGCACTCCTGTATCCCTTGGGTAAATTCCTAGCGGTGCTGTTGATGGGTAATAGGGTAGATCTATTTTTAATTTTTTGAGGAACCTCCACACTGTTTTCCAGAGCGGCTGCACCAGTTTGCATTCCCACCAAGAGTGCAAGAGGGTTCCCGTTTCTCCACATCCTCGCCAGCATCTATAGTCTCCTGATTTGTTCATTTCAGCCACTCTGACCAGTGTAAGGTGGTATCTCAGTGTGGTTTTGATTTGTACGTCCCTGATGAGGAGCGATGTTGAGCATCTTTTCATGCAGGCACCCCTGTTTTCAAAGCACTTTAACGTCTGTTAACAGATACAGTGATCTCAGTAACCTTCCCAGTTAGATCGAAGTAGTTATGTCAGTGATACGGGTATGGACACAAGTGATTCGCCCAAATTCACACAGTCATCACATGGCACAGGATAAGGGGCAGGCTCATCTTTTGTCTACAATGCCCAGTTCCTTTTGACTGCAGAGCATTGCCTCTCTGAGTATTCTTCTCGAAAGACCAAAAATATTAGAACAAAGCCCACCTTACTAAAATGTGATATTAGTAACAATCCCTTATAGCTTACATTAACCTTCTCCCCAGGCCTGGCAAGTGCTTTTGTCAGGCTCCATAGTCCATCTGGAGAGTCTCAGGATAGAGACCAGGTCTTTTTCGTGCCTGTAGCAACAAGTGCTACCACCATTCGTGTCATATCAGACAAGCTCAATGCATGTTTGCTGGATGTGCGGATGGATTTTGCAGGCGCTTAATGATTTATACAGTACTTCTACATCCTTCATCTTGTTACTTGATTTTCCAAAAAGCTCTGCAACATAAAGGAAAGCTGATACCATTATTTTCATTTAACTGATGACGACATGCAGGTCACACCAAAGCTGCTGTTATTTTCTTTCTTTTCAAAATTGTAATGGACTCGTACTCCCTCCTAGAGCCGAACTCGGCTGTATTCCACACACTGCTATTGGCCCTGGCACGCAAATCTGCTTAAAAGCCAAGAGAGATGCTGTTTTGTTGTCTTTCATATCTTAACAAAATACATCGAATTCTGAAAAACTCTGTGATAATTAGACCAAAAAGAGAAAAAGGGGGTGGGGGTGGGGGTGGGGATGGGGTTAGGGCTGTATCATTCAACCAGAAATAATTGTTACATTCCTATTCTTTCCCTTTCTCACCTCCTCTGGTCTCTATTGTCTATAGTGTGGAATATTCATCTTCCTCCACAAAAAGAATCCACTTCCTACAGAATACAACTGTCAGGATTGTGGGAGGCTTGCTCTCTTGCGTTAACCCTTCCTGTCTGGCTGTACAGTACACAGCTTTTCCTGAGTGGCCTCTACCATCAGTCTCGCCTCTAGTGTCCTGAGGGCTTCTCCCAAAAGTGGAGTCTGATGATGCCATTCTCCTATACCAGGACCACTGAACTTCCCCAATAAGTACAGTAAAACCTTGGTTTGGGAGCATAATTCATTGCAGATACATGCTTATAAATCAAAGCACTCGTATACCAAAGCACATTTCAAGAACCATTGGCTTGTGATCATGTGACTTTCGGCATCCTGTACTACTCGCATTGCAAGACATCACTTGTTTATCAAGTTAAAATTTGTTAGAAATGTTTGCTCATCGCGTGGAACACTCACAGAACAAGTAACTCACAATCCAAGGTTTTACTGTACTGCACGCATTGCCTAAAAGGTTTCTCAGGGTACCCAAACTCTGTACCCTACTTGCATTTACAGCCTTATCTCCCAAATTTCCTCTCCAGGTGCCTTGCAATCACCAGACTAGAACAGTTAATGATCCCTTGACCAACTTCTCTGCATTCCCCCACACCATCCCCATCCCATCACCACTACCAAGGACGAAGGCTCCAGTTCCAAAACATTCTACCTATCCCTTAGAGGGCTTTTCCTTGAAACCTCCTTAAATAGTTCCCTCCAGCAATTCATTCAACAACTATTTAGTAAGAAACTCCTTTACGCCCAACAAACCCTATTTTCAAAAACCTTAGTATTCACTGGGAAAAAGAGACCCAGCTAAGAGAAACTCAACACGGTGAGAGCGCTGTAATGACGTCATTGCAAAACAAGGGGCTGGCCCCTGGAAGGAAGGCACAAGGGTCCATCGTGATCCTCACTGAGTCTGTAATCTGGCAGAAAGTGAGGAGGGGAAAAACAGCACCAAACGACTTGAAACAGACAGAAGCCTTGAGTCATGCAGTTCTTCATTCATTCATTCATTCATTCACTCAACAGACATTTATCAAGCCTGAATATTTGCACGGCACTGTACTAGGAATGTAGAAATGAATGTTATGTGGTTCTTACCATCAGGAGTTTACATTCTGATAGGAGAGACAACGATGTATACACAAGGCGCTACCACAAATGAGAAGCACTGATCCAAGGGCTAGGGAACAAGAGGATTGTGAATGGCTCTGTCTAGCTGAGACCAGGTAAGCTCCAGGGAAGTGTGATATTTGTCAGAGCTCTAGAAGGGAGTCGGAGTTTACTGGATGGAGAACCGAAAGAGAAGAGGAGGGGAGGAGGGGAAGAGAGGGAGAAAGAATATTGTTATCAGTCAGTCCAGTCAGGAGAAAATAATTACCTCAATTATTTTAACATAGAGACCTTAACATTATAAAAGATGTTTAGTTACAAAATTATTAACTAAGTGACTGAGAGATAAAAGGAACTCTAAGCCATCACGAAGGTAGCAGTTGCAAGAAGCAGCTACCTCTCCTACATGACGAAAATCAGGGAAACACTTAGAAACCTAGAGGAGAAAGCCCATTGGTGGATGGTGGTTGAAAACTCAGATCTCCAGGGAGGGGCACTACTCAGCTGAGGCTGGGGTCCCTGAGCTTGGGGGAGGGGGCCCATGGGCTGGCCTTGACTTCTGAAGACAGGCACAGGCCAGCTGGTCCTACTGTCTCCTGAGGCAGAACCTACAGCTGGGTCTGCAAGTGTTGGGTCTGCGGCCTGGATTCAGCCGCAACCACAGGAAGAAATTACAGCTGCCCAGATTCCTAGACACTAGGTCAGTGGTTCAAATCCAAGGGCGATTTTGCCCTTCAGGGCACATCTGTCAATGTCTGGATATATTCTTTTTTTTTTTTTTTTTTTTTTTAAATTTTTTTTCAACATTTATTTATTTTTTGGGGACAGAGAGAGACAGAGCATGAACGGGGGAGGGGCAGAGAGAGAGGGAGACACAGAATCAGAAACAGGCTCCAGGCTCTGAGCCATCAGCCCAGAGCCTGACGCGGGGCTCGAACTCACGGACCGCAAGATCGTGGCCTGGCTGAAGTCGGACGCTCAACCGACTGCGCCACCCAGGCGCCCCTGTCTGGATATATTCTTAATAGTCACAAGTGGGGGCTTGCTACAGGAATTTAGCAGGTGGAGGACAGGGGTGCTGCTAAACTCTGTACAATGCATAAGACAGCCCCCTCTCAACAAAGAATTACCAAGTCCAAAACCAATAGTGCCAGAGTTGAGAAGCCCATTCTAGGCTAACACTGAGAGGGACAGGAAGCAAAAAAGAAGGAGCAAGTCTCATCTTCTCCCACCCAGCCATGGCATCTTCCTCTAGCACCCCCTATCGGCAGAGCCTAAGAAGGAGCCAGCAGACCAAGCAGAAACAGGGATCTGTCCCAGCCCCAGCAGCACAGAGTCAAGTACAGAAGGGTGGGTTTGCAGCTGAATGCCAGTAAGTTAATAAATGGCCCAAGCATTGCAGGCCAGGTCCTCAGAACAAGCAAAGCCATGACAGCGGATGTAGGAATGGCATTAGAGCAATGCCTAGCACGTGGTAGTCACTCAGCCAAGAGTGGGATGCAGCGAACTTTTATTCAGGGAATGACTTCTGGATGAAAGATTTCCAGGCATGTACAATGAGCACACTGAATGAGCACAATGCCTCCTGATGGTGAAATTTCTTCCTTCCGTGACCTTAGTCTTTTTGCCTTCTGTTTGTCTGTTGTCCTATGAGGAATAGAGTGCTTCCTGAAACTCAGTTCTAGAGCGTCTCAAAGGTGTTAGTTACCTTTCTGTCTCATAACTATGTTTTTGACACAAAGGAGATCATGTGACTTCCACTCATCCATACTATCCTGGATATTTTTGCGTAACGATAATAAAGGTTTCTTTAGTGCTAGTTATACCTGACAGGGTACTTTACCACTCTTGTTCCCTTTTATCTGCCACCTTCTCACCTAGTTTTGGGTGAGAAAGCCAAAGATCAGAAGGGGTAAAGAGATTTGTCCCAAGTAGCACCTTAAGTGGGTGAGCAAAATTAGAACCCATACAGGTGGCAGAAAAGTGGTTTGTACTTGAATTGCTTTGAGGTAGCTGATTCACCGTGTCACTTAGCCCTTCCCAACCTGGGCATGTTTCAAGTGCAGCTAGGTTCTTAGAATGCAGCTAGGTTCTCAGAGCGTGGTAAAACCTTTACCTTTTCCTCCCATACTTTCTGTCCCCACGCACTTGCAGAATCAGTGGAGCAATTCAGGGTGTTAGTTTTTCAGCAAAGAGCTGTCATCTAGTGAAAAAGACAAAAGAGTTTATGGATAGATGCAGGGTGCACAGTGCCATACAGACAAGGCAGGGAACCCAGTCCTGAGAGGTCAGGGAAGCCTTTCTCTGATGAGATCTGACAAAGAGGAAGGAGAGGTCAGGCTGCACAGGAAGGGATAGAATGTGCAAAGCGTACAGGTAAGAAACAACATGACACAGGGGCACCTGGGTGGCCCAGTCGGTTAAGCGTCCAACTTCGGCTCAGGTCATGATCTCACAGTTTGTGAGTTCGAGCCCCACGTCGGGCTCTGTGCTGACAGCTCAGAGCCTGGCGCCTGCTTCGGATTCTGTGTCTCACTCTCTCTCTGCCCCTCCCCCACTTGTGCTGTGTCTCTATCAAAAATAAATAAAATATTTTTTAAAATTAAAAAAAAAGAAACAACATGATACATTAGGGTCTGCAAGCTGACTATGGAAGGATTTTAGGGGAGAAGAAAGCAATGTAGTGGGAGGACACTGGAGTGATAGGTTAAGAGCCGGCACAACAAGGAATCTGTAAGTTCCGTGAAGAAATGTGGACTTTAAAATGGTCTAGCTAATTATGTAAACACACCATTTATCTTCTTTGAATTTCGGTCTCTACTGTGTAAAACAGTAGTAACAGCATCTGTTCTGCCTACCAAACGGGGTCTGAGTTGTTCAAATAAAATACATGCATACACACACACACACACACACACACACACACACACACACACATCACATGGAGATTTGCTTAGGAAACTGTCACACATTATCACTACAGCATCCCAAGTCAGCTTCAGAAAACAGAAGCAGCAGCCTTCTCTTTCCTCCCATTTCCCTCAACCCCTGTGGAGGCAAAAGCCCCCTTTGGAAAAGAAAGACTCTCCTTAGTCCTTTGCCAAAGCTTTCTTAAGCAATAATCCATAATGCAATCTTCATTGTAATTGTATTTCAGCCCCCCTCTGCTAAAAATATAAATACATGTGACTTCAGCCTCCGACTGGCCTTTGTGCCTGCCTGCCCCTGGTGTGCGCCTTCCTAAGTGGCTGTCCTCGCCGTGGGCGCCAGCCTGTGTGATAACATTATAATTTTGTGTATATTGTACTCTCGGAGGCCATGCTGAGGCCAGTACGAGGAAATGGCAATTGACAACAGGCCCAGACTTTGTGAAGATCTGTGGCTTCCTCCTCTGTGGGTTCACTTGGCTCAAGCCACTGTATTTTGGTGGCTGACCCCAAGAAGCCGTGGGCACAGGGACCAGCACTCACCTCGTTTGAGTGCTCTGAAAAAAAAAAAAAAATGAGGCAAACTGAAATTGAGGTGTCCCAGGATGGAGAATGGCTTGGGGGAAGTGGGAGGCAAGAGACCCAGAACTCGGTCATCTGGACCACATGTATGAACTCCGAGTGGCTGGAATCCAGCACCAAATCCAGCAGGGCCTTAAAATCACCAGGGCTAATGGTTTGCATCATCTTTTTTACTCCTGATCTTTCCACTGCATTACAATAGCTCTCTACACTGCTAATTAATGCAACCATTTGAGAGCTATTTATTAAATGCCCACTCTGAGCTAACACTTGTAGGCACTGGGGATACAGTGATGAACAAGGCGCAATTTATCGTGCATGGATCTTACACTGGGGAAGGAGTGAATTGTGCCATCAATGCAAATGCTAATTTCTCGACTGATTAAGAGAAGTTGCTAAGGGACAACAGCCCCACAAGGGGTTAAATGCAAAGCCTTATTCTGCCTGTCCTAGTGACTCTCATGCCAGTATTCAAAAAGGTTCCACCTCCATTTCTTTTTGCTTTTACTTATTCTCTTCATTTGCATGGAGGAAGGAAAGCCAAAGCCTCTTACCAATGACCCCATGCACTGAGCCACAGACCCAAACAGAGCTCAGATTATCTGTTTAATTCTCTAGCCTGCAAGGGGGCATTTACCCATTGTCTGTGTCTTAGCCAAACGGTAATGGATTAGTTCAGAGCCTGGGGGGAAAGGCGTGGAACCTGTGTTTAGAAGGAAAGCTACACAGAGCGGAGATATAAATTCAGAGGATGAATATATATAAGAGAAAAGTCACGTAAGTTTACAGGCAACCCCTGTGAGCTCCAGGGGCTGGGCCAGGCGGTCCAGAGTGGTGATTCCACGCACACCTCACACAGTACCACCGCCCCCCCCCCCCCCCGCGCTCTCCAAAGGCTGCCCCACCCCCAAGCTCACCCCAGATGAGGGCCATCTATCATCAGGGGGATAAAGGGAGACTCGAGGGTGGGAGGACCGTGACACAGGCTATACCAGGGTAGAGAGAGAAATCTTCAGCTCTGTTTCCTTAGAACCCGCCCCCCCCCCCACAAGCTGAGACTGGGGAAGTAGTCACACAGTCAGACAGCAGTACTTGTGATTCCCTCATCAAAGATCACACCCTGAAGGGAGGAAGAAGATATCCTCAAGCAGCTTAATCTTTCAAGTGAGACCTTGAGTAAGCAGTCTCCTGTAGAGGCCCAAAGAAGCCGGGTCTGGGTCCAGAAGCAGTGGAGCCACAGGCAGGGCAAAGCAAGTCAAATCGGAACATATGTAAGTAAGAAGCTCTGACAATTAACGAGGGAGAGAAAATATTCTGATGGAATAGTCACGTGGAATGAGAGTTCCCATAGAAACCCCTCTGTGGAGAACCACACACAAAAAAATCATATGACCTTCGGTTTGCACTGGGAACAAATCTGATTCAATCTAATTCTGAAAACATGTCAAGCTCTGGCCCTTCCTAGGGAGCTCCAGCTCTGCCACCAGAATGGATTCACCACCAAGTAATAGCTCTGTGGCTTAAGGCAAGTTACTTAACTTCCCTGGGCCGTATCTGTGGAACGAAGATAAGAGTCCTTCCCTCAGGGGAGTGGAAAGAATTAAGTGAGATAATACACACACAAAAAAAGAATTAAGTGAGATAATACACACAAAACAAAACAAGTGTCTGGCTCATTCTAAGGACTCATTCAAGTCAACAGATAAAAATGAACCAGGACGGGGGCGCCTGGGTGGCGCAATCGGTTAAGCGTCCGATTTCAGCCAGGTCACCATCTCGCGGTCCGTGAGTTCGAGCCCTGCGTCAGGCCCTGGGCTGATGGCTCGGAGCCTGGAGCCTGTTTCCGATTCTGTGTCTCCCTCTCTCTGCCCCTCCCCCGTTCATGCTCTGTCTCTCTCTGTCCCAAAAATAAATAAAAAACGTTGAAAAAAAAATTTTTTTTTTAAAATGAACCAGGACGGACACACATGCACATTCTGGAAGGAATCCCAGAGATGTCATGTTGACCACAAGAAGCCAGAGACAAAGAGGACACACTGTATAGTATCATTTACATGAGGCTCAAGAAGAGACAGAACGACCTGGTGAACAGAATAGTGGAGACCTTTGGGGGTGCTGACTAGGAACGGCCACGGGTAAGGCTGCTGGGGTGCCGGAAGTGTAGTCTGTGTTGACATGCAGAGTGTCATGTGGAGTGTGTACATCCACAGAAACTGGCTGTGCTAGGCACTTAACAGTCATGCTTTTTAAGCACTCTATTGTTTTTATGACACACTTGAAAAAGTTGTTTTTTAAAGAAAAGGTGAAAAGGTCTGCAGAGTGCCTAACACAATGTCTGGCCCAGAGGAAGTATTCGATAGTGTTAATCTCACCTGAAAAATGAGTCAAAAGAGAGCATCGTCATAATCATCATCACCAGTAGTAGCAACATGACAGAGCCTAAGGGTCATCACCATATGTGACAGCCGATGCAGGGAGTGAAGAAAACCGGTTTGCATGTAGGGCATGTGTTGGCTTATGCGTTCTGTAAGGCATTGTATCTAGAGGGTGGTTATAGAATTCTAATTCTTTCAAGTAGGACTCAGGCTAATTCTTCCCGGGAGCTACGCAGGAAAGGCTCTCCTATCACTGTTGCTCAGCTGAGGGCAGTGAAGGCGCTGTGGGGTGAGGTCATTTGTCCATGAATACAGCTGGTGGAGGCAGAGTCTAGAATAGAAGGCAAGTCTTCACACATTAAGATATTTCAATCTGTTTCAAGAATTTCTTTCAAACTACTTAGAGATTCATTCCCTAGTCCCGAAAGAAGACATAAAAGAAGGTTCTTTTTTTTTTTTTAATCTTGAAGGAGTTCTTCCACAGAGAAATAGACCTTCCAATTATGAATGAACAAAACTAAGCTTAATTGCCACCTGCAGCCTCCATGACATCCAGTGGCCATAGAAACAAGTGAGTCTGGGGTCTGAGGCATGGCCAGTGTCACAGTCCCTACCTCCCCAGGCAGGTGCAGCAGCAGGTAGGGCCATGGGGACAGGAGTGGTGGTCGGAGTTATCTCTGGTCTCTGAAAAGCTCTGGAAGGGAAAAGACTTGGTTCTAAGAGCAAAGAAGGGTAGTTCCCTTGCGACCTCTGGCTGCTCTGGACAAAACAAAATTCTGGGACCTTCTACATTATACCTAGCACTATTAAAGGAGGTCAGGGTACACAGCAGTGCCCCAAAGAGAGGTAGATACTGTCCTTATCAGGTTGATGTTCATTAGAACATGGATAGTTAATAAGTAAAATAATATAACAGGGAGAAGGTGGTACAATTAAGTGGAATAAATAAAAATGCAGCGGGTGAAGGATGGAGGGTGATGGTAAGGCTAAGTATACAGGGCATTCAGAGAAACTTTCTCCAACAAGTTGATATTCAAACAGTAACCTTCCATAGGGTCAAGTTGGGGAGACTTATAGTTCCCATGGGGAGCAGCCAGATGTACAAGAATTGGGTCTCACAGAAAAAGTTTTCCTCCCACCCTCTCTAACTACATCACTGAACATTACTCATGCTCTATCACCTAAACATACCACTTGCACCTAAATCCAAATCAGTGGGCTAGGAAAAAGTTCTATCACTTTGTTATGGCATAGGTCCTACAGGCTTCAAATAATTGAGGGCACAGTTATCACACTGAAGGGAGAATGCCTCTTTATAAAAGGGTATATGCTTCGAGTGCCTAGGCCCCTAGGCTCCTGCCAATACTAGCCCAGTGCTTTTTCTGTCATGTCACTAATATATGCAGAGCGACGGAGAAACAAAGGATAAGACAGCTTCTGCCTTTGAGAAAAAGACACAAGTGAATAGATGGACTAGTCACACGCACGGCTACAACAGTACAACATAGGAAGTGCTGGTAACTGCAGTATATCAAAAGTGCCAACCTAATGTAGGGTATATCCACGGTCCTGAGCCAATGAAAGAATACATAAGGATTGTCCATTGCCTAAGTATAACGAAAGATTTATAACCTAGGCAAGAAGATGGGATGCAAGCTAGAAACGGGTTTTACCACCAAAAGTAGTATCAGAATGCTCAATGAGTCTCAAAGAATCAAGTACTTAAGAGACATTTACTGAATGCCAACCACAGGCCAAGTACTTAACAGGTACAGTGATAAGGAGGCCAAGACCTCTGCCTTAGGGAGTTCAAGTCCAATAGAGGGGGAAGTACTTGTAAACAGACCAAATAATAAAATAAAATACAAAAAAATAAAGCAATGCTTTAAGGTATAGAAGACAAGGGCCTACCTTGCATTTTAAACAATAGAAGCAGTTTTATTCAGAATCACAGAAGTTTAGAACATCAAGCTACTTTAGAAAACTGTGGTATAGTTAGAGCACAGAGTAACTAATGCAAAATTGGAAGAGAGGCAGTAATAAAAGCTAACATTTATTGAATACTTACTGAGTGCCAAACACTGTTTTCAGTGAGTATAATATGTATCTTCTCAGTAATCGTATGAGTAAAATTACCATCATCTCTATTTCACAAAACAGAAAATGAGAAGGTTAAGTAACTTACTCAAGGTCACTCAGTTAGTAAGTAGTAAAGCTAGAATATGAACTTAGAATTAGTACCTTAAGCACTGCATAGTGACTAAGAATCTGGAGGCTAGGTTCAAGACTGTTGACTTCATTTATTTGGCCACAGGCATCCATTTAATGCTTTTAAAGCTGGGAAATGGCACAATCAGACTTACATTTGAGAAATATTGGGCTGGCTGCAAAACGCAGAATCAGATTCAAGGGGTACAGAATCAAAAGCGTGATGACCAGTTAGAAGGCCTTACAATGGTTCAGGGAAGAGGAGCTGAGGATCCAAAGGTAAGAGGGATCACTTTATCCCTCCTTCTATTCTGAATGCTAGCCTTGCTGGGTAGAATATTTTGGGTTGCAGGTTTTTTTCCTTCAAGCACTTTGAATATATCACGCCACTCCCTTTGGGCTCGCAAAGTTTCTGCTGAAAACGCAGCTGACAGATTTATGGAGTTTTCCCTTGTATGTAACTATTTTCTTTTCTCTTGCTGCTTTTAAACTTCTCTCCTTATCACCTGAAACTAACACAACACTGTATGTTAATTATACTTGAATTAAAAAAAAAAAAGGAGGTAGGAAGTATCAACGGGTACAGAGGGGCTAAGGAAAGCTATTTAAAGTGAATAAGTAATGTCACTTAGTGACAGACATGATGCAGGGCATAAGAGAGAGGGGGGTGTAAAGGATGACCCTTCAAAGCACAGATTCAGCCTTGACAGGTAGATCCTGCCCTTAAAGTAATGAGAAAAGAAGATAGTCTTCCCATGGCAAAGAACAGAGTTATACAAGACTGATGACATTCTTGTTAAGTCTCTGAAACCAGATGTGTGAATTCAGAAGACTGATCTTTAAACAGGCTGTCAGCCCCAAGATGATGCTGTCTTCTTTCTTCTTTCTTCTTTCTCCTCCCCACTGTCCTTTTCTCTTTTTCTTTCTTTCAAATGAGTGCAACCATATTGTTTTTTTAATGTAAAATAACAAACACACATGCAGAAAATTCAAGCAATACAGAAAGATACAAAAAGAATAAAACTTGCCTGAAATCCCATCACCATTAACACCTTAGTTAAAGGCTTTCCAGGCATCCATGCCTGTACAGTATATGCATGAACACACATTCACATACTCACATGCATTGCAACTCTTATTTTTATTTTGGAAACTTGCTTTTTTTCACTTACACTACTATGGAAATATTTCAAAGCCAATGAATATGGAGCTAAGTCATATTTTCCAGTGGCTAGGCAGTATTTCATTGCTTGTATGTTCCATAATCTGAGTTCTAATGATGGCCCAAGTGAGGAAATGGACAAATCCTTTCTCTCCAAAGCATCAATAAAACTGGATGGAATTAACAAAATCAACCATTTAAAGCAGTCTGCCAATTTTCTAACATCACGTAACAACCTGAGAAGCATTTATGCTTGAAAATATTCTCCTGAACTTTGAATCATAAGAATGGGAATTCGTTGCATTCTTATTTGGAACTGTCCCCATTCCTGCCACACCTCAGGATCAGTTATTATGGAAGTTCTAGGAGGGTAGGGCAAGTCTTAAACATCAGTGGTTTCTCTGCCAGGCAGAATGGGGGCTCACAAGTTTTGAATGGGTTACATATAACCGATGCTCACGGGAGTTTTCAACGGTAGCAATGTCCTGTGAGACAGCCAGCAGGGACAGTCAGTGGTACCCATAATCTGACACTGAAGTCATTGTTGAGAGAGCATATTTTGTCTGACACTGTTCACATGGCCCAGCTATTCACATACTCTTTGGTGATCTTGAGACTGAACGTATATACATAAGTCACCGGCAAGGGCAAAGTAGAAAGTCAAAGCCAGTGAGACTTTGAAAAATCCCTGAACTTTGAATGTGCTTTTCTCCCTGCACACAGTTCCAAGGAAGCTTTCCTGGCTTGAAGTGTTTGAGTACAACTTCTGTCCAATCATTGGATGACCACTAAGCTATATAAAGACAGGGCAAGTCTTAGCCCTAAAAGTAAAAACAAGAATGAAAACAGAAAATAAACAAAAAAAAATGAGCATAGACATCAGTGGCTGTACACTATGGAAGGCAGATTTCACAGATTAAGCCCACGCAAGCTACTAAAAAAGAAGCAAATAAAAAGGCAAAAAATAACAACAAAAATGCAGAATTTAGAGTTGATAAGATATACTACTTAAATGTCAATATTTCAACAACAACAACAAAATTAGGAGATGAGCAAAGCAACAGGAAAGTAGAACCCAAATTTGGGAGGAAAAAAAGCAGTCAATAAAAACTATCTGTGAGGTTCTTAGACATTGGATTAAGAAGAATAAGACTTCAAAGCAGAAATTATAAATGGTTCAAGAATTAACAAATCTTAAAACTTTGTAACACATCTCTAAGTAACAGTATAAATACTATTTACATTGAATTTCTTCTCTGTTTTGCAAAGTTGGCTTGGAAGGGTCTAAAATTGGTGAACCGTATAAACAATACAGGAAAGACAGAACAAGCAGAAAAAAATATTTAAAGAAATACTGGCGAAAAATTTTCCCCAAATTGGTGAAAATCTACAAATTTAATTTATAAGCTTCAAGAAGCTTAATGGATCCCAAGGAAGATAAATACAAAGAGATCCACACATATGTATATCATAGTCAAATTGTTGAATGCAAAGACAAAGAGAAAAATCTGACTAGCAAGAGAAAATCTGTCATGAGCCCCCTGCATCCTAGACATGTATTATATTTCCAATATTTTATTGTCATAAGCAATTCTGGGGTGAACATTTGTCTGATATTCTGCCAAGGATAAATTCCTTGAGGTGGAATTGATGAGCCAAAGTTTATCTTCATTAAATAATTGTGTTTGCATTGTGATCCAGGGTTAGCTCTCTTAAGTGGTACTTGATATTCTCTCTACGTTTTTCTTCTAAGTCTCAGATGCATGCTGTTCCCTCTTCTTGGAGCTCTCCACCACATCCCTTCTTTCATAGCTGATTGCTTGTAGTCTTACAAGTCTCTGTTTAAACGTTTTCCTGAAGAGACATTCCTTGATCACTCAACAAAAGTAGAGCCTACCCACTCACCTGTTTTTCTCTGTCATAGAACTCTTATTATTTCCCTTGTAGCATTTACCATATTTTGCAATTGTGCATTATATCATTCTTTATCTAATGTCTCTCTAAACCTATGAGAACAGGGATATTGTCTCTTCTGCTCAACACTGTACATGAATACTTAATGCAATTCCAGGCATATAACAAAGACTGAATAAATGTTCACAGACTAAATTTGCTTTGCCAAAACAAACACATGCTAGAATTTTTTTTATGTTTTTATTTTATTTGAGAGAGAGAGAGAGAGAGAGAGAGAGAGCAAGAGCGAGAGCAGAGAAGGGGCATAGAGAGAGGGAGACACAGAATCGGAGGCAGGCTCCAGGCTCTGAGCCATCAGCACAGAGCCCGATGCGGGGCTCCAACCACAAGTGGTGAGATCATGACCTGAACTGAAGTCAGATGCTAGCTCAGTCGGTTAAGTGTCTGACTTCGGCTCAGGTCATGATCTCACAGTTTGTGATTTCAAACCCCGCATTGGGCTCCGTGCTGACAGCTCAGAGCCTGGAGCCTGCTTCAGATTCTGTCTCCCTCTTTCTCTGCCCCTCCCCAGCTTACACTCTCTCTCCCTCCTCTCAAAGATAAATAACTATTTTTTAAAAACGTAAAATGCATTCTTACATACTCAAACAGCATGGGCCATACTCAAACAGCATGAGGACCAAATTTAACCCTTGCCATTTCCTAAGCTAGAACCTCTAATACAATGCTGATTAGAAACTGTGAGACCAGACATCTTGTCTTTTTCTTACTCTCAGGGTGAAAGATTTTAGTATTTCACCACTAAGTATAATGTTACTGTTAGGTTTTTCTTAGATACAGTTTATCAGCTAGAAGTTCTTTCTTTCTGTACCTAATTTTTGGGAGCTTTTGTCATGAATGCTGTTTGATTTTGTCAGACACTATTTTGGCATCTTTTGAGATGATCATAGTTTTTGTATTTTATTCTATTAATTTGGCATGTTACATTAATTGATTTTTAGATGTTAAACCAAGCTTGCATTCCTGGAATAAATTTCATTTGGTTGTGATGTATAATCTCTTTTATATGTTTCTGAATTCAACTTCCTAATATTTTCTTTAGGATTTTTGCATCTTTATTAGTGTGAAATATTGATATGTAGTTTTAGTTTCTTGTGATATCTCTGCTTAACTTTAGTATCTGGTAAATACTAGCCTCACAGAGCAAGTTTAGAGGTATCTCATCTTCACATATATTTTGGAAGAGATGGTGAATGATGCTGTTAATTCTTCTTTAAATGTTTGTTATAATTTTCCAATAAAGCTATCTGTGTCTAGGCTTTCTTTTGTGGGAGAATTTTACTCATTCACTTTATTTGTCAAAGTTCAGTCATATTTTTAAACTCACTTTGAACTATTCGGTTAATTTGTGTCTTTCTAGGAATTTGTCTATTTTATCTAAGTTGTTTTATTGGCATAAAGTTGTTCATAGAATTCCCTTATAAACCTTTTAATTTACGTAAGCTCGTTAATAATTGCTGAATATTTGTTGGCCCCCTTCTTGGAAATTTTATGTTAAAACTTAACGCTTAATGTAATGGTGTTTGGAGGTGAGGCCTCTAGAAGGTGACTAGGTTACGAGGATGGAGCCCTCATGGATGGGATTGCCCTTACATAAGAGATGATAGAGACCATCGAGAGCTCCCTAACAAACCTCTTTTTCCAGGTGAGGACACAGTGCTAACTGCTATGTGTGAACCAGAAAGAAGGTCCTCACTACACACTGAATCTGCTAGCACCTTGATCTTGGACTTCTTAGGTACCAGAAGTGGGAGAAATAAATTTCTGCTATTTATAAGTTAGCTACTTTATGGTATTTTGTTGTAGCAGCCTGCACCAATTAAGACAGAACCAACCAACTTCCTCCTTCATTTCAGATGTTGCATTTGTGTTCTTTTTTCTTGACCAATCTAGTGAAAGGTTTGTAAATGTTGATAACTTCGCTCAACTTTTGGTTTTGTAGTTTTTGCTATTATTTCTCTGTTTTCTATTGTATTGTTTTATACTCTATTTTTTATTTCCTTCCTTTTGCCTGCTTGGGGTTTGGTTTATTCTCTTATTTCTAGTGTTGTTTTAAGTAGACACGTAAGTCACTGATTTGAGATCTTTCTTCTGTTTTTTCTAGTATCGATTTGGAAGCTATACATTTTCCTATAGGTACCGCTGTAGCTGTATCACACAGTTTTTTGGTATGTTTTGTTTTCATTTTCATGCATTGGAAATCATGTTCCAATTTCTTCTGTGATTTATTCTTTGACTAATTTCCAAATATTTGTTGATTTTTCAAATTTCTTTCCGTTCTTGATTTTTAATGTGGTACCAGTATTGTTAGAGAATGTATTTTGCATGATTTTGAATCTTTTAAATTCATTAAGACTTGTTTTATGGCCTGGCCATGTTCACCCTGGAGAATGTTCTATGTGTGCTCAAAACAATATGTACTCTGCCATTGCTGGATGGAGTGTATAGATACCAGTTAGGTCAAATTGGTTGATAGAATTGTTCAACTCATCAATATACTTGCTGATTTTTCTGCCTACTTGGTCCATCAATTATTGAGAGTAGGAATACTGAAGTCTTCAACTTTGTTATTGAATTGCTTATTTCTCCTTTTAGTTATTTCCACTTTTGTTTCATGTATTTTGGGACTCTGTTTTTAGGGGCATACATGTTTCTAATTGCTATATTCTCCTGATAAATTGTCCCTCTTTGCCTCTGGGAATACTTTTTTCCATAAAACCTATTCCGTTTAATGTTAGTATAGTGACCCCAGCTATCTTTTGGTAATCCACATGGCATATCTTTTTCTATCCTTTTACTTTAGACCTATTTGACTCTTTGAATCCAAAGGGTATGTCTCGTAGATAGCATACAGTTGGATCCTCTCTTATAACCACTTTGATAATCTGCTTTTTTAATTAAAATGCTATTTGCGGGGCGCCTGGGTGGCGCAGTCGGTTAAGCGTCCGACTTCAGCCAGGTCACGATCTTGCGGTCCGTGAGTTCGAGCCCCGCGTCGGGCTCTGGGCTGATGGCTCAGAGCCTGGAGCCTGTTTCCGATTCTGTGTCTCCCTCTCTCTCTGCCCCTCGCCTGTTCATGCTCTGTCTCTCTCTGTCCCAAAGGTAAATAAACGTTGAAAAAAAAAATTTTTTTTAAATGCTATTTGCATTTAATAGAGTACTTTACATTCTATGGGATATCAATGTAATTATTAATATGGTTGGATTTATATGTGCACTTTGAATATTTTTTACTATATGTCTCATGACTTTTGTGCCTCCTTTATTTCCTTCTTTTTTGTAAAGTAGATATTTCAATTCCTTGTTTTATTTTTTTTACTGTAACTTTTAGGTTATTTTCTTAGTTTTTTTTTTTTTTCAGAGATTTCAACATGCATCTATCAGAATATACTTAAGATTAAAATTAATTGAGGGACGCCTGGGTGGCTCACTCAGTTGGGTGTCCGACTTCGGCTCAGGTCACAATCTCACAGTTCGTGGGTTCAAGCCCCGCATCGGACTCTGCTGACAGCTCAGAGCCTGGAGCCTGCTTCAGATTCTGTGTCTCCCTCTTTCTCTGCCCCTTCCACACTCATACTCTGTCTCTGTCTCTGTTGCTCTATCTCTCAAAAATAAACATTAAAAAAAAGATTAATATTAATTGAATTACAATAAAATACAGCAACTTTGTTCCAATGTATCTCCATTTCTTTTTCCCCCTTTGTTCTATTACGATCATAAATATTACATTGTTTACATTATAAGCCCCCAAATATAGTTTGTTTGTTTGTTTTTAGTTTTATAATTACTGTTTTCAGCAATTGTCTTTAAAGTCAGTTGGAAGAAAAATATATATTGACTGTCTTTTGTATTTGCCTACATAATTAACCACAAGTACTCTGTTTCTTCATGTGAATTCAGGTTATCAGCTGGTGTCATTTCTTCCTAATCCAAAGGATTTTCTTTACTATTTCTTCTAAGGTAAGTGTGTGGGCAATAAATTTTCTCAGCCTTTGTTCACCTGAGAATGTCTTTCTTTCACTTTCTTTTAGGAAGAACAATTTTGCTGTATATAGAATTCTTTATTGATAGGTTTTGTCTTTTAGCACTTTGAATAGACTGCCCCTGGCCTCTATTGTCTTTGATGAGAAGTCAGTTACTAAACCCTACTATAATTCTTCAGTATGTAACGAGTTGTTTTACTCTTGCTGCTCTTAAATTGTCTCTGGCTTTGGTTTTCAACTATTTGACCATGGTTTGTCTAGATATGGATTTCTTTGTATGTATCTTACTTGTAGTTCACTGAGGTTCTTGGATGTACAGAATAACTTTTTAAACTAAATTTGGAAAGTTTTTGGCTATGATTTCTTCAAATGTGTTTTGTTCCCCTTTCCATCTATCATCTTTTTTCTGGGACTCCCATTAAATGCATATCAATGTGTTTAATAGTCATCCACCGGTCTCTGAGGCATTGTTCTTTTCCCTTCATTTTTCTCTCTGTTCAAATTGGATGAATGTTATTCTTGATTCCAATTACCCCCAGAGGTTGTTTTGTTGCCAGGGTTTTTGTTGTGTTTATTTGTTTAGCGATTTTACTGGACTAATTCTACAGAATTTGTCTCCCCCAAATTGTGCACCTGCTAATGTTTCTTCTTGGTTTTTCTTTTATTTCCATTTCCATTTCCAACCCAGGCTAGCTTGCTAGAGCTTGCCCCAGTTGGCATAGCTTAGAGATCAACCAGTGATTGGTCAAAAGTAGTATTTAAATATCACGATTCAGTGAGACTTCTGCCCTCTGTCAAATGCAAACCGGTGCAGCCAATGTCAAAACAGTATGAATGATCCTCAAAAAATTAAAAATAAAATTATCAAATGATCCAGTAATTTCACTGCTAGGTATTTGCCCAAAGAAAATGAAAACACTAAAAATATAACGCACCTCTATGTTTACTTCTGTATTATTTACAATAGCCAAGATAGAGCAGCAACCCATGTGTCTAATGATAGATGAATGAATAAAGTAGATGTGGTATGCATATATAATGGGATACTACTCAGCCATAAAAAAAGAGTGAAATTTTGCCATTTGCAACGACATGAATGGAACTAGACGATATAATTCTAAGTGCAATAAGTCAGCCAGAGAAAGACAAATTCTGTATGATTTCACTCATATGTGGAATTTAAGACACAAAACAGGGGCACCTGGGTGGTGCAGTCGGTTGAATGTCTGACTCTTGATCTTGACTCAGGTCATGATCTCACGGTTCATGGGTTCGAACTCGGCTTTGGGCTCTGCACTGATGGTGTGGAGCCTCGCTGGGATTCTCGTCTCTCCTTCTCTCTGCCCCTACCGTACTTGTACCTGTGCTCGCTCTCTCTCTCCCTCTCTCTCTCTCAAAAATAAACATAAAACAAAACAAAACAAAACGAACAAAGAAAAAACAGACAAGAAAAAACAAAAGTAAACTCTTAAATAGAGAGAACAAACTGGGGGTTGCCAGAGGGGAGGTGGATGGGGGATGGGAGAAATAGATAAAAGAGATTAAGAGTACATTTATCTTGATGAGCCCTGAGAAATATATAGAATTGTTGAATCATTACATTGTGCACCTGAAACCAGTATAACCCTGAATCAGAATTATGCCAGAATTAAAAAAAAATAATAATTAAAAAAAGATTTTTGTCCTTTGCCAATGGATCTTTATGTGGATTGGAGAACACATTCAAAATTCAAGTAGTATACAAATCTGTTTACATTTTTTTAATGTTTATTTATTTATTTTTGAGAGTAAGGGAGAGCAGGGGAGGGGCAGAGAGAGAGGGAGACAGAGAACCCCAAGCAGGCTCCCTGCTGTCAGTGCAGAGCCTCATGTGGGACTCAAACTCATGAACCATGAGATCATGACCTGAGCTGAAATCAAGAGTTGGATGCTTAACAATTGAGCCACCTAATGCCCTGAAATCTGTTTGCATTTTGATGGGTTTTCTTGCATCTCCTCTGTGTGTTCGCTCTGCCTCATATCCATCCATGGATGAATGGTTAGTTAGGGCCCTCTCTAGTGTCTTCTGAGTATGTATACAGTCATACATGTATGGATAGCCTTCCAGAACAACAGGGACATGTGGCAGCTTATCAAGGTCCATTATGGCTATGTCATTCCCCAGAACTTCCCATTAAATGTCTGGCTCATCCTTTGACCTATGGCTTGCCACAACCAGTATTGCAAATTGGCTTTCTAAATGTTTGCCACTGAAACTGCTATTGTTTTAACAATGCCCTTGGATATGCACACTGCTCCAAATCAGTCTAGCCTCCTCTAGTAACAGTGATACTACCTTCCAGTTTGCTCTACCATTGTAAAACCGCCCCATAAGTTTTGTAGGGAGAGTCTTTGCTCTTACAGGAGTAGGAAAGACCTGCCCTGTCCTGGTACTGCTAGGATTATAAAGGGAAAGTCTGTCTCATTCAGTAATTCATTATGAAGAAACCCACTTGTCTATAGATATAAATCACATTCACCAACATAAGTTTCATTAAAAATAAATAATTTTTTTTAATGTAACATGTGGGGCACCTGGGTGGCTCCGTTGGTTAAGCATCCGACTCTTGATATTGGCTCAGGTTGTAATCTCATTGTCGTGAGATATATCCCCGCGACAGGTACACTGAGCACAGAGCCTGCTTGAGATTGGGATTCTCTCTCTCCCTCTCTCTCTGTCCCTCTCCTGCTCTCGCGCTCTCTCTCTCTCTCTGTCTCTCAAAATATAAACATTTTTTTTTAATGTAACATGTTCTTTTCCCATATAAACTAATCTCAGAATTCATTAAATATTATATGGAGAAGCATTCCCAAGAGTTCGGACTCAAAATTCAGGCCTCTGAATTCTGGATAAAACCCTCCAAATAGAACACTCTGTCTCTGATTCAAGTTTCTTTTTTTTTTTTTTTTTAATTTTTTTTTTTTTTAACATTTATTTTTGAGACAGAGACAGAGCATGAACGGGGGAGGGGCAGAGAGCGAGGGAGACACAGAATCGGAAGCAGGCTCCAGGCTCTGAGCCATCAGCCCAGAGCCCGACGCGGGGCTCGAACTCACGGACCGCGAGATCATGACCTGAGCCGAAGTCGGACGCTCAACCGACTGAGCCACCCAGGCGCCCCTCTGATTCAAGTTTCTTATTTTGAGTGATAATAACAACAAACAAAATGGGGGAAAAAAAACCAAAAAACAAAAACAAGGGCTTCCTGGTCTCTAAGTCCACCATCCAAATACAAGCTACTTGATATAAACCACTTGAAACACAGGAACATCCGCTAAAAACAATGCTCTGTTTTTAATCCAATTTGATGCTCATTCCAACTGGCTGGAGCATGAATTCTAAGAAATCACTAGTTGTTCACAGCAGGTGCTAAGGTGAGCTCATGTTCTGGGGAAGGCCATGTTTTCTCTGGCTAGCAGATGTTTTGCTAGCTGACATTTAGAAATAAGTCAAAGTTGCTCTTTGTTATTATGCATAATAGATCTCAAAGAATAAATGAAAAGCCTTTTACTCTAAGTCAGAATGCATTTTGCCTCTCTGAAGTCTACATTGGTTGAGTCTTTAACAGCTCAGGCATGGGGACACATAGAAGATAATATGACTGAGGCTGTGTCTATGGGAACAGTCAAAGAGATTGGTCATGTTTAGCATGAAGAAAAGCAGACAGCACTCAAATCAGCCTGTTACACTAAGGAATGGAAACGGCTCCTTATTGCCTTCTCAGATGGATAAATCCTCTTATTCCATATTCTGATTTTTAAAAAAAAGTCCGTTATCTTTTCTACTCCCTGGTTATAATGTAGGAGAAACTTGCTCATTTGATGAGAATTTCTACCTCATCACCATATTCCAGTTCTGGTCTCAACTCATCAACATCTCAACTGATATTCCAACTCATCAGTCTCAGACTTAACCCATCATACTGGTCTCAAAAATGAGAGGGAACCAGAAGAGAAGGATGGATCAAGTGCCATGGGTTTATAAACTCATTACCTGCAGAGATCTGTAGTTTCCAGTTGTGTTGAGGAAACACATAAATGAAACCCCAAGCTGTATTTTCCTGACTTGAGCGCCTGCAGGAAATATATGCTGGGCAAGCATCCTGCTACCATATAATATGGAGGTCACACAGATTGAATTCTTCTAGACTGAAGCCCTACTGAGGATTCAGGAGCCTGGGATGCTCTTCTAATTGGGCAACTGGCCAGGCTATAAGGTCTTGTTTCCTGCTGCTTCCTGAGGCCTACCACAGCCTTGTTGAAGAATTTGAATCTCTACTGTATGGTTTCCCTCTGCCAATACTTTTTGCAAAGTGGCTTCACGCTGGAACTTCAATCTCCTGGAAGCTCAGACCAAGCCAGCTGCACCTCTCCCTTTCCCAGCTGGCAGTGTTCACAGCACCTAGACTAGGCCATCCTCCAAGAGATGGGGGAAGCTCTTGTATTATAGAAAGATAAGAGCTCTTGGTAAGGGAAGGCTTATGTTTGAGTTGGGCTTCCTTTTAAAACCTATGACTCTGGGCAAGTCATTGAATCTTTCTGAACCCCCGGTTGCTCATCTGTGAAGCATGGATAGAGTCACGGACCCCAGAATTTGGGTGGCAGAGACTCTGCTTTACCTCACACAGCAACCATATAAACCCCTTCCAGCTTGCATTCTGTTCTACAAGCAAAAACCTCATTTCCTGTACTCTTTTATAGCAAGGGCACAATCATGTGACGTAATTTCCTCCATTTATACACAGTCACACTAGATGTCTATACAGACAAAGAGCAATAGGAGGCAATGGCCACAAAGAAAGAGCAAATCTTTTGGCAATCTCAGTGGCAGAGACTTGTTCTTTAAAAAAAAATTATTCAAATATGATTAATATACAGTGTTATATTAGATTCAAGTGTACAGTATGACTCAATAATTCTATACATTTCTCAACGTTCATCAAGATAAATCCACCCTTAATCCCCTTTATCTATTTTTCCCATCCCCCCCCCCCACCTCCCCTCTGGCAACCACCAGTTTGCTCTTTGTATTTAAGAGTCTGTTTTTTGTTTGCATCTTTTTTTCTTTGTTCTTTTGTTTCTTAAATTCCACACATGAATGAAATCATGGTATTTGTCTTTCTTTGACTGACTTACTCACTTAACATTATACTCCAGTTCCATGCATGTTGTTGCAAATGGCATGACTACATTATTTTTATATGGTTGAGTCCCTCCATTCATCTATTGGTGGACCCTTAGGTTGCTTCCATATGTTGATTATTGTAAATAATGCTGCAACAAACATAGGAGTGCATATATATTTTTGAATTAGTGTTTTCATTGTCTTTGGGTAAATACCCAGTAGTGTAATTAATGGATCATATGGTAATTCTGTTTTTAATTTTTTGAAGAACGTCCATATTGTTTTCCACATTGGCTGCACCAGTTTGCATTCCCATCAACAGTGCACAAAGGTTTCTTTTACTCCACAACCCTTCCAACACTTTTTATTTCTTGTTGTTTTTTTTATTTTAGCAATTGTGACAGATGTAAAGTCATACCTCATTGTGGTTTTAATTTGCATTTCCCTGATAACTAGTGATATTGAACATCCTTTCATGTGTCTGTTGGCCATCTGTATGTCGTCTTTGAAAAATGTCTATTTAGGACCTCTGCCCATTTTAACTGGATTATTTGGGTTTTTTGGTGTTGAGTTGTGTAAGTTCTTTATATATTTTAGATTTTAGCCCCTTACCAGATATATCATTTGCAATTATCTTCTCCCATTCAGTAGGTTGCTTTTTGTTTGTTTGATTTCCTTCACTGTGCAGAAGCTATTAATTTAATGTTGGTGTAGTCGCAATATTTTAATTTTTCTCTTGTTTCCCTTGCAGCGGGGACATATCCAGAAAAAAAAAAACTGTTTCTATGGTCAATATCAAAGAAACTATTGCTTATGTTTTCTTCTAAAATTTTTATGGTTTCAGGTCTCACATTTAGGTCTTTAATCCATTTTGAGTTTATTTTTTGTGTATGGTTTAAGCAAGTGGTCAAATTCCATTCTTTTGTATGTAGCTATCCAATTTTCCTATCACCATTTGTTGAAGAGTCTGTCTTTTTCCCAGTGAATATTCTTGCCTCCTTTACTGTAAATTGATTGGCCATAAAAGTGTGGGTTTATTTCTGGACTCTCTGTTTTATTGATCTATGTCTCTGCTTTTGTGCCAGTACCATACTGTTTGGATTACTACAGCTTTGTAGTATCTGTTGAAATCTGGAATTGTGATACCTCCTGCTTTCTTCCTTCTCAAGATTGCTTTTGTTATTTGGAATCTTTTGTGGCTCCATCTACATTTTAGGATTATTTGTTCTAGTTCTGTGAAAAATGTTGTTAGTATTTTGATAGGGATCACATTAAATCTGTAAATTGCTTTGAGTAGTATGAACATTTTAACAGTATTGTTTCTTCCAGTCCATGACATGGAGTAGCTTTCCATTTGTTTCTGTCATCTTCATCTTCTTTCATCAATGTTTTATAGTTTTCAGAGTACAGGTCTTTCACCTCCTTGGTAAAGTTTATTCCTAGGTATTTGTTATTTTTGCAATTATAAATAGGGTTGTTTTCTTAATTTCTCTTTCATTATCAGTGCATAGAAATGGAACGTATTTCTGTATTTTAACTTCTATCCTGCAACTTCACTGAATTTGTTTATCAGTTCTAGTAGTTTTTTGGTGGAGTCTTTATGGCTTTCCACATATAGTATTATATCATCTGCAAATAGTGAAACTTTTACTTTTTCTTTACCAATTTGGATGCTTTTTATTTATTTTCCTTGTCTAATTGCTGTGGCGAGGGTTTTCAGTACTATGTTGAATAAATGCAGTCTTATTCATTATCTTCTAGGAAAAGCTTTCAATTTTTTACCATTGAGCATGATGTTAGCTGTGGGTTTTTCATATATGGCCTTTATTATGGTCAGTATTGTTCCCTCTAAACCTACTTTGTTGAGAATTTTTATCATGATTGGATGTTGTATTTGTCAAATGATTTTTCTGTACTACTAAGATGATCATATAGTGCTTATCCTTTCTCTTGTTGATATGATGTATACATTGATTGGTTTAAGAATATTGAATCATATTTGCATCCCTGGAATAAATCCCACTTGATTGTGATGAATGATTTTTTAAATGTATTATTGGATTCGGTTTGCTAGTATTTTGTTGAGGATTTTTGCATTTATGTTCATCAGAGATGTTGGCCTAAAGTTGTCTTTTTTTTTATTGTGTTTTTTCCTGGTTTTTGTATCAGGATAATGCTGGCTTCATAAAATGAAGTTGGAATCTTTCTTTCCTCTTCTATTTCCTGGACTAGTTGGAGAAGAATAGATATTAACCCTTCTTTAGTAGACATATAGATCAAGGGCTCACAGGCCAAATCCAGCTACACTTTTTTTTTTTAATTCTTATGACCTGTGAGATAACAATGGATTTTATATTTTCAAAGTTTGTAAAGTAAAACAGAATACACACACACACACACACACACACACACACACACACACACACATGCAACAGAGACTACACGTGACTGCCTGAAAAGCCTAAAATATTTGTTATATGGTCTTTCACAGAAAAAAGTTTGCTAGAGAATGGACTCAACATATGACTTGTTGATCCAGAGGCTGCACTTTGGACCAATATGTAGAACTTATAAGAATCTCTCTATTAATGACAATTGTCCTCAAACAGAAGGGGCAGAGTCTTCATGTACTGGGTTTCTCAATAATGTAAATATTCAAGGATAAAGTGAGCATTCGTAAGAAATAGAACATTTCTGCTTTGACTAGGAGTAAAACCAGAGAACCCCAAAGGCCTGTCTAATGCTAAGATCCCATGATTCCATATCATGGATCTAGGATTTGATGCATTACTAGAAGATTCAATGGCCCAAAGACAAAACAGTCTCTTCAGTGGAAATATCACAGTCCAAAAGTAAACGAACAATCAAGCCATGGTACCTGAACAACTTGGAATTATTCAATTATATCATTAACATGTTAAAAATTACAGGTGGTGGTCATATATACCTGTCACCATCAAAAGTGTTAATTCACTTTTGTTTTTCCCTGTATGCACATGTATGACCAGAGCTGAAGGTAGCTGAGCTTTCAGTAAATGGAAGTTTGCTTGTATACCTGAATTTCATGGGTCTTGAATGTTCCACAAGGGAACCAAGCACAGCAAAAGTATTTATACACTAGGACCACTAATCAGGGTTTAATTAGCCTTATAATTAGAAGGGTAAACAGAAGTACAATTCCCAAATTGCTCATTGGTTTTTTTACATGTCCATGGAGCACTATTTTATTTGCCTTTGCACCTCCCAGCATTTTAACACAAAATTAATCACTAAAATTTGTTAAATATTGAATGAATTGCTTGCTTGGCTTCTACAGAATTCAACTTTATCATATTTGCTTAATTACACTGTCCAAGTATATCAACCACAAGCACATTCTGGGAGTGTTACTGAAAGAGAGGAAAAGGATATTTTTATTCTTGGTCATACTTCAGATGTTCCATTGCAAAATAACGGTACAGATTTGTATGGTTAGCTATCACTTAAGCAGTTTTCCCATGAGGTTTATTTAGTTTTATCTTTAGGAAAGTGGGTTTAAATGTCCCTCTCTCCATTTTACAAATGAAGAAACTGACATGAGCAGGGGTTAAGTGGTTTGCCCTACATCACTCAGTCCAGGATAAGGTTTCTCAGAATATGTTCCTTAGACCACTCTGATCGGTATCATTTAGGGTTTATACCAGATACCTTGTATGCATCACTAAAGATATACTTGGCTTTGCCTCTCCTCTGTTCCACCCCAGGCATCTCTGTAAACACCGACTCTCCCATGCCCCTACTGACTTCCTGTGAGTGTAATCTGACAACACTTTGATTATGCCAATGGCCTGTGTCTTCATCTCCCATGTTCTGCCCTGGATGAGGCACAAGACTTCACAAGATCCACTTGTCACCCAGGCATTTTGAATCTGCAAGTACAAGAGAGTTCATGCTCCATGAGTCAAGACTTTAACCTACGGGAATTGGAGACAGTGGAGCAATTCTTCCCTGTTCCTCCCTCTGGTCTGACCATCCTGAGACATGGTGGGTCCATAAGCTACTGGAAGACAAAATTGTGAGGAACTGGTTTCACCTGACGGATCAATAACACATCCTTGTCCTGGTACTCCTACCTTCTGCTTCTCACTCCCGTTGCTCTCCTGGTACTTTTCTAGAATTCTAGTTCCAAATTAAGTAGTAGGATACAAGTTTTTGCCCCAGGCTTTGCTTTTGAGGACCCAGGAGAGATATTCCTGAATTAGAATACCTGAGAGTAGGACATTTTATTAAGCTCCCCAGATGATTTTCAGGCACCCTACAATCTGAGGACCACTGGATCTAGAATGTCAACCCAGTGCAAAGGACTCTAACCCCCATAATATTTATTTTTTTAATGTTTCTTTAATGTTTATTTTTGAGACAGAGAGAAACAGAGTGTGAGCAGGGGAGAGCCAGAAAGAGGGAAACACAGAATCCAAAGCTGGCTCCAGACTCCAAGCTGTCAGCACACAGCCCAGCGTGGGGATCGAACTCATGAACTGTGAGATCGTGACCTGAGCCAAAGTCAGATGCTCAAGCAATTGAGCCCCCCAGGCGCCCTGTGATCTTTCCATCTTAACATATGCTGGATAAAAGAAAGACAATGCTATTGTTCTTATGCTGAATCAAGGAGGGAGAGAAACCCCTGACAGGCTGCACCACATCTACCCCATGTTTCCAGGGGCTACTAAGTGGCTCCTGACACCTGACAGTACCTGCTCCCACCAACTCACCTGTCCATCCAGGCATCTGGTCCACCCTGTCACGCCTGCCCTAATTTGTGATGTCAGATAGGCTCCGCTCTGTCTTCTTTCCCGGCTGACAGTGAGACATAATTCTCGGATCCTGTCTCTTGCTCTCTCTAGCCCGCTCACACACACTCTTTTCCTTTCTTTCCTCCCTCCCTTCCTTCTTTCTATCCCTCCTTCCTCTTTCTTTCCTAAACCACTCCAACCCGAAAGACCCTAATTACCATCCATTGCTTCATTGTCGGGAAAATATTATGTTAAATAATAAATAAATAAATAAATAAATAAATAAATAAATAAATAAATAAGGCAGAGCCCTTTTGCCCCAAAAGTGACTGGGAACTAGCAGTCTCTGGTGCTTTCTCATAGTTCTCACCCTTAATACCGTATCTTTGAAGCTGGATTAAAAGGGACACTGCTAGCAAACATCTTCAGAAATGCTATATATAGCAAACTGGCAGGATCGGGGAACAAAAGACAAGCACAGCCAGTGTAATTAGTTCACTTACTGAGCAAGTTGACTATTCCAAGGCTGAGGACTGTGTTCCAGCTGATGAGGCCAAGGGATGGGGAGGAAGGGAGAATCGACTCACTGCACAGACTGAGAGAAGAAACACATGATACCCAAGCCCCATATTCCCCATGCCAGTGTATAAGCAATAGCCCACAGAAGTATGGGGAGGCAGGAGCCCAAGGACTGAGTATATATGAAACATGAAACATGAGAAGGAACTCAAGGAGTCTGATGCCAGAAAGCAAACAGAAACATGGGATACAAGGAAGACAATCCAGGACATGAATCATCATGGGAGGGAACTAAGAGATACTCTTATTTAGTGTTTTCCACATAATAATGACACTAATAACATCGGCTAATGTTTATTGAGGACTTACTGATTATGAGCACATTGAATCTTCCAAAAAACTCCCTTAAGGAAAGTACTATTACAACCTCCGTTTTACAGGAGGGGAAACTGAGGGAGAAAGATTAGGTAGTTTGCACGTGGTTCCACTTCTAACTGCAAACTTTTTGAAATAATGGAACATTTTCCCTTTTGAGAAACTTAGAACCCTAATAATGAAAACAGATGAAAGCCGAGTGACGACAAAAAGGATCCTGGACCATAGAATTCCAGCATCATGCAGAGCTCAACTGGAAAACCATTCCCTGAGCACAAGCAGAGGACCACAGAGGGGAACAGCATTGTCCAAGGTCACCTGAACCAACTAACAGTGAAACCAGGGAACACAGGTCTCCTGGAGCCCACCACGCTGCTCTTTCCAGCACTGTACTTCCCAGTTGAGGGACCACCTCATGAAAAGTTCGTGTCCCCCTTGAGTCATCACTGTACCGAGAACTTGGTTCTGTGCATGTAGCACCTACTATACCTTCTGCCTCCTAATTCACTCATAAGGTCCTTGGGAGCAGAGACTATGCCTGTTTAACCTTTGCAGCTCCCCAGGGGGTTATCACAGAAACTAGCACACAATGGGAACTCAGTAAAGTTTATCAAACAAACAGATGTTTTGATGGACAGAGGAGTGAATGGATGCACACGTGAGCACCTTTTAATGTGCTAGAAAAAAATAAATCTGTGGAGAATACAAAACTTTCTGTGCCTCATCCTCTTTAGTTTTCAGTACCAGCTGAGAAAGGGTATTAATATTCCAATTTCAGAGATAAAAGACCTCAGGCACCTAAGGGGAGGTTTCTTTTCCAAGGACACACAGCTAGGAAGAGGAAGAGCTAAGACTGCACTTAGGTCTTCTGACTCTTAAAAACCATTACTAAGGACAAATGAGGTACCTAGAGTAGTCAAACTCATCAAAAGAGGAAGTAGGGTGATGGTTGCCAGGGGCTGGGGTGGGGGAATGGGGTGCTGCTATTTAATGAGTACAGAGATTGTTTTGCCAAATGAAAAGAGCTCTGTGGATGGATGGTGGTAATGAAAGCAAAAGAATGTGAATGAACTTAATGCTATTGAACTGCACACTTAAAAATGATTAAAATGGTACGCACTGTGTTATTCGTATTTTACCACAATTAAAATGATTTTAAAAATTGGTAGCTAGCCTTTATTATGCATTTGCTCTATGTTGGTGTGATTTTCAACAACTTCATCTCCTTTAATCCTCACAACCTACCAGCTAAATGCTTATTATCTCTATTTACAAATGGGAAAACTGAGTAGCAAAGAGGTAAAGTATCTCAGCCAAAGTCACATAGCTAGTAACCCAAGAACCAAACCCAAGGAGTCTGCTTCCACTCATTATAATAAATGAGCAAAGGGAAGACAATTTAATAAGGAATTTGCTGCCAGAAATTCCTCCAGGAAGCTGGAGATTAGTCAAATGTACCTAACTCTATTTAAATCTGCAACTGTATTAAATACTTCGCCATCTTCATTGCATTGGAGCATTAAATCTACTGCTGATGGCTAACTAAATTTCCTATGCTGAAAGGCCAGGTGTAGATTCTGGGTATCTTCTTCCTGCAACCCTTCATTCCCCAAGCTGAATAATTCCAACTCCACACATCCACCTCCACATTCCACAGCATCACTCTAGGCATGGTGTTGGTGCAAACAGAACCCTGAGGATCTGACTGGGGCTAAATGGAATCCGGAAATTATACTGCACTCAAATACTGGCCTGATAATTGTCCAAACACAGCCTAGAATGCTGTCCAACCTGTGGTCCACACTAGTCAAGGATCCTTTTCTTCTTTTATCATTCTAATTCTTCCAATATAAGAGTAAACACCATTCTCAGTAAAAAGGAAGTAATGATTTACTCTCTGCGTCTTTGTCTTTCATTTAGCTATTGAATACACTAAGTATAAGATATCACGGAGAATAAAATTACAACTCACACTTGACTCCTGTCCTTTAGGAACCTATATGCTAATGGTAGAAATAGACAAAGGCATAAATAGATGTAAGATGAAAGGAAAGTTACAAGGGCCAGGGGAGGGAGAGATCATGAAATGTTTACCTTGTTGCCTAGCATATGGTAAATGCTCAAAGCATGGTAGCTGTTGCATTTGTGGCACCTGTAAAATTAAAACAATGAAAGACACTTTTGGCTAGCGGGAGTGGAATTTGAGAAAACCTTCAGAAAAAAGATAACTGACGTGAGGATGAACAGGATTTGCTCTCAGAGACATTAGAATGGAATTCCAGGGATCACTACAGTGAGTTCAAAACCAATAAGGCACAGCGACAAAGGGACAGAGAGAAAAGAGTCTTTTAAAGGAATGGAATCTGGAGACAATAATAGGAAGAAGAAAGGATAGAAGAAAAGGGAAGGAGTAGTTTGGGACAGACATAGGACAAAGTACATGCCCAAACTATGAAGAGATTTTTTTCTCTCCCTAAAAATTAAGAGATAGTTTTTTTGGAACAATGGCAATAAGTCATTCATTAATTCATTCATTTATTCAAAAGTCTTTTCTAAGCATACAGTACAGTGCTAGAATATATCAAGGATGAATAGGAAAATACAGTGCCTGTCTCCAAGTCACTTGGAATCTGTAACATGAGAAAGATATGGAACAACAAAGACAATATTAAGACCCAACATTTATTGTTTATTATGTGTCATGTACAATCATCCTAGAGTAAGCATTATAGTTATCTCTATTAATATGAGCAAACAAAAGCTTCAAATAACATACAGATATTCTGGACAAATAACATACAGTAACTTGCCCAAGTTTTCTAGCATGTAGTGAAGTTGAGATTCAAATTCAAACTCAGAAGCTAACTCCTTTACTATTAGGATTATGCAGTTATGCCCCCAAAACAGTACGATGTTCTTTACAGAGCACAATGGACAAAGGGAAGAACAAAGGCATGAGTGGCCACTTCTACCAGGGACAATGGACATTGTAAAAGTCTTCACAGAGAAACTTAGCTGAATCTCAAAAGAGGTAGATGGCCGTTCAACCTGCAGACAGGAAAGAGAGACTATTTTTTTATGTCTTCTTGCTTTAAGTTGTGGGTTCGTCAGTGGCAATGAGAAAATGAAACATGTTTCCATTCAGCAAATCTAGCACTTCACCCAAGAAATCTAGCCCCATGAATACCTGCACCTGCTGACACATACAAACAAAACATGAGGTCTATTAATGACTAATCAGCCCAACCCTAAGGTAGGAAGCAGCATGTGCAACCATAGAAAGTGAAAAAGCAGTTCTTCTGGAACCACAAGAAATTGAGAGGAGGTATGAACAGCAGGTGTGCAGGAGGGCTCTATGTGAAAGTAGACTGGAGGGTCGCCTGGGTGGCTCAGAGGGTTAAGTGTCCGACTCCAATTCAGGTCATGACCTCACAGCTTGTGAGTTCGAGCCCCGCGTCGGGCTCTGCACTGACAGCTCAGAGCCTGGAGCCTGCTTCGGATTCTGTGTCTCCTTCCTTCTCTGCCCCTACCCCGCTCACACTCTGTCTCTGTCTCTCAAAAATAAATAAACACTAAAAACAATTTTTTTTAAATAAAGTAGTCTGGAGAATCTGGGAAAGATCAAGAAGCCTTCCTTAAGAAGGCTTCTGTGTGCCTTGCTAGATAATTTGGGTTTTCTCTTACAAGCATAAGGTAATTCTAAATGGAGAAATAGCTGGGGAACAACAAGAAGACAAATGTGTTTTAGAGAACTCTCGTGACAGTGTGGCCACACCGTAGAGTCAGGGACCAGTTAGTTTGATGATTACTGCAATATACCAAGTGCGGTGAAAATGCCTCCTTTGACCCTGAGCACACAGCTAGACTACACTTCCCAGCCTCCTTTTACATGAAGCCCATATGACTGAGTTCTAATAAAGGAGGATGGGAACGAAGCACATTACTTCCAGGTCTGGCCCCTGAAAACCTCCCGTGAGATTCTCAGGCTCTCTCTTCTTCTCTTTCCATCTTCTTGCCACATGTAGAGGAGAATAAGGCTCTCGGTAATGGTGGACTCACACAATGGAAGGTGCCTGGATCCCTGAATGGCGATAAAGAGCAGAGCACCCCTGCAACCTATACTGACCTACAACATGAGTGGGAAGTAAGATTTTATTATGTTAACTCAAAATAAACCATGACAAGATCTGTTGAAGGCAATTAGAATTGGAACAGAGCAAGGGTTGGAAATAAGAGACATACAGAAGTTCACCAGACATGACTTGGCCACAGACAGGGTCTAAGATAGTCCCTTTCTCTTTATGGCCTTCAGAAGTTAAAAAAAAAAAAAAAAGTTCAGTAGAAGAATTACTCATCTTTTGACGACAGAGATAGGGACACACAAGAAAGGCATGATCAAGTCCTAGAAAAATTCAAAATTACATTCAAAATTACCTCTTCCTTATTTTCTACATAACAGCTTCTGAGAAAATAATTGTGTGGCAAAATCTCACTTGGAAATTAAACCCCAAGCATAATGTTAGTTCAACACGAGTGCATTAATGCTGCTTTGTACTTGAAAGCTGTAAATGTAAATCTATTCCCATCGTCACAAATTTGATTGAGGTTCCCAAGTATAGTGGTTCACACTGCATCAGATTTTCAGTTCCAATACTACCAGCCATGGAGTGACTCTTCAAAGAAGGATCTGTCTGTTTCTCATCATGGCAGACAGGACTAGTCAGCAATGCCAACATTTTACTGAATTCCCTATTTTTGCAGAGAGACTTAATCAAGAAGTGGCGAGAAGTACATCCAGGGGAGCGAAAGCCAATGCTGTCCCAACATTCAGAGCAGCATTTCCCTTGAGAAACTCAGAGCCACTTCCTACAGCAAACAGAAATTGCTTATTAATCTTCCAACAGTGTAAGGAGCTCTTTGCTGTCTCTGCAGATACCCCATGGAAAAAGTACTAAGATGTAGAGGCAGAAGACATGGGTTCTATTCTCTGTCATATAATGTTCATTCATTTCTTCACTTAAAAAGTGGCTTTGCCAGTGTCACTGTACCAGGTAGTAAAGATGTAAAGGTGAATAACACAGATACACTAAATATAGGTGATTTCATCCAGTGCATTCGCTGTGTGACTTCAGGCAAGTCCCTTAACTTCTTTGGTCCTTGGGTTCCATACCAAGACTATTAACTATATTTTGGCTGTCCAGTGTCCATGCCCTCTTTTGGTAATATCAGTACATTTCCCTCTTGTAACCAAACCCCTCTACATTATCAGTCATGCACTTCTGGTAGAAATGGCTCAGACCTCTGGCTCTCAGTTGGGACAAGTGACTCATCATGGCCAATTGGGGTATTAGCATTCCTTAGTTACAGTGATTAATTCAATATTGAGTGTAAGACCCAGTCCAATGAGAGGCAGGACCTTTGTTTTTACTATAAAGAAATCAGAAGCTCTCTATTTCTCACAACTTGGAAGAAAGAAAATGTACGTCTGGAGATGCCAGCATTCTTATTGATCCCATAAGAAGTTCTGTAAAAAAGCCAACCCAAAGAAGTGAGCCAACAATGTGAGAAAGACTGGTCCTGGTGATGTCTTTTGAAGTCCTGGCCTGAATAGTGCCTGATGCCAGAGAGAGCAACTTCTAGGGTTTTTTTTAGTTATGTGAACCCTTCATTACCATTTTGGCTTCAATCAATGAGTCAGGTTTCTTCCAGTCCTCAGTAAGAAGTGTCCTAATTGATGCATTCCTCATTTATAAATTGACAGAAATAACAACGCAGAACTGCCTAATTTCAGAAGACTTAATAAGATAGACTTTTGGCCCATATAGCTGTGTGTGTTTTAGTTCCCTTATCTCTAAAATGAGGATAACAGGACCAGCTCATAGAGTTGTTCTGAAGATTAAATGAGTTGAAGTATGTCTAGTTCTTAGAAAAGTAAATAAATACCATTTAAGTATTTACTATAATGCCAATACAACTGATAATGTATTAAATAAATTTTATTTAATAACAAATAATGCTATTATAAGAAAGGAACTTATCAGTAATTACAGCTGCATTGAGAAATATTGATTGTTCTCATCTCCTTACACTAATCAGGGTATATTGATTGTTATAATGCATAACCCCAAATTATCAGTGAGTTCACACCACACAGTATTCCTTGCTAATGGCGCAACAGAATTAAAGTCAGTGGGATGGAGAGAGCTCTGCTCCCTTAGGTCATGCAGGGATCCAGACTCCTTCCCTCTATGGCTCTGCCTTCCTCTAAGCCCTCGGGATGCTCTTCATTCAGCCAAATGATGGGGAAAGGCAGCAAGGAGTGGAGTGGAAGTTTTCATGGGCTAGGCCTGGAGGCCTTACATCACTTCCCTTCATGTTCCATTGGTCAGGACTTAGAACCATGGCTCTATAAGGAAATACTGAGAAATTAAGTCTAGCTCTGTGCCTAGATGCAAAGGAGACCAGAGACACTGGAGAGCCCCAGCCACTCCTGCTGTATCTGGGAAGGATTCAGAGTAGCTAATGAGAATCTCTCAGGAGCATGCTGCTAGGACTCAAAATGATGGCATTATGAGAGACAAAAAGCCCCTAAGAGATTTTCAAGTCCAACCAGCTCCATATATGAACTTTTCCAAGGTCACATAGCTACATATTGGCAGAGCTATATCTACAACCCACTTCTCCCTAGCTTCTTGTTCTTTTGTCCACTCAATCACGTCCTCTGTAAGTTGTCCTTTGCAAATCGCATTGCCTTTTTGCTCACTGGTGTAGCTAGCTGTTTGTCTTTGGGAGATAATTTACTACTCTTTTCACATAGATTTCTTACCCAAGTACCTTATTATAGCTTTATGCCATCTGCCTCCTTTCATAACACAGGGGTTTGAAGGTCAGGAGACCAGCATAGAGGTTACTTACTGTGCATACATTTGCCATCATAGTGACTACATAGATGGCATAAGTAAGGCAAAACACAGACTGTCTTTAGTGGTGAAGATATTTGGCATATCTGGAAGTGCGATTCTATTGACTATTCTTTTCACATAGTCTTGCTTTAAGTGGTGGGTTCTTCAGAGGCAATGAATAAATGACCCGTGTTTCCATTTAGCAAATCTAGCATTTCACTCAAGTTCCACTAAATACATTCACCCGCTGATGCATACAACCAAAACACGAAGTCTATTAAAATTAACTAATAGTTAGCACAACTCAAAGAACTCAAACAGATCCACAATTTAGGATGTTGCCAATTTCTTTTCTGGTCAGTTTGACTTAGTCCTTATTAGATGTGTAGCCTTCGTCGCTACCAATCAGTACCTATGAATGAGGTGGTCTATTTTATTTAATTAATTAACTCAGTTGTCTCTTCTGAAAATTCAGGCAGCAAACTAGAAATGCCACTTGACAAGTGCCCTTTTAGTTACTGATTCTCTGGACATGTTGCTCTTTCCCAGTTTTTGCCGGTGACTTGCTGAATACCAAAGGTCCATAAACAGAGTTAATGAATAACTCAACTGCCTCCCCATCTCAATGCTCCTCACCCCATGGGGAGAAAATATTAGGAAAACCTTTCAAGGATGTCTATAATTCTGGAAGCTGACAAATGTGTACTTAAAAGTAGATGAAGAACACCAATTCTCAGGGTTTCACAGAGAGAACTGTTCAATATTCTATGTCCATTGTTAGCTCTAGTACCAGAGGAGGTTTTCCAGAAAAAGGCAATTAATTACCTCTTAGAAAGCAGTAAGGAGCTCCTAGCAGAGGTCCACAAGGACCCTGAGCAGATAGCTGATCTCCTGCTTTCCCCAAATTCTCAATTTTTAAATTTGTTTAGCATTTCCCCGGGGAGTCCAAACTTACTCTATTTTTAAACCTTGTACAAATTATGATTGGGTTATTTGTTTTCAAGATAAGTACCCCTGCCCTACAAAGGAAGGAGTGACTTGATGTACAGGTAACGTACTGGAAAGGTAGCAGAATATGAGAGTAAAGAACACAGCATCTGGATAAACCCGCCAAACTCTACTTCTACCATTCACTTAATCCAGTTCTTCAACCCCCTGATGCCTCAGTTTACCCAGCTGTGAAATGGGAATGACAACAATCCCAACAACCTCAGAGGTTTATTGTGAAGGCCAAGTAAGCCAATAAATATAAGAACCTAAAACAGTGTTTGGCATATTATTAATGCCTTATAAGTGTTAGTTTTAAAGGGAAAACAAGCCCCTGCATATTAGATCATAGTGTTTAAGACCTTGGCAGTCAAAGCTCTTACTTAAGCCTTGCCTTCTTACTTTTATTGTCTGTCATTCCATGTAGCCATATATTATGATCAGTTATTCTCTTCTGAAAGTGAATCTAATTATTTCCCCATGGTTACTGATAATAATTGCCATTATCTGGGTACCTACTATGACCCTTATGATGTCAATATTATCTGCATTTAACAAATGGTACTGAGGCTCAGAGAGGTTAAGTACCAAGGTCACTGTAGTGGATTAAAGTTAGTGCAACTTCTTGGACAGCCTCCCATGAGATGTCGGATTTTATTTCCCCTCCTCTTGAAGCTGGGCTTGTCTGTGATTGCTGTGGCCAACAGCGCACAACAGAAATGAGGTTATACCAGTCCCACCCATAGCTTCCCCTCACCTGAGAAATAAGGATCCTAATAATATCTGCCACGCCTGCTCCGCAAAGTTGCGGGGATCGGGTGAGTTAAAGGGTGAATGAATGTGTTTTGTAAAGCAGAAAGCACTATATAGGCATAAGAATTACTATCATTTGTACAAGCTAATTATACTCTATATTATTACATAACAATAAAAAATCACTTGCACTATAGGGTTGCTTTGTCAATATGTGTAATTTAGACTCTGGGGACCCTAAAGAACAACATGTAACACTCACAGCTCCAAATTGTTCTCCGTAGGTAGATTATTTCTCTGCAACAGCAAAACATCTGTTCAGTTCAATCCAGCCACTTTCCTTTCAAGTCATCTAAACCAATTCTTCAGTGGCATGTGGGCCAAAAGAAAAGAACAGAGGCAGACGTGCCTTGCAGGATGTGTTTCTGGGCAATCAAATCAATAAATACTTGCTGACCACCTATGCGCTGAGCATTATGCTTTGGGTCCTATTTTTAAAAAGGAAAATCAAGTCAAGAAGGTCCTTCCCTCAGGAGGTTTAAAATCATGCTGGAGGACTATCAGAAAGGGGGCAGCACTGTATGAGGGAAACTTCAGTAGATCCTTGGGTAAAACAGAGGGTCTTCTATCATGTCAAAAAGTGTCCCTTTAAGACTTAGCTCAGGGTTCACACAATCCAGGAAGCCTTCTTTGATTGCTCTTCTTATATACACCCCACCCTTTCCACACACAACATAGAAACACATACTCAGATATACCCAGACCCTTCACTCTTCTTCCCTGAAAGTCTCTGCTTCTCTCTGGCACAGTGGTTCTCCATTCTAGGGAATATGTGAATCACGGGGGTTGTCAAAATACAGATTTCTGTCCCCACAGCCAGAGTTTCTCAGTAGTTGTGAATGGGTGGGGCCTAAAAATGTGCAGGTCCAAGTTTCCAGCTGATGCTCACGCTGCAGGTGCAAAGACCACCCTATGAGACTACTGCTGTGTCACATTATCATTGACCACACTGCACTGTGGTCATCTTTTGCATGTCTCCCTCAGTCTAAAAGGATGTATTAAGGATCTATTGTGTCTCCCAGGAGACTATGTTGAACTTGGCAGGTACAGCCATTTGTCTTCCTCACTTTTAGAAGCCCGGAACCTAACCCAAAGCCTGGCATGTGGTAGACTTGCTGAGTGTTTGCTGAGCAAATGACTAAATGAATGTTACAGCTTGAGGTCAAAGGCCATACATATATAAGACATTTGAGAAAGACTCAAGGGTTTAGCCAGCAGATATAGAGCATGGCTGTGCACGTGTTATACTTAAGGATTTAAAACATCACTTGCAACAATTACCACATCATTCTGCTACAGAGCAAATGCCAAGTTCATTATGGGGCTCGGGTTCTAACTGTCACTGTTTGAGTATGTCATGTAACTATAGAACCCAGGATGGAGGGCAATCCTGAAGCCAAGTCCCAACAGAGAATGTTTTTTAATTGAAAACGAAGTTTTTGGACAGGATAAAATTGGGGGGGGGGGTTGGTTGGTCAGGAATGAGTGGATTTAAAGGTATGTTGAGACAAAGAAGTGTCATGAGAAGACTAGAACTGACTTATTGGTGGAGCCTCAGAGGGTGGAACCTGAACCCATACGTTGTTCAGTGAACTTCATCAATGCCCCCACGATCGAAGTGCTAGCATCCAGAAACGAATCTGACACAGTCTCTACAGTCTCATGAGACAAACAGTTAAATGCAGTATGTTGGCTTATTTGGAAGGTGGTGCCAGAAGGTGGCCACCTAGGGGATTAAGACGTGAAGCATGAGAGGGAAGGAAGCCAATGTCATGGGTGATTGTCCCCAAATGATTTCTGTGGATGGACAACTACAGCTCAGTCCCACTGGGGACCTCCAGGAGGTGATGAAGACTGCTTCAGAAGTGTCCCACCTGAGGAGTGACAAAGACAAGGTATTTACCCGCCACCTCCCCTTTGCAGTTGGTTGAGGACTACTCCCGGGGACATAAATTGCCAGGTACTTCCAGCCTGCTGCATTTGTAGTAGGAGAAGCACCAAGATGCTTCTAGCAAAATGAAGAATGCCAATGGACGTGGGTGGGGCACCAAAAGCATGTACTACACTTATACTGCAAAAAGTGCTTACGAAAGAGGAAAAGGTAGATATAAGTCATCACTTGTGATGAAATTCCAACTAATAACTAAGGGTTCCTGAGTACTAGCCATGAGATTCTAAGGTTACCATGGTAATGCAAACAACTAACATCAGCCTGTAGTATGTATGTGACCTTATTAGTCTGTTAGCAGCCCTATAAGAGGTACTATTATAAAAACATTATCTATGTAACCGATGAAAAAACTGAGGCCGAGATTCCTGAAGTGACTTGCCCAAGGTCACGCAGCAAGCTGGAACTAGAACGAGGATTACACAGGAACCTGCCTAGTTTCCATCTGAGGCTCTCTGCTCTATGACCCAACAGCACACACTGAGCATCCTGACTTCTCAGCACACAGACAGACTTCATCTGAATGAGGTTCCTTCTGGACAACTCCTTCTGGCAAGCCTTATTTTTTTTTTTTTTTTTTTTTCCTCTCACAGGCTCTCATCTAATAATAGCACTGTTCTCTTCTGCGGAGACTGAGCTTAATTCATCTGCCTCCCTCAAATCACCACCCTCCCAGGCCTTTTTACTCCATAGCTTATGACCTGCTTTATTCCCACATCCACAATAAACCCCATCGCTCCCCTGCAAGGGTGTGTGATTTTCAGACAACATGTGTTCCTAAAACTGCAGAGTGCTGCTAGTGTTTGTCTGAGGTCTTCTCCCCCAAAGCCCCTGGAGGCCTCGAGATCCTGTTTGTGCTAGTTAACTATATAAAGTGGCCCTAAAGTAGGCTTTAATTAATTCAGCTGTTTAGTTCATTGAACTCAAAAAAATATCAAATTAAATGGCTCCTTTTTAGCCTAGTGCTTTTGTTTTCACTGTTTTCCACTTCATCAGCTATTGGGGCCAAATGATATGATTTCCCCAATGTTGTCATTAAAATTCTTCAGTGGAATGATGTAAGTACCAGAAAATCTGATGAACACTAGTTGTTAGGAGTAGCATAAAAACACCAAGACAGTATGCAGTTGTAAGGAGCTGTCCTTCCCTCAATGTTCTGGAACCCTCTCTCTGACGCTTCCTCCTCTAATGCAGAGTCCACCAGTATGTCATTAGAGTCTCAGGAGGAACCCAGATACTCAATGTCAGGATGATATCATTTTGTGAGGTCAATTTGTGAAACTTTCTAAAACTGGCTACCTGAGTATTTTCCTGACAATTTTCCTAATACCCACTTGGGTATTATTTGGATACATCACTGTCCAGGAAGAACGCCTCATCATCATATTAAGATGGTGTTGTAACTTCCCATAAATAATACATCTACCTGCAGCACAAACTTTCCTTAACTTCTAGACACTACATCTCCCAGAGCTTGCTGTTTTATGTGATTCATAATGTCTTCTTTAAGCTTAAACATATATTTACCACCATAGCTCTGTGCTAGATTGGTAATTATGGTAGACTTTAAACATGACCACAACTCATTCATGTATTTGTGCCCTTTGCTATGTGATTCTGCAGCTCAAGTGGTGGCATCTATTTTCCTTCCTCTAAAATCTGGGTTGGCATTGTGCCTTCAATTGACCAAAAGAATACCAAAAAAGTGACAAGGAGCCAGTTCCCAGCCCAGGTTCTAAAGGCTTTGCACATGTCTGCTCTCTCCCAAGACCTGGTCTCCACCATGTGAATAAGCTTGAACTAGCTTACTGGAGGATAAAGGCACCATGTAAAGCAGAGCTGAGTTAGACAGTTCATTTCAGTTGGGTCCCAAACATGTGAGAAAAACCAGCCAAGATTAGAAAAGCCTTAGCTGATCTGTCAACTAACCCCACAGATATATGAGGAAGGCCATCTCAGATGAGTCAAGCCTCTCAGCTGACTTGCAGATTTATGAGCTAATTAAATACTTGTTGTATAAGCCACTAAGTTTTGGAGTGGTTTGTTATGCAGCTATAACTAACTGATGCAGTGATTTTCCTGTGATACAGATGGAGGTTAGGGTGGTATGATGGACTGAATGTTTGTGTCCCTACCATAATTCATGTGTTGAAGCCCTAACCCCCAATGTGGCTATATTCGGAAATGGGGCCTCTAAGGAAGTAATTAGGGTTAAATGAGGTCATAAGGATGGGGCCTTGGTCTGACAGGATTAGTGTCCTTGTAAGAAGAGACACAGAAAATTTGCCCTTTCTTTCTGTGTGTATACGCTGAACAAGGGCCGTGTGGGGACATAGCGAGAAGGTGGCCCTCTGCCATCCAGGAAGAGAACTCTCAACAGAAATCAATCAGCAGAAACCTTGATGTTGGACTTCTAGCCTCCAGAACCGTGAGAAAATAAACTTACACTGTTTAAGCTACCTATTCTGTGGTATCTTATTATGGTAGTCCTAGCAGACTAATACAGATGGAAAGTATAAAGCCATCCACAGGGTAGAGAAACATGTATGTGTGGCTGCAAAAAGTAAGAAAGCCCCCATTAACTTACTCTACCGCTACAAGTTGCTGCTTCGAAAGCAATGCGTTCAGCACTAGGATATAAAGATGAGAGGTCAGAGTCTCTCACTCTAAGCTGTTTATGGTCTAGTTGAGGGTGACTGTGGCCCCTCATCCTGGTTTCCTGGGACCATTCTGGTTTTAACACCGAAAACCCCATATTCCAAGAATCTTCCTAGGGCTGGGCAATGTGAGACAGTTGGTTGCTCTAGGTCCAATAGGAGAGGTACACGTGTGAGCAGATAGTTTTGGCACGGTGTTATAAGTGTTTTGATATTGATGGTTGTAGCTGATTACTACCAGCAGTAAAATCATGTCCAGCACATATGGAATGGTTCTTACATGTTACACATGGTTTAAAGTGCTCAATATAGAGTTACTCGTTAATAGTCACATCCGTTCTATAGTCCTCTCGTTTCATGGAAGACAGTGAAATCTCAAAGTCAGTAACTTGACCAAGATTTTGAAGCTCAATCCCAGCCTCAGGCTAACTAAACCTTTCTCTTTTTTAATTTATTAAGTTTATTTATTTTTGAAAGAGCAAGCAGGGGAGGGGCAGAGAGACAGGGAGAGAGGGAGAATCCCAAGCAGGCTCTTTACTGCCAGTACAGAGCCCAATGCGGGACTCAAACTCACGTACTGTGAGATCATGACCTGAGCTGAAGTCAGATGCGTGACGGTCTTAGCCACCCAGGCACCTCCAAACTTACTTGCTTAAACATGAAGGTGAGGGGGCGCCTGGGTGGCGCAGTCGGTTAAGCGTCCGACTTCAACCAGGTCACGATCTCGCGGTCCGGGAGTTCGAGCCCCGCGTCAGGCTCTGGGCTGATGGCTGATGGCTCAGAGCCTGGAGCCTGTTTCTGATTCTGTGTCTCCCTCTCTCTCTCTCTGCCCCTCCCCCGTTCATGCTCTGTCTCTGTCCCAAAAATAAATAAACGTTGAAAAAAAAAAAAAACCATGAAGGTGAAATTCCCCCACCACATACATACTCCCATAAATGCAAAGAACAGGACTGGCAGAGAGAATAAGGGAGAAGAACCCAAATCAGATTAGGCCATGCCAAGAAGGCTTCCTGGAGGAAGGGATACCTAAAGTCAGTATTAAGAGATAAGTGGGTGTTTGCCAGGAGATAAGTGGGGTGAGACAGTGCAGATAGCGAGAAGAGCTTGGACAAAAGCCCAGAAGCCTTAAACTACATGGGATATGTGTGAGACTGTAGGCTGATCAGTTCTCCTGTGGTATGGAGCGTGAGCTGGAGTTTGCTGGGAAATGAGGCAGTAGACATAGGGGCAGGCTGGGGTCCCAGGAGTTAAAGCCAACCAGAAGCCAATGAGAGATGGGCTTTCTTCCACCTCAAACCGTTTACAGGAGAAAAACAATTAATCCTCTTTGTTGTAGAACATGTTCCATGTGACAAACTGATTTGAGAACACCAGCACCCTTGCGAATCTGGAGCAGAAACATTGTAGTATCACATGCTCAGAACCTGAGGCTAACAGAAAAAAATAAAAAAAGGAAAAAAAAGTCTACCTTATGAAAAGTCATTGGCAAATGTGCTAAGTAGCTGTTTTCCAATGCAAATACTGACGAGAATGAAATAAAGCCACCATTTAGCCAGGGCATAATGTTTTCTTAAAGACCAGGAATGTCAACACTGTGTGGACCTTTCCACAAAAAGGCTAAATATGTTTGAGTGACGTATATGCAAGATATGTGAGCAAATTAAAGAGCCAATAAAAATGTCCGGTTCAATTTTACTTGCTATATTGAATGTACTTTTTCTAGCTGGTATAGAATTAATTCATTTATTTCTGCACTGAGAGATATTTATCAAACACCTAGTACTGCATTTGGTACTGCCCTCAGAATGAAAGCACATTTGAACCATGTCTTTAAAGACATTGCTACCTAATGAGAAAGTGGATATGCAATTAGAGGATAATGCTACAACAGAGGTGTATGTGATGTGCAGTGAGAAAGTTTCCTTTAGTCTGTCTGGCCAGCAGAGTGGGGAAAAAAAAAAAAGGCTTCAAATGACCTTTGACCTGAGTCTTAAGAAGAAGATTTTTTTCATAGGAATGTAACAATGTCCCCTCAGTGTAACAATGTAACTTCTATCCCCCTCAAAGCAATAAACCCTATTTTTAATATAATTTATTGTCAAATTGGCTTACATACAACACCCAGTGCTCATCGCAACAGGTGCCCTCCTCAATGCCCATCACCCACTTTGCCCTCTGCCCCACCCCGCCCAACCACCATCAGTTTGTTCTCTGTATTTAAGAGTCTCTTTTGGTTTGCCTCCCTACCTCTCTGTGACTACTTTTTCCCCTTCCCTCCCCCCATGGTCTTCTTGAGAAACTTAGCAATAAACCCTTTATATACATGATCAATTTCATCCTCGCAACAGCTCTACAAGGTAAATATCATTATGCCAACTTTCTTTCAAGTTTGTGTTTCAATTCCAGTTAGTTAACAATGTAACATTAGTTTCAGGTGCATAATACACTGATGCATCAATTACAACACCCTAGGCTCATCACCACTAGTGCCCTCCTTAACCCATCACCCATTTAACCCATCCCTGCCCACTTCCCCTCCAGTAATTCTCAGTTTCTTCTCTATAGATAAGAGTCTGTTTACTGGTCTGTCTCTCTCTTTTTTTTTCATACATTCATGTTTTATTTCTTAAGTTCCACATATGAGTGAAATCATATAGGCTTTGTCTTTCTATGATTTATTTCACTTAGCATAATACTCTCTAGCTCCATGTGTGTTGTTGCAAATGGCAAGATTTCATTCTTTATTATTTTTTTTAAATACTAAATTTAAAAGTTTTTAATTTTTTAAATGTTTATGTTTGAGAGAGACAGAGACAGACAGAGCATGAGCAGGGGTGTGGAGGACAGAGAGAGAGAGGGAGACACAGGATCCAAAGCAGGCTCCAGACTCTGAGCTGTCAGCACAGAACCTGACACAGGGCTTGAACTCACCAACCGCAAGATCATAACATGAGCCGTAGTCAGCACTTAACCAACTGAGCCATCTAGGCACCCCAAATTTTAAAAGTTTTAAATATATATTATTATTTACTTATTTTGAGAGAGATAAACAGAGCATGAATGGGGGAGGAGCAGAGGGAGAAGGAGAGAGGGAGAATCCCAAGCAGGCTCTGTGCAGGCAATGCACAGAGCCTGATGTGGGGCTAGAACCCACGAAATGTGAGATCATGACCTGAGCCAAAATCAAGAGTCAGATGCTTAGCTGACTAAGCCATACAGGTGCCCCTCATTCTTTTTTATTATTATGGCAATTTTTTAAAAAAATTTTTAAATGTTTATTTTTGAGTGAGAGAGAGAGAGAGAGAGAGAGAGAGAGAGAGAGAGAGAGCAGAAGCGGGGGAGGGAGCTCCAGGCTCCGCACTATCAGCACAGAGTCAGATGCAGGGCTTGAACTCAAGAGCAGTGAGACCATGACCTGAGCTGAAGTCAGACGTTTAACTGACTGAGCCACCCAGGCTCCCCATGCCAACTTTTTAAATGGGAAAACTGAGTTTTAGGAAGTCCAAGATCTGGCAGCTAAGCAGTAGAACCAGGATTTAGACTGGTATCTGCCTGACTCCAGAGCTGGAGTTCTTGACCATCTATTGTTATGTTTTCTCACTCAGGGAAAGGCATTCCAGGATGGGGGAAGAGAACAGGCAAAGGCATGGAGGCTGGGACTGGCACAGCATGTTCATGAAACTGTCAGCAGGAATGCACGGTAGAAGCACAGGCTATGAATAGAAAATGGTGGGAAGGCCTGGGTGGCTGAACTGGTAGGGCATCCGAATCTTGCTTTTGGCTCAGGTCATGATCTCACGGTTTTGTGAGTTCAAGCCCCGTGTCGGGCTCTGTGCTGAGTGTGAGGTCTGCTTGGGATTCTTTCCTTCTCTCCCTCTCCCTCTACCCCTCCCCACTCACAACGTCTCTGTCTCTCTCAAAAATAAATATATAAAAACTTTTTAAAAAAATAAAAAAAATTAATTAGAAAATGGCAAAAGAAAAGCGACATCATGGAACTTTTGGTATGTCATGAGAAACAGTCTGGACTTTATCTCACACATTGATCTTTTCTTTCTGAGCTGAGAAAATGTATTGTAATCCTTATCAAGATTACCTCCACTGCCAGGAGGAAGATGAGCAACCTCAGAATGCTCTGGTCCATGGGGCACCTGGGTGGCTCAGTGAGTTAAGCGTCCAACTTCGGCTCAGGTCACGATTTCATGGTTTGTGAGTTTGAGCCCCACGTCGGGCTCTGTGATGACAGCTCAGAGCCTGGAGCCTGCTTCGAGTTCTGTGTCTCCCTCTCTCTCTCTTGCTGCCCCTCCCCCGCTCACACTCTGTCTCTCTCTCTCTCAAAAAATAAATAAACATTAAAAAAGAATTAAAAAAAAAAAGAATGCTCTGGTCCAAAAGTCTTTGTTTGTGAAGCTGTGTTGCTATAGAGAATCCATGTGTTCACTGATTTAGTGTTTGTTTTTATTCCAGCTGTTTCTTAGCACCTATCATATACTACGTACATGGAATTGCTGGTGAGCACAACAAACACGGTTTCTGTTCTCAGGAGCTCATGTGCAGATGAGACAGAAAATAAACAATGACCAAATGCTTAATCACCAATTGAGATAAGTTCCAAGAAAGGAAGGGTACGGTGAAGAGTTAAGCGTTAGGAATTTGGGGCTTCAATGCTTTCTTTGAGGAAAGGTTTATTAAGGGGTGAAATTAAGGACAAGAGCATCTAGGCAGAGGGAACCGATTGTGCAATAGTCCTGTGGTAGGAGTATCATGATTTGATGGAGAAATAGAAGCCTGGAGCAGAGAAAGCAGGGTGGGGAATACTGAAGATGAGGCCAGAAAGGCAGGTGGGAACCAAGTCATGTAGGGCCTTATAAGCAATGGTAAGGACACTGCTATGTCTGGAGCCTTGTAAAAACTTCTTAAGAGTTGTTTCTACATTTAGGATTTGTCCTAAAAAAGAAACATCTCCACTGTCTGACACAGTTATCTATATAACTTCTAGATTCTTTTTCTTTTGTCCTAGTTGCTTAAAAAGTCAGAGCTAAAATTATTTTAGACATTCCATTCAAATCGATACGGTGATATGTGGGTCTATTCTGTTCTTCCAGAAATTTCTTCTGAAGTGATGCCGATTTTTCACATTCAGAAATTCATTCTAATGAAATAACTTATTCTGAAGCTCATGCTGCACCTGCTCTTTGTCAGTTTTGCAATGGATTGTGGCCCAAGCATGAGTAGTTGACATTGCTAGAAATAAGTCATATGTCTACTAGCCCAAGCAACCAAATGAAGAGGAAAGGGAAGGTTAATACAAGGAAGTGAGAAAAGACACAAGTTTAAATCACTACAATTGTAATAAGATAATACTTCCCATTGCCTACGACTTTAAGGTTTAAAAAATATTCTCCATGTGTTTTCTCGTGCTTCACTAGTTTTGCCTCATTGCGGCTCAGGATTCTCCCCATTTTGTGGATGAGGAAACTGAGGCAATGAAAGATGAGAGTAACTTGCCTGTGGTCTCATTGCTAGTTGTGATGGGAATGGGATTCCCAGTCAGGTCTAAGACACCAAAGTCAATGCTCTTTAAACCTCACCGCCTGCAATGAACACACAGAAATGATTTTCAGATGCTCTGTCCTTTGGGATGCTCCACAGTGCAGACACAGCGAGTGCACAATCCTTCTGGCATTTCACAGCTGGTCTACCTTACAAAATAGCTGTGATCTCCCACCCCCAGATCCCACTGAACCCCTTCCCTCCTGCCGGGTTAAGCATCACCTCACTGTGTGGCTCAATAAAGAAAACCCTGGGACATTAATGGCCTTGTTACCACCACTGGTGCTTAACGACCCTGCAGTTTCCTGTGGAGTGTAGTCTCCCTAGGCCAGTTGTTAAAGACCCACTTCTTCATTCTCTGGTTCCAATGTATGTCTTTCACAGCAGCATCATGTTTTAGAGCCAGAGAGCAGACTGAGACACCCACTAGGTGCGAAGCACTGGAGGGTGTGCTTTGTACGCATTATCTTGTTGACAGCTCACTTAATCTGAAAGTTGTCCTGTGGTGTAGCCAGTATTGTCCCCATTTTACAGATGAGCAAAGTGAGTCAGGGTAAGCTGATAGGCAAAGACCATACAGTTAGTAAATAAAAGAGCCAGGATTTGAATCCATGGGCATGAACTTCAAGACTCACATTTGTAACCACCAGTATTGACACCCTTAGGCAATTCTGCTTTAAGCCCTGACACTGAGGTCATTTGGTTGGTTTGCCCTGAGAAAGCTGCAAAATCCTTACTACATTTATTGCCTCTTCTCTTAGGTACATCAAGGGTTACAGAAATACCGTCTCCCCCACTCTTGCAACTCCTTGAAATTGAGATAAATGCAGCTGGTGAGCAGAAACTTAAACCCATCCCACCTAATTTTAATTTACTGGAGTACAACACCTCAAGGCTTTTATTTCTTCCCATCGTGCCCACCAATTCGGAAGGAAACTTCATCATGAAGATAGAAGGAGTGAGCCAGAGTACTTGCATTCGAATGATTTCTGAACTCCACTGATTCCAGTTCCATTCAGGTACACATCAGCTAGTTGTTGAAAACCCTTAGTCCAATAAGAGAAACAAAGCTGCTTCGAGGTAGTAGGATTATTGCTGTTTCAGATCCAACATGGTTAAGAAACCCTCAGACCTCACCTGGTATTTTTGTTGCTTTTGAACGATGGCTCCTGGAGTCAATTACAGAAAAAGGAAAAAACACTCACACAAAATTTACGTATCGCTGAAGTTATTTTTTTTTTAATTTTTTTTTCAACGTTTATTTATTTTTGGGACAGAGAGAGACAGAGCCTGAATGGGGGAGGGGCAGAGAGAGAGGGAGACACAGAATCGGAAACAGGCTCCAGGCTCCGAGCCATCAGCCCAGAGCCCGACGCGGGGCTCGAACTCATGGACCGCGAGATCGTGACCTGGCTGAAGTCGGACGCTTAACCGACTGCGCCACCCAGGCACCCCTGAAGTTATTTTTAATATCAGTATCCTCAGGTCAGTATCTGATGTGAGGCAAGAAGAACCTGCAGTGATCTGGACGTTTTTAGAGGTGAGAATTGATAAGGCAGTGAGTTACCGTGTTGTCAGTCTCAATTTCCATATGTCTAAGAGGAGGAATTTAAAGAACCATTGAGGCCTTTCCTCACCCAGACGTTTCACAGAGAGAAACTCTAAGGCTGAGGATCAAAGGGGAAGGCCATATAAGTTTGGCTACAGCTAAGTTACTCTGTCGAACTGCTGAAGAGTCTGTATTCTGGAGTCCATTCCTGAATCAAAGCTGCAACCCCTGCTCTCCTCCAACAGTCTCTCTATCTGATGATTTCACCCCCCACACCGTTACTCATGTACATCCACTGCAATCCAAATGCCCCTCTCTGTTCCTGTAGCTACCACGTTAGACAGAGCCACCATCATCCCTTACCTGGATCATTCCAAGGGCCTGTTAACTGTAACCCTACCTGAGTCTTGCACCCACTTAACTCCACCCTTTACACTGCAGCCCAACGAATCATTCTAAAATGCAAAACATGTCACTTCCCCGTTTAAACCACTTCAATGTCTCATCACAGTCCAAAGAAATACAAGAAAAAGACCTTGCCAACCTGCTTCTGCTTACATTTCCAGCCTTACTTTCCACTGCCTTCCATCTAACTTCTTGCCATGCCATGGCACTAAGTCCTCTGCGCTTTTGCTTTGGCTGTTCTCTCTGCCAGGGATGTACTGCACTCCTCTTCCACTCAGATCCGTGGCTCTTACTCATAAACGCTCTGAGCCAGCTGACTTCATGACCCCCTGTTTGGAACAAGTCCCATACCTTGTGCTTCCGTAATATTCTTTGCATACCTTTTGCTTATTACTGGCCGAATCATCTGTAAGCCATAAGGAGCATCAGTATTTAGAGGCTACATCTAAGAATAGGGGCTGGTGACAGACACTCATAAGGATAAAGGAGGGAGGATGAGCAGACCAGGAGACAGTGGTAGTAGAAAAGCCAAAAGAAAACAAGAGATTTAAGAAAGATGGGAAAATATAAAGAACTCCTAACACTCAACAACAACAACAAAAAAACCCCAAATGATGCAATTCAAAAATGGGCAAAGGACCTGAATAGACGTTTCTCTCAAGAAGGTATATCAAGGGCCAATAAGCACATGAAAAGATGCTCAATCTCACTTATTGTCAGGGAAATGCAAATCAAAACTCCCAGGAGATATCCCCTCACGTCCATTAGGATGGGTGTTTCCAGAGTAACAAAAAAATAAATAAATAACAAATGTTGGTGAGAACGCGGAGAAACTGGAACCCTGTACACTGTTTCTGGGAATGTAAATTGGTGTTGCTGCTGTAAGGAACAGCATGGCAGTTCCTAAAAAAAAATAAATAAATAAAAATAAATAAAGAAATAAATAAATAAAATAGAATTACTATACGACCCAGAAATTCCACTTCTGGCATCTATCCAAAGAAATGAAAACAAGGACTCAGAGATTTGTTCATAGCAAGATTATTCATAATAGCTAAAATATGGAAGCAACCTAAGTGTCCACCCATGGATAAATGGATAAAAGGAAATGTAGTCTACCCAGAGAGTGGAACATTAGCCCTAAAAAAGAAGGAGATTCTGACACATAGTACAACATGGATGAACCTTAAGTTCATTAAGCTAAGTGAAATAAGCCTAATATTAATACTATATGATTCCTGTTATAAAGGTACCTAAGTAGTAAAAATCACAGGGAAAGAAAGTAAATAGTGATTGCCAGGGGCTGATGGAAGGGGGAATAGGGAGTTTGTGTTTCATGGGTACCGAGTTTCGGTTTTACAAGATGAAAAGAGCTCTGGAGACAGATGCTGGTGATGCTTGCATAATAACGTGAATGTACTTATGCCACTGAACTCTGCACTTAAAAATGATTAAGATTGTAAATTTTATGCTGCATTTTACCACAATTAAAAAATGGGAAAAAAATAAACATGGAGTTAGTCTCCTGTATAAAATTCTGTTTGAACATCCAGTGAAATGAGTTCTGTTGGACTGAGCAACATAGAAATCCTTGGTGCTCTTAGAAACAGGTTTTTGGATGAATAACCAATGAACACGTGGATTATTTCTTTACTAATCTTAATTCTTGCTTATGGGCTTGCTAGCCTTCAGAAGGTACAGGTTTGTAGAAGCAAAATGTTGGCAAGTTTTTATCAAGGATCAGAAAATGCCTTATGTTGGAGCGAGGCTGTTTTTGACTGAGATCACCCTTTCCGGACAAGCAGATTCAAAGTGACTGCTCTCAGGGCAGGCCACTGTGGCCACAACAGGGCTTCTTTGGCTTCTAGCTGGAGCAAATGATCCTGGAAAATCTAATTACAATAGGCAGGGAGTCAGAACGGGCGTTTTCTTTCCAGCAGTAAAATTTGCAGCAAGGGTAGGTTTCAGAGAGCTTCTGTTGGGGAAGCCAATATATCAAAGACCATTGAAAGAGACAGATTCTGTTTCTCTCTGCTCCTTGATGCAGCTGAAGAAATGGGCCTTACTGAGACCACTAACATAAAAACGGCATGCCTTACTGGAGTCGATGGGGCTGACTGCTCTTTTTCCTCCCTTCTCCTGTCATCCTCTTCCTGGTTCTATAGGCTAAACCATCCTAGCTTTCTCTGTGCCCCTTAAATACTCTAAGCATCTCTGGGCCTCTGCCCTTGCTATTCCGTTTGCCTAAAATTCTTCTCCAAGATCCTTGCAAGTCTGCCTCCTTTTTGTCCTTCAGATCGCAACTCAAATGCGCTCCTCCTCAGAGGTACCTTCTGTAGCCACCATGGTCAAGGTACCCCTCAACTCCAGTTGACCTCTGGCCCGCCCGCTCATAGTATTTTCTTTACAGCATTAGTATGTTCAAGAGATATTCTCATTGATCTGTGTGTGTGTGAGTGGTCACTGTCTATCTCTATTAAACTGTTAGCCTCCTGAAGGCAGGGGGCTGATCAGTGCCACACTGACACATCTTCTTGAACCAAATGGCACCCAACACATTAGGCACTCTGTTAAATGAATGCATGAATGAAGGTTTTCAAATGACCACAAATCTTCATGCATAAGCCAAGTTCTTCGTATCTCCACATCGGGCCTCCCGATTACTCCTTAAAGCTTCCAAAAAGCTAGCATCTTCGTCCCTCTGAAGAATATAATCCAGTGAGTGGCTCTCAAATGTGGGCTGCGTTAGAACAACCGGGGTACTAGTTTAAAATACTAGGTTTCAGGGCCTTCCCCCCAGACACTCTATTTCAAAAGCTTGGAATGTGGCTCTGTACTCTGCAGGAGAGCCTGATGAAACTAGCAAACCACTCTTGGAAAACACAGTTCTATAGTTTAGCCCCTACACCCCTCATACCTCATAGAGCCTACTATGACAACTCCAACCTTGGTGTATGCTGGGAGGGAAGGATGGATGGATGGATAGATGGATGGACTATAATTCTTATAGGCCAACCAACACAAAAGGAAGGAAACAGATGATTATGCTCATTGTGGACTTTCTAGGCAGAGACCACAGGAGGAACAAGGGCTGAAGAGATATTTGGGATATCCGATGGAGAGAAAATCAGAAGCCTCCATGGTTCTTCATGGTTTCAACATAAAGGGACTAAATTCATATGGATTCTTCCAGGGTTTCCAGAACTGGGATTCAATTCTCGATCACCTGAACTAAAGTGTTATCTGAGTAGTTCTATTATGGCAAGTTTTTCAACAGCACATAACAATTAGAATAAGCATCTTATCGTTTTCAGGTACTTTATATAAATTCCTTTAATTCTTAGAACAACCCTAAATGTTCCTGTCTGCATATTACAAATGAAAAAAAAAAATGGGGGTTGAAACAACTGGGTCAAATCAAGGTGATGGGCAGGGATTTGAACTCAAGGCCGTGTGGCTCCGAAGCCCATGCTCCTCCCACCCTGCAGCCCAGAGGAGACATGTTTTCCTTCCTGAAGGTCAAAGTTTTGGGTGTTTGGTATGTTTATGTGCATGTGTATGTGCAGAAGAGAGAGGCCAGTGACTTTCTGTACACAAGTGTGTTGTGTTTTCGTCTCTACAGGTGCCTGTATCTGTTGGTTCTTCTCTCCCTGGGCTCGCATAATCCTGGTCATTCCATTTTTACTTATATCTGGGATATTCTCTCTCTGTTTCAGTTAAAATTAAACACACACACACACACACACACACACACACACACACACACACTATTCTTAAGAACACAGTAACATGACCACTAGAATCAAGAGAGGTAGGCTCTGAACCCCTGGCTCAGATTCCCAAAGGCTCCTTCTCTGGGTTTCTATGTAGACTCATTCCCTTCCCTCCTCACATAGGTTTCACCCACTAGAATCTATTGAAGCACTGTCTCTGGTTCTAGCTCCCTTCTCAGAGCACATCGATAAAGGAAGAAAGGATTGTAATCCTTCTTACATGTAGGAAAGCAGGAAATTATGTGGTAATGGAAGAAGACTCATCCATCTTGCCCCTCCCCCGACCCCAGCTAGACAAGATCTTTCGCGCGCGCGTGCACACACACACACACACACACACACACACACACACACCTCTGTCTATGTGTCTCCTGGGGTTAATATTCTCCAAAGGCTTCTCCTGATCTAAATGAGTGGATACAGCCAAGTCTGCCCTCCCTCCATTCCTGCATTCTTCTGGGGTCCCTCTGTCTGTGTTAATGACATGCTGGCCACCTTCTAGCTCCTCAAAAACATGGAGCACTTTCCTGCCTTGTGGCCTTCTGCACAAAGTAGTCCCCTGTCCTTAGGCAATTCCTACTTGTCCTTCAGGGCTCAGCTCAGAGGTGGTCCACTGATCTCCTTGCACCCACACAAGGCCAGATGCACCTTTTGCAAACTCTCAGTGCACCTGGAATTAGTTGGCTATGCAACCTGGTTTTTCATGACCATCTTCCCCAGCTTAGGAAAGCGTACTGAGGGCCATGCCTGTCTTACACATTTGCGCGTGTCCAGCGCTTGTAAAAGGCTTGTCATTTAGTAGATATAAATGCAATTAAGTGTTTGTTGAGTGAAGGGATAAATGAGCCTTAGTTTCCTCATCTGTAAAGTAGAGATAACAAAAACCCTATGAGGATTAAATGAGATAACAGATGTGACACTGCCTGACCCATAATAAGATTTTGTTTTTGTTTTTTGGTTGTTCTCTAGATAGAGAAGCTCAAAAATGAAATCAGCTGCCTCCCAGGATTGTAAGTTTTCTGCCATTAGGGGCCTTTGAACCTAATATGGATGAAAATTTTGCAGGGATATTGTAGAAGGAATGGTCAGTGAGTCTAGATGAGTGGTGCAAAATCTTGGCTTCACATTACAATCAACTGGAGAGTTAAGACAAAAAAAAAAAAAAAAGACTCATGACCCCAGAGATCCTGATTTAATTGGTCTGGGATGGGATCCAAGCAGGAATATTTTTTAACCCAGACAATTCTAATGTGAACCATTTTGCTAACCACTGGTTTAAAATAGATGATCTTTAAATTTTCTTCTAACCATGAGAGGCTGTCACTCCAGGAAAGCAAAAAGACCACTGTTTCTTCTGAGAGAGGGAAAGAAGGAGGGTGAGGAAGGAAGAGGTGGGGGAGGAGGACAAGAGAAAGGGAGGGGAAGAAGGAGGGGGAAGGAGAGAAAAGAGGAGAGCGGAAGAAGAAGAAGGAGAAGAACGCTTCAGCATAGTACATTTTTGTTTTTAATTTAAAAATTAAAAACCTATAGGTGTATGATTCTAGAGTCAGCCACAAGGCAATTTAAAGAGCACTGGCTTTGGAGTCTCAGATCCTCTCTAGTGAAGAATTCGGGGCCTTTCTAGCCTTGCAATTTAGAGTAAATCACTTGCCTCACTGAACTTGTTTTCCCAGTTTAAAACGGAGAGAAGGATAACCTTGTTAGAGATTCTGCAAGAATTCAATAAAGTAAGATATACAAAAGGGTCCCGAAAGTGTTAGCACAAGGTAAGTTCTCGGTAAGGAATTGATATGTGTGTGTGTATATATATCTTTTATTATCGATATGAATACATTATGGAAGCCTACATGCAGTTATAAGGCATTATTGTTGTGATTACTGGCCAGCCCAGGTGGAAAGCTATGGAATTGATTTTTTCTTTCTTTCTTTCTGTTTTTTTTTTAGCCCAGAAACATTCTTAGAGGGCTGTGGTTTTCTCTCGTGTACTGGTGTTGGTTAAGTCTTCTTAATAACACACACACACACACACACACACACACACACACACACTCACACACACGTGTATACACATACACACACACATACATATATTTTTCCTTTTTTCTGAGTCCCCACTGAATGACAGCATGCCTGAGAAAATATGAATCAGAATTTATGGTGTTGTGCTACTCTCCCCCAGGGTGTGGGGTCACATATATATTGCTAGAAATGATCCACCCACTCGTTGCTCTCAGGGTCCTTACAGAACTGAACACCTGACCCTAAACAATGGAGGGAAAGATTCAAGGGTCGGCATTGCAAGGAATGAAATTTTAAACACATTCTCAGTATCGGCTTGTAAAAGGATGCCAGTTCCTGAGCATGTCCTGTCTGAAAGAATGGTCACTGACGCATACAAGCAAGCCAGGTCACATTTCCCCACACTGACACAACCTCCAGCACAGGAAACAAGCCCAACGCAGGGGAGTCTCCACACCAGCTGAGCCTGGCTGCACCCCTCACTATCTGTGAATATACAGGCAGGCCCCCTGGCCTTTCTGGAACCCCTCACTTACTCTGTGAAATGCAGCAGTCATACTTGTTCTGGTGACCTCCCCCCCCTGCCCCGCCCCAAGCTGCCTGAGGGTCACGAGCCAGACTCCAGGCAAATGCTTTTTTGGCACTGCAAGCCAAGGATGGCTAGGATTGCCAATGATGACTGAACACATTGGGGTCTTAAGAAACCTTCAGTTCCTTTTTTTTAAGTTTATTTATTTTGAGAGAGAGAGTGCATGCAAGAGCAGGATAGGGGCAGAGAGAGAGAGAGGGAGAGAGAGAATCCCAAGCACAAGGTAAGTCCTCATTAAGGAATTGCTATATATACATATATATAGCATATATATACACATATATATAGCATATATATAGCATATATATACACATATATATAGCATATATATACACATATATATAGCATATATATATAGCATATATATACACATAAATATATGCTATATATATAACATATATATATATACACACTATATATATAGCATATATATATACACAAGTATATGTGTGTATACACACACACACACACACACACACACACACACACATATAGCATATATATATATATAGACTCTATCTCAGGAACCAAGAGATCATCACCTGAGCCAAAATCAACAGTTGGTTACTTAACCGACTGAGCCACTCAGGCACCCCAAGGAATCTTCAGTTCTAACAGGACTCTCAAAATCCTGGTTTCCTCATGAAGATATCCCTGTTTTGTTAGTCCTACACATTCCATAGCCCTATAATTCAAACATCTAATCTTCCTAGGTTTTAAAACTGTCCAGGGGGCTGGATACACCAGATAGGGTGGTAATGAAGAAGCCAAATATAGAGAACAAGTGTTTAATCCGCTGGAACAACAGTTCAGGCATAGAAACAGGCTAATGTGTTATAATGGTGATGACAAGGGGCACCTGGGTGGCTTAGTCGGTTAAGCGTCCAACTTCGGCTCAGGGCATGATCTCACAGTCCATGAGTTCGAGCCCCGCGTCAGACTCTGTGCTGACAGCTCCGAGCCTAGAGCCCGTTTCTGATTCTGTGTCTCCCTCTCTCTCTGCCCCTTCCCTGCTGGTGCTCTGTCTCTCTCTGTCTCAAAAATAAATAAAAACATTTAAAATTTTTTAAAAAATGGTGATGACAAGAGGGAGAGAGATGTGGGTTTAACACAAAGTGGGCTTTATAATGCTCTTTACAAGTATAGAGCTCAATTTTAGGGAAGAAGGGGCTATCAGCTTTTGACAAATGCAAACCACTGATGCCTACTGCAGATTCTGATATGCCTCGGGCATTCGGGTGGGATGGTGGGGAGAAGAACTGTGTGTATGTACTTAAGCATTTTGGAAAAATGTCCTGGGTAATTGTTACATTGTCTCTCTCCTCCAATCCCTCCATGGTTGAGAACTCCTGCTTAACATCATATGCTCCACATTATTTACGTAGCCCAACTAGGGAAGCAGCCCAAGTATCCATCAACCGATGAATGGATAAAGAAGTGACATATATGAAAGAGTATTATATATAGTATATACAATAATACATACATAATACTAATATAATACTATTATTATAATAGTATAATATAAAAGAAAAATTTTTAAAAAACAATGAAATCTTGCCCTTGGCAATGACATGGATGGAGCTAGAGAGTATAATGCTAAGCAAAATAAGTCAGAGAAAGACAAATACCATATGATTTTACTCACGTGGAATGTGAGAAACAAAACAAATGAGCAAGAAAAGCAAAAGAGAGAGGCAAACCAAGAAACAGACCCTTAACTATAGAGAACAAACTGGTGGTTTCCAGAGGGGAGGGAGGATGGGGGAAGTAGGGGATGGGGGATTAAAGAGTACACTTAATCATGATGAAAAAACTGAAACAAAATTATTTTTAAACTTTTTTTTTTTAACGTTTATTTATTTTGGGGACAGAGAGAGACAGAGCATGAATGGGGGAGGGGCAGAGAGAGAGGGAGACACAGAATCGGAAACAGGCTCCAGGATCTGAGCCATCAGCCCAGAGCCCGACGCGGGGCTCGAACTCACGGACCGCGAGATCGTGACCTGGCTGAAGTCGGACGCTTAACCGACTGCGCCACCCAGGAGCCCCAAAATTATTTAAAAAATAAAATTATGTGCTCCATAGAGACACCCGGTGAACTAAGCCTGGCTTATTTAACCTCCAGTTCAACTCCTGAGCATCAAACATCCTCCAGTCTGCAGAGCTGACTTTCCCACATGGTCTCTACCTATTAGTTATAATAACAATGGTAACAGGATGAATACCTTCCAGACACACAATACCTCACCATTGGTGAAACCCCTTCCCGTGTAACTATTTTATTGGATCCTCACCACCTTATCCCCATCTGACAGAAAGGAACTTGTGACTCAGAGGGGCAAAGCAACTTGCCTGAGGTCACACAGCCAAGAAGGGACTTGAGTTAAATCCAAGTCTCCCAGGTCTATAGCTACAGTTCTCTCCACTTCTGCCCCACAAATAAAAAGAACTATTAGTGCTGCTGCTCAACCCTTCATCTGTTTTAAACACTACTAGTTATTATGTGGTAGATACTGAGCTAATCATTTTACATACAGTATATAGCTTATTTCCCAAACAACCCTTCAAGGTAAGTATTACTGCCCCATTTTACAGCTAAAAACACTGAAGCTCAGAGGTGAAGAGACTTTCCCAAAACTGCCGTCGGTTTAGACATCCTCTCCTCCCTGATTCCTGCTGTTGACAGGTATGTCTGCACCAAAGATCTGCTTTGTGACCCCACAGCACTATCACACTGTGTTGACAGCAGTTGTTCAGACACGTGTCCTGTCCACGACTGTGGTCTCTCCAAATGCAGAGCTATGTCTGATCCCAAGGTCACTTGCAACAATCCCAGGGCTCACATACACTATGTGTGTGTATAAGTATCATAGAGCTCGGAGAATATGCCCAGAACTGGATTTTGAACACAAATCTTTCTGATCCCTGAATATCTTATTTGGTTCTATCAAAAACGGCCCCCAAACAGGCCAGGCATAAACCCAGATTCTGTCCTGAGAAAACTGTCCTTCTTTCCAAAGTGACTCTAGCCATTTCTCTAACCAGACCTAAAGGTATAGCTGGCCTTCTAACAAGAGAATGCCAACCCGGTTCCCAAAGATCACAGTACCTGGGTGAGACCAGAGCTGGCTAGGAATAATTAGCAAATTCTTCCTCCAGTCTCTGCATTAGGAAAAGGAAGTTCCAATTACAAATGTGCTGAGAAAATCGCTACTCAAATGCACAGAGTGATTTTCAAGGCATTGACACATCCCTGGTATGCTTGCTTATTAGATACAGGGGTTGAGGAGGATGAAGAAGTATTTAAAAGCTAGTTTTCAGACCAATGAATCTGAAGAAATTCTCTTTATTGGTCTGCAAGAGGAGGTGAGGATGGGGGGAGCAGAACCAGATCTGATAAAGGAGATTAAATGGCCTTATACATCTGACAGCAAAGAACAGTCCCCATGGGAATCCCAAATCCTGCTGGTGCTAATAAAGTGCACGATATTACTCCGGTAATATAGTGTACAATATAAGGCGTCCAGATGCCGGGGCCAGAGCCACGACCTACATCTTCCGCAAACCAATTTTCTGCTGGGTTGGATGTGTAAAAAAGAATCCAAATACAGATTTTTTTTTTTTTTTTTCCATCGCAAGAAGAATTGCTTCTCTGGCTTTTTTCCCTTGGCCTGTCTGCTCCTCCCACCCCTGCGTTCTCAAAGTGGGAATTACTTCTAATCCACTCACAGGAGAAATCACTGCCTCACCCAAGTGTGGGCTATTACGGAACAAGTGGGCTGCTTGTGGGCTTCCCAGTAGCCAAGGGGTCCAGGGGAACACACAGAGGATTTGCAATCACACACGCTAGGTTCAAATCCTCATTCTTCCATTTATAAGCTATGTCTCCTTGAGCAGATTGCCCCATGTTTCTCTAAGCACGATTCCTCACGCCCCTTACAGAAGTGCCCTGTGTGTTAAAGATACCGCATATGAAGTGCCTAGCACAACACAGAAGGTGTTTCACTGGCAATAACAATCAGCAGCAGTGGTACGAGCCGCTTCTGTTAGCTAAAAGCTTAAAGGCAACCTCTTAGAGGAAGAGCTCTCTTTTGGCAAGGAGTTTAGGGATTGAAAGCATTGAAGCTTATTAATAAGATGAACAGCAACAGTACTTTATTACCAGCTCCCGAGCATCCGCTGAATGTGACGTTATAAGCATTGTTATAAGCATCGAGAAAATGCTTATAAGGGAGCCCAGTCGCTCCCTTCCAAAACCTTGTAGACCAGTGGGGAAGCTGAGCAATGTCACGGCACACGGTGCATGATACCATGTCCCCAGCAATTTAACATCAGTCACCTCATTTGACCCTCCCAGGAACTGCACAAAGTAGGCAAGACATGCGTTGTTAATCCCCACTTAGTAGGCAACAAAACACAACAAAAAAACAAGATAGAAGAAGCAGCCCAGAGAGATGGAGTGGATTGGCTCAATTCGTATGTGAGGCAGAGTCAGAGTTGAGTAGGTCTTCTAAATGCTCATTTCCAGTCCTCGGGCCTGAACCACTCTGGGATGGCTCTGGCTTGGCCTGTGATCAGAACACCAGCTCTGGCCCTCTCAGAATTCATGACATTTCCACTGCCCACAATTATTCTGTTCAAAAATGTTGGAGACTTCTCAGACCCAGCCCAGGGTGGCATATGAGACATGCTATCCTAGTGTTACTTGGCTGATTATAATAAGGATGATAACAGATATATAATATCCTTCCTTTGTAGCACAATTTTTAGTTCAAACAGTGCTCTCCTATGTGCCGACACTAGTGAATGAGTGTGTGTGTGTGTGTGTGTGTGTGTGTGTGTTTTACTGTTAAAAGTAGATGTTATTATCCCATGTCACAGGGGATGAAAAGGAGGTTCTGAGAAGTTTACTTTCTCAAAGTCACAAACTAAGTAAAGCACAGAGGCCAGGCTCAAGGCAGCTGTCTAGAAGTCCAAGCCTTGGGCTCTTCTTACTGACATGCAGTCATCTGACTCATCACAGGTATGATGTGAATCCTCAGAATCTACACAGTGGGTGATAGTTCCCTCATCAGAGCACTCTGGAATGCAGTGAACAGTTAAGAGAATAAATGAAAATGCCCTCCATCTCCTCCTCAAAAATAGTTGACATGCATTGAACACCTGCTCCGTCAAAGGCACTTTGCCAAATGCTTTCCATGGACTATTTTGTATCATCCTTAACAGGTGAGCTCCATGATCAGCTTTACTTTACAAACAGACTTCGAGAGGTGAACTAACTTGCTCTGGGAACAGGGTGGTGTAGTTTGGATTTGAACTCAGGCAGTGTGGCCCCCACACACACTAACGATAGTATCCTTTGTTTAATCATCGGCACAATCTCCGACCAGTGTCTTATGGAGAAACCTATTGTTCACTGACTGCCACTAACTGCCAGACACAGCCCTCAAAAGCTAGTTATATTTACTCATTAAATCCTCATAAGCATCCTATAAGGTAGACATTACTGCCCCATTTTACAGAGGAGGATAACCGTGGCCAAAAGATGTTGACGGTTTGCCTAAGATTGCAGAACCTGCTAAAAGCAGAAGCATTTTCAAGCACAGAAACACCCGGGGAAATGTTCATTCTTCCTTCAACAACTCTGAAATCTCCTAAAAGTAAGTAATCTGAAATACACAAAGGAGAAAGGTGCGAAGAAGGAAACTGGAGGCAACGGAGCCAAAGGCCTGTAGCATTTTCACTGCACAGCTCTCCAAAATCAGTAGAGTTTGCAAAAGACTGGGTTTGTCTGGAAAGGCTCTGTGGAGGAAGCAGAACCCCAAGCGGGCCTTGAGGCCTGGAGGAGATTTGGATGGGCAAGGTATCCCAGAAAAGCATTTTAAAAATTGAAGTTAGGGGTCCAGAAATAGATCCAAGTAGCAAAGGGGAGCCACAGCAGTTTGCAAACGGTGGAGGAGGCCTATGTTGTAGGGTTGAAGCTTGTGTCCAACACAGTGTTTGGACGCCCACAGCAAACTGAAATCTCTTTGTTCTCCTTTAGCATGCAGCCCACCGGGAGTGGCAATGGAAAAAAGTCACAGGAAGAAAATAAACCAAGAAGGAAAAGATAACACACACATCTCGTGTGGGCCTGCAGGAAGGATGGGAGAAGCAGGGCAGGGAGAGGGAGAAGCACCAGCCAGCCTCAGTTCTTCCTTCGCTCATCCCTCCCCCTTCTTTTCCCTTCCCTCCCCCCTTTCCTGCATGCAGCAGCAAATGTATGAATGCTTGGATGGCTTGGCAAAACACTCTCCAAGATTTATTTCTGTTGGACAATCTTGCATTCTTTTTTTTTTCCCCCTGCTGACAACTCTGTCAACGGCAGGCTCCTCTGTGAGGCTGTGAATTTGGAAATCACGTACTTGATACAGACATTGTTGCAATGATACAAACCAGACTAAGAAAGTGGACTCCGGAGATCAGGGAGACCTGCAGACCTACTTGGTTCATTACCTGGGGGTCACCGAGACCTCAGGGCTTGGCGAAGAGACCATCTGGGGAGGGGGAGGGGGCAGCGGTCCTGGACGTGTGGTCAGTTCAAGGCAAGGAGATGGTTCCAGTAGTTCAAAAGCTAGATCTGTTTGTACGAGCTCCAACAGTAGCTTTGAATTGCTTTGAAACTCGAGTGTTGATAAGCCGCTAGGTAGCGGGGTACTGGGTAATAAATGTGAAAAATGTTTTGTCGAGTGCAGATTTCTATATCAGTGTAAAGGATTGTATTTATTACCTTTTTGTGAAAGGAAAGAAACGTATTTTATGTCTGTTTTTGGAAATTAGGCATATATAAGGACAAATAGACTTAGAAGCATAGAATTTCAGAGCTGGAAAGAAATTCATTCATTCCATCAGCAGGCATTTAGAGCCTGCATCCGGGAATCGGGCCCTGTGTGGGCTCTGGGGAGGTGGAGAAGAACCAGCCCCAGGCCCCTGAGGATTCCACAGGCAGTGATCAGGGCAGGGACAGGGGAGGCACTGGAGGGGACAGGAATGCAGGATGGGCCTGGGGGGCAGCTCCACCAGCCAGGGCATCAAGAAAAGCTTTCCTCTGGAAAGGAAATTCAGTCTGAATTCCAAAGGAGGATGTGACCAGGCAGAGATGAGAGATCAGGGTGGAAAGGGAGCTCTGGGGGCATATTAAGCACAGGATGAACAACGGCATGGACTCTGAGATCTTTAGCTCACAGATGTGAAAACCGAGGCTCAGAGAGGGAAGTTAACTTATTCAAATCACCCAGGCAGTAAGCGGTACAACTAGCATTCACTCCAAGGCTTGCTTTTAACAACTTCATTACGCTGTTTACATATGAAACATGGAGTAGAATACCTTCATTTAAAGGGTCAGTAACTGGGGCGCCTGGGTGGCGTAGTCGGTTAAGCGTCCGACTTCAGCCAGGTCACGATCTCACGGTCCGTGAGTTCGAGCCCCGCGTCGGGCTCTGGGCTGAAGGCTCAGAGCCTGGAGCCTGTTTCCGATTCTGTGTCTCCCTCTCTCTCTGCCCCTCGCCCGTTCATGCTCTGTCTCTCTCTGTCCCAAAAATAAATAAACGTTGAAAAAAAAAATTAAAAAAAAATAAAAAAATAAAAAAAATAAAGGGTCAGTAACTTACCCCCAACCACAGAGTCAGTTAGTGGCAGGCTTGAGCTTAGAGCCCAGGTCTTCCCCTTCCAGGTCCAGTGCCCATTTCGTGGTGCTGTTCAGACTCTACACACCTCCCAGTCCTGCTGGGTCCACAATTCCCCACCATATCCTTGCTCCTGGAGCCTTCCCGTGGCTCCCTCACTGTGGAACTCAGTCATCAAGACTGATGCTTTCATTTCTTTTTCATGAAGTTGACAAAAAGAATGAGGTCACTCTCCCTTCTGGTGCCATTTCCCACCCTTGGAAACTCCCAAGGTCAGAAGGTCATCAGGCATCCTCACTTCCAAGCCATCCACTTAAAGGCCAGCTGGACTGGGAATAAAACACCTCGGTGTCAGGCATTTAATTTTTAAAGGGAGAGCAAAATGGCGAGAAGACTTTAAAAATTGCTCTCAGCTTTCTGTGTAATCGCCAGCGGGCTGGAGGTCACCACCAATCCCCACATCTCTCGAGACTCTCCAGCTTAGAGGAGCAGGCGGGGTATTTGTTCCCGGAGCCAGAGAAAATTGCAGACCCGACCCCGCCTTCCTTGTGCTCAGAACGGACTGACCTCTACAACAAAACCCAACTCCTTATTTAACGTTCAGCTCCCTCCAAAGCCTCAACCACTGACAAAGAACCAATACAAAGGACAAAGCAGCACCCTCTTAGAAGGATTCTTAAGAAGGTCCTGGTATGTTATGACACCCAGGTTTGCAGGAAGGCAGCATCTCCAGGTAAGTGCCTGATCCTGAGAATCACAGCTGAATGGGAAGCAGACATACAACCAAATGCAGCAACAAAGTAAGTGTTTATTAAACTTAGGCTGCGCTAAGCTCCGAAGAGGTGTAACACAATCATGCTAATATTGATTGGATGTCTACAATAGCATAGATCCTCTCCATATAATCTCTCTGCATCTCCCAACAGCTCTGCCAGGTAGGAATTACAGCATCATGGTTGGCAATATGATGTGATGGTTAAAACTGTGGGCTCCAGAGCCAGACAGACTGGGTTTGAATCCCACTTCGGTCCCTTATTAAGCGTGTGACCGTGAGCAAGTCACGTAACCTCTGTGCCAATGTGTCCTCAGCTGTGTAACAGGGGTGACTATAGTAGCAAGTTCACAGGATTATAGTGAGGAGGGTCAAACACTCAGAAGAGTGCCTGGCACGTGCAATGATTCAGTAGGTGTTAGTTGTCTTTGTCAACTCTATCGTGTATTTGGGGAAACAGTCCAGAGACAGTGAGTGAACTGCTATAGCCAGTTGGTTGGAGAGGCTAGAAGTGAAATTTGGGGGTTTTTCACCTGTAGCTCAGCTCATATATTGCCTTAGAATATTTTTATTTGTTTTACTTTACTTATTTTGAGAGCGTGAGAGTGGGGGAGGGGCAGAGGGAGATGGCGAGAGAGAGAGAGAGAGAGACAGAGAGAGAGAGACAGAGAGACAGAGAGACAGAGAGAGACAGAGAGTCCCAAGCAGGCTCTGCATTCGATGTGGGACTCCATCTCAGGAACTGTGAGACTGTGACTTGAGCTGAAACCAAGAGTCCGAGGCTTAACCAACTGAGCTATCCAGTCACCCTTGCCTTAGGATATTTTAATTTATAACGTTATCACCGTAACATTATGTATCTTTGGCAGAGCACAGGAGGATTAGTTCTATTTCAAAGGTAATGAACTTGAGATTTAGCAAAGGGAGCTGATTGGGCCCAGGCCATATATATGACAACTGGCAAAGCCAGATACTGAACTTGGGTCTTAGGAGAGCTCACCCATCCACCACACAGCAGGGAGGGGAAGGGAGAAGCAGAGTGGAACTGGGCAAGTTAAGTGGGTGAGAAACAAGATGGCAGACTTGGCAATGGAGGTGTGAGGAGAGGAAGGCTGGATGGAGGTGCAAACCATGAGCTCGAGGTCCTACACTGGCACTGTATAACGATTATATTATTGAGCAAGATGATTTCCAACCACAAGGTTTGAAACAGAGTTTACTTTGCGCTCTGTGATGACCACCCTGTCTGAGAAAGAGCATGCTTAGCTTGGAGAGCAAAGGGCACATCCCCTTGCTGAGTGGGCTTCCCCAGGACAAACCGCGGCCTCCTACCTGCCGCTGCTGAGCGTGGCCAGGATGTGCTGACATCTGAGTCGACCCACTGCCCCCATGACTCCCTTGTGAACCATCAAGGAACTCATTCTGCACTGTGCCCCACATCAAAGCTGAAAGGAAGAAGAGCCTGTGACCCTGAAGAGCTTGAGTCCAATGGAGGAGAAGCATGTTGAACATGGGAAGTATAGCCTGATGAAGTATAAGGTGTTGCGGGAGCACAGAAGAGAGAGCCTAACTCTGCCTCAGTAGGTGAGCAGAAGCCGCACTCAGAGAAGGTGATGTCTGAGTGGAATTTTGATGAATAGGATGGTCCTGAAAGATGGAGAGTAACAAGTGACAGGGATGGCACTACATGTAGGTGCAGGGAACAGCACGAACAAAGGCTCCACACAAATGTTTCCTCCTCAGAGCAGTTGCCCCCGACCATTCATATATAATAACAAATTCTTTGTTCCCTGCTTTATTTTTCTTCGCCTGTACTATTTATGACATTATATCGTCTACTTGTTTATTATCCATCTCTCACTGGATATAAGCACCATCAAAGCAGACTTACTGTTTTCTGTGTTTCTGTACCCCACTGCCTACAACCATACGTGGCACCCAGTGGGTACTCAATAAATATCTATGGAACAAATGATCAAGTTGCAGGTAGGTGTGGCTAAGAACGCCATGCAAATGCTTGTATTCTTGCATCTTTAATGTGAAGCAGGATTTAGGGACCATTTTCTTTTTTCTTTTTATTAAATTTTTTTTTTAACGTTTATTTATTTTTGAGACAGAGAGAGACGGAGCATGAATGGGGGAGGGTCAGAGAGAGGGAGACACAGAATCTGAAGCAGGCTCCAGGCTCTGAGCTGTCAGCCCAGAGCCCGACGCGGGGCTCGAACTCACGGACCGCGAGATCATGACCTGAGCCGAAGTCGGACGCTTAACCGACTGAGCCACCCAGGCACCCCTCTTTTTTTTTTTTTTAAGTTTTATTTATTTTGAGACAGACACAGCACAAGTGGGGGAGGGGCAGAGAGAGAGAGAGGGAGAGAGAATCTCAAGCAGGCAATGCACTGCCAGCACAGAGCCTGATGTGGGCTCAACCCCACAAAGCTGTGAGATTGTGAACTGAGCTGAAACCAAGTTGGACACTTAACTGACTGTGCCACCCAGGTGCTCCTAAGGGACCATTTTCTTAATCACGTCTCTGTTTCTCTTCCCATCCTCCTAACACAAAATACATGGATTGAAGTGTGGAGAGGAGGAGGAGAAAGGAGCTGACATTTACTGAGTACTGACTATGGTGATAGTTCACATAATTTCAGTCTCTGTAACAACTTCTGAGTAGGTATCGCTCTCCCTAATTTATAGTAAAGAAACTCTAGCTGCACGTGATTTACTCATTCTCCCAGCTGCTGCCAAGGGAAGAGGCAGGGCTGGGGTTTGAACACACGTCTGCCTAATCCCCCAGGGCGTGCCCAGTGACCATACGGACCCCCCTCTGGAACCCTGTCTGCAATGAGATACTGTAAGCTGTGTGCAGTGTGAGGACCTGGCAGAAAGTTCCCCTGCTTCCAAAGTGCCTGCTCTTATCCAGGTCTTTTCATTATCTCACTAATTCTCTCGATAATCTCTGGTGCAAAGTATTCACACCCCCTTTAATTGTGTCAGGAGATAGTTTCTGGAACTGAGTCACTTCACCTGGCTGGCGAAGCAGGTAGGGAAGCAGCATATTGGAACCTGGCTTCCAGGAGGTCTGACTCCCAAACCTGTGATCTTCCCCCCAAGCTACTGTGAGCCACAGACCAGAGGAATTTGAAATCTCAAAAGAAATCTCCATTTCAGTTCCTGGAACACATGACAGTTTCTCACCCCAGATTGTTCTCAGCTCAGTATGAAAACATGTAACAGGGTATGAATGCCTGAGTGAAAGAAAGACCTAAACTTAAATTATTCCAGAAAGGCACGCTATTGTCGGTGATTGACAACCAGTCTCGACTCTCACCAGTGACAGCCACACACAAAGTAAGCCTTCAAAAAGAGCTTGGTTCTCTTCAATTAGCAGAGCTGAAATGAAACCACTTAGAAAATTATACTATTGGGCAACTGGTGGGTTTTAAACATAATGAGAAAAATAAAGGCTAGGCTGATGTTTACCATCAGCCGAGCTAGAAACGTCAGATGTGCCAGGACTCAGGCCCACACATTCTCCCTGTCTGCCTCTGTGCCACTGCTCCAACCCCACAGCTATTCATTCTTTCGTTCCTGTACCAAATATATATTGGTTCCCTACTGCCAAGGACTGGAGCTACAATGGGGAGCAAAACGGATGTGGTCACGCCTCCTGCTGCTTCCAGACAAGTAAACAGGGCCGCAGTACCCTGTGATAGGTGACATAATGGGGATAATGCAGGGTGCTCAGAGGCATGGCACAGACACAGGACCGAAAAACTGAAATTTCACACTGAGGGGAAAACAGTCCTGAAGGGGCAGAAAAGCCTACCCAGCAGGCTGCAGGCTCAGCCATGGGGAGAAGGCCAAGGGTGGTCAGGGCAGGGGCCAGGCAGCCATGGAAGGCAGGGGCCCTCATCCTGCTGGGCCCATCTGTCTATTCCCCGGGAGTGCTAGAATTACAGCTCTGGAAAGCTGGAAGAAGTTCAAGTGTCTCAGCACCATTCATTCAACAAAACATGTCCCAGATATGCAACGGTTCAGGAGGACACAAGAGCATAGCACACACAAGGACCTGCAAGTGATTCCCTGGGCCTCGGTGGCCCAGGCTGATCAAAGAAGGCCAGGGATGGGAAAGGTTTGCGCTTCATCCCGAGGCAACGGGGAGCCACTGAGGGCTTGAGGCAGAGGAATTAACACCCTCAGATTTGAGATTTGCCAGGTACCATTCTGAGAGTGAGATACAGAGGCAGGACCCTGAGCTCTGAATGACTCACTCCAGAGCCTCTGACCTTAACCAAGTCCCATATTTGTGGGGTTCCTGGAATCTGTAGGGCCAAGACCTCGAAGAAATGGACAAGAGGTGTTTATCTGGCTGAAGGAAAACTCTAAGACTTCCTTCTCAGATCTGGATCTCAGGGGAATAGGAAGACAGCAAGGATGGCCTTGTCTCCATAATTAGCTGTTTACGGGTGGACCAGCCTACGCCCCTTCCCCAAGCCTCCGCAACTACATCTCTGTGAGGGTTGGAGGGTTAGGCAGCTAATTACAAACGACAATCACCCACATTCAATGAAATGTTACCCTGGGCCAAGTGCTCACTTGATTCAATACCCACAAGCACCCTGTGAAGTGGTTCCAGTTACGACCATCCTCATTTCACGGCAGCGCAAACTGAACTTTGGAGACGCTTCACAGCCTGATGAGAGTTGGATAGTTTAAGCAAGTTGTAGAACCAGGATTCGAACCCAGCATGTCAAGGGCTTGGCCATGAAAACATCCTATTTTGAGGCCCTCGTCAATTTTTTTTTTTTTTTTTTTTTTTTTTGCAAGGATTTTCTGAGCACCTAGGCTGTGAGGGTGAAGAGATAAGGAGGCAGGGTTCCTTCACGGACAGACACATATTCTTTCCCAGGGTGGGGGCCCTGAATTCTAGTCCCGCCTGGGTCATTAACCGTGCCTCCACATGGAGAGTGTGCGGGGTGTGTATAGACAGAGGGGTGGATGAGGCGGGTGTGACAAAATCCTCCCTCTCAGTCTCCCCCCCACACCCCCCTCTCCTTACTGTGGAATCAGTCTGTGCCCATGGGATGTCACAGACGACCCAGGACTGAGATGGCCAACACCTGGCACAGTTCAAAGAGCAGCATCCTCCCAGTGAACTTAACCTGAGTCAGCCAGATACCCAAATAAAGGACTGATGGGGCGGCTGGGTCCCTATTGGGCGGATCCAGCCACCACAGTCTGGATAGAAGGTGCCCCTACAGCTCTCAGAGCCAGGCCACTCATGGTGGACAGCGCCCAGAAAGCCAGTCTGAGACAGGGATCTCTGCCTTAGAGGTCAAGAGACTGGGTCAGACCTGGGACCAAAGTGCCCCTGGAGGCAAGCTTAGTTAAGCTGCTCCAAACCACGGACAGCAGTATACTGTCCAATTAGAGCTAATCAGCCACCTGTGGGGTAGGGGAGGCAGAAAGGCCAGAGAGGGGCTGTCGGGAGGCCTGTGCCTCCCTTTGCTCCACCAACCCCCCCCCCCCCAACCTGGCAGTGCCTGCAGGAGCCAAGGCCGGCAGACCTGCCCTCCCACCTCCAGGTAACCCACTCTGCTCTGACTAATGAGCCGAATCCTGTGACGGAGGGTACAACCTGCTGAGAAATGTTTTCTCCCTTCTTCCAATAAACTTTTCAAAAAGGCTCCTGAGATCCACGGCTGGATTCTCCCATGAACACAGCCCCAGGTGTCTAGGGGACAGAGGCACACAGTAACAGCTCATTTAGCAGGGAACAAATGGCCTCCTTTCAGGCCAATAAATGAAACATTATGCACTCAGACAAGCTCTGGGGCCCAAGACGGGTGTTGGTCAGAAAGACACGCAGAGGACACAGCACCCACTCCTTTGAAAAATCCCCTGATTGCTTCGGGGGTAAAAAAGATGAAAGATGATGTTCCCTTCAAACAACCCAGAAGGCAAAATGCAAAAGTGTTGGTTGGAGTACAATACTGAAATCAAGATGATTATTAACGGTAATAATAGCTTATATGTGTACGTCCAGTCCCTTGTCATTCATAATTCTCTTTCACATGCATCACCTCTTTGAATCCTCATGGCAATTCTATGAAGCAAGAAAGGTGAGAGACAGCACCCCACTTCACAGAGAAGAATTTGGGGAGGCTGAGAGATTAAGCTCAAAGTCACACAAGTCAAATGTCAATGTCACAGTTCAAACCAAGTCTTCTAATTCCAGATCCACTACACTTTCCATATTTGGACAGCAAATCCAAATTTTGTTATGTTCCTTTTACACTTTTTAAGAAATCATATCGGGGGCGCCTGGGTGGCTCAGTCGGTTGAGCGTCCGACTTTGGCTCAGGTCATGATCTCGCGGTCCGTGAGTTCGAGCCCCGCGTCGGGCTCTGTGCTGACAGCTCAGAGCCTGGAGCCTGTTTCGGATTCTGTGTCTCCCTCTCTCTCTGACCCTCCCCCATTCATGCTCTGTCTCTCTCTGTCTCAAAAATAAATAAACGTTAAAAAAAAAAAATTAAAAAAAAAAAAAAAGAAATCATATCGTATTAGGGCTGGAAAGGTCCTTAATAATCACTGGAAACCCAGAACCCAAAGACATAAAAAAACATACTCAAGGTCAAACATCAAAGTAGGTCAGGTCCTTGGTCTCCATACTCCTTCCTGGTCAATGTTCTTCTGACTTTGCTTCCCTTCAGGCCCAGTTACAAGAAATATTTCTATAGAAACGAGCAATACAAATATTTTCTTTTATGCTGTCCTCTTAAAAACAGTAGATGTCAATGACAAACATTTCCTTTTGACACAAGTCTTTATTCCTAATAAATCAATAATATTAATGTGGTGGTAGAAACAAGTGCAAGAGGGAATCAGTAGAATTCCCTGCATGCAGTAGGGGTTCAATAAATGTTTGCTGGGTTGTATTTAGTGTGGAATGAGTGTGGACCCACAAGGAAAAGAGAGAAAGAGAAGGTATTTTGCACACACATAGATGGAAAGGTATCTACTCTGTGTAAGAAAGACACTGTGCCAGGAGTTTGGCACAAAGAAGACATTTGCCATACTCCAAGCTGGTTTTCGACATCAGCTTGATGCTCCGACTGTATTAACACTGCACACTCCCAGAGAGAACACAGCGGGATGCGTGCTTCCAGGCAATCCCGTGCAAAATGTTTGACCTTCACTGAAGCTTTGACACTGTTTTCAGTGTCACCTCAGTGTCTTTTTTTTTTTTTTTTAGGAAAAAATTCTAGAGCAAAGTATGTAAAGGAGGAGGAACCGTTAGTAAAATCCTAGTGGCAGTGCAATTACTGAAACCTGTTGTCAGGAGGCATTCTCTCACGCTGTCACTGAACTGCTCTGTAAGTGATTCTCCCTGATGGTAACTTCTGTTAATTTCTATCTAGTTTCACTCTTCCTCTCAATCCACTGGAGGTTTCAAAGTAATGCGGGGGCCGGGGGGGGGTTGTTCTACAGGAGGCAGGAAATGTCACAGATCACCACTTTACACTTTGGTCTACAAAATGTGCTAGTGATCACTACCGGTCACTGAACACCTGCAATTATAATGATTATCATATAACCAAAAGGACAGCCAAATTTTATTGAGGGTCTACTATGTGTTTCATTCTAAGCACCTCACATGCATTAGTTTATTTAGCCTTTGTACAACAACTCTGTGATGTTTAATTTGTCTAAAGCTACCTGGGGCTCCTGGGTGGCTCAGTCGGTTAAGCGGCCGACTTCGGCTCAGGTCATGATCTCGCGGTCCGTGAGTTCGAGCCCCCCGTCGGGCTCTGTGCTGACAGCTCGGAGCCTGGAGCCTGTTTCAGATTCTGTGTCTCCCTCTCTCTGCCCCTCCCCCGTTCATGCTCTGTCTCTCTCTGTCTCAAAAATAAATAAACGTTAAAAAAATAATAATAATAAAGCTACGTATCTACACGGTGGCAAAGTCAGATTACAACTTTGAAGCCCATGTCCCTCACCAGACAGGGATCCTTCGTTCTTTTATTCATTTGCATGACCACTATGTACCAGGCCTTGTGCCAGCTACTGGGATACAGAGATAAAAGATAAAGATCATTCTCTCGGGCAGCTTGCACTCACATGAGCAGACACATAAATGAGGGGCCACATATTAGGTGCAGTGACAGAAGTGCTTGCTGGGTGCTTTGGGCATATCCAGCAAGGATACCTAATCCAATCTAGGAGACAAAAAAGGTTTCCCAGAGGCAATGGCGCCTCAGTCTTGAAGAGTAGGGAGAAGTCTGCTAAATGAAGGGGGGCATGAAGGACCCTGTACTCATGGTGCGGGGAGAGGAACACAGCAGGCAGAGAGACGTGGAGACGTGGGAGGGCACAGGACTGCTCAAGAGTCTTCCCAGCAATCCAGAATGGATTGCACCCAGAACAGAAAGCCAGACAGCAAACAGAAAGAGGACAGGGGAGGAATGAGGCTGAAAGACAGGGTACAAACCGAGGAGGGGCTTCTCTGCCACGCTAAGCAGTTTGAGTTTTACCCTGAAGGCCACGGTGGCCCCTGAGGGTTTGTAAGCAGGTGCATGGTGTTCAAGGGGAAGGCTTACTGCCCACTTGCCCTCCAGTGCCAGAAGGGAAGAGCAGGGCGGCCACCCTTCCTTCACCTCTCCTTAAAGGAAAGGAGCCGATTTATCTTTCGGGTGAAATCCAGAGAGGAGCTCAATCGTATGTGGCTACAGCAGATATGCCATAGACCCTGTCAGCACAATCCCAGCTGCACGTCTGTGCCCCTTACACTCTGCGTGAGACCCACGAGTGACTACAGGGTACTCTGGGACAGCAAGCAGGCACACGTGCATGAGACTTGGAGACAGAATCTGAAAGACAGCCGGCGTCTGCCACGTGCACAGAGAGTAACTCTTCTGGGGCAGCTCAGACAAAGATCCTCCCATGAGTCCCTAGCAACGTGTCATCTCCACCCTAATAGTTCCATGGTGCGGTTGAGTAACTAACTGTCCTCACATCCAAGCTTGGCTCCCAGGTCCCTCCTAGAATGCGGTAGGCTACCCAATACCCATTAATATGTCCCTTTCCGCTTACACTGTGTCATCTCTCACTAAGAACCTAATTGATACAACAGCTCCTTTCCTTCTCTCTTTTAAAGCTGCCTGACCTCAGAGATAGTCATGCACTGCTCACCCAAGAAACAAGCCTACGAGGCCACTCGAGCCCCTACAGGCGGAAACGGAGACCTGCATATATCCAGCTCAGACCAAATGAAAAAGAAAGTTCAGGAGACCTCATGTGGCTACACAACCCAAACAATCGCCAAGCAAGCTTTAACAGAAATAAGACCCGGTCTTCCATCTTTGTCTAACCCCAGTGTTCGTCTCCCATTTGGTTTTTAACCCAGAAGGCGAAATGGCATCTTTAAATATTACCCCCACCCATCAAAACCCTCCCCCAAGTGAAATAAAAGAGATCACATTTGTGCCTCGGAAGCAGGGAAACCCATTAGAAATAGCCATTAGGCTGAAATAAACCCAATTCCAGAGTGAGTCCGGAATAAGGAAGGAGATGCTTCTGTGTTAATCAGAGAGGCAATGGGATCCCATGGGGTGCAGAAACCTCGGCTGAGATGCAATCTGTTGATCACTAGGAGACCCTTTTTGCAAAGGAGGTCATAGTCTCAAACTTGTCTTATTGGCAGTTCGCTCGTCTTATTCGCGGGGGGTTGATTTTCCCCTTGACTCTCACTGAGCTGCCAACACACCTGCTTCCAGAGCATTTGGTCTCCTCACCTGGACCACTTAGAGCTGAGAATGAAGGATAAGAAACAGGAATAATAATGCCTTGAGTGGGGCCACAGAGGACTACACGGGGCATGTGCAAAACTAAAGAAAAGCAGCCAGAACACCCCAACGTCTCTAGTCCCCGGGCTCTGTGGCATCAGCCAGCTCGACAATCCTCCCTGCATCCTCTCACCACTAAAACAAGGAGAGGAAAGATTACAAATACAGCTGTCTTTATTGAGCAACTATTTTACATGCCACACAACAGCAGGTAGTGAGGGAAAAAGTAGGCAAGCGCACTCGAGAGTTGGCAATCCGGCAAGAAAGCTGAGAGGACCCGGGGACTGATGAGAGTAGGTGTGACAGACACGGCTAGTGCATCCACCAACATCCGTTCTAAATTCCAACATAGCACGCTGATCCTGGCACACGGCCACTCAGAATAAAACAGTACTCCTTAGCCTCCCTTCTCCTAGGAGTGAAGATGCAAAAAGAAATTACGGGTGCAAGTTCTGGCCACACCCTTAAAAGAAATGGCAGGTTCTCCTCTGACCTCTTTTCTCTCTTCCAGCCCTCCAGTTTGAATGAGGATGTGGTGACATACCATCATGGGCCCTGAAGATGACAGCAATGTCTTAGGGATGGAGAAGCAGCAACCTAGAAGGAGCCTGGCCACCACATGACTTTGCAGTGTAGGGCTGCCCTATTCACTCAGACTTTTACAAGACTGAAACCTCCATTTCTACCATTCTAAAGATCTTTTATTTTTTTTTTTTTTGGTTCTGGTTTTGGTTTTTTTTGGTTTTTGGTTTTATTTTTGGTTCTGGTACCAAGACATAGTGGCCCAATCTGACATGGAGGAAAAATATTGCAAAGGTATTTTTTTTTTAATTTTTTTTTCAACGTTTATTTATTTTTGGGACAGAGAGAGACAGAGCATGAACAGGGGAGGGGCAGAGAGAGAGGGAGACACAGAATCGGAAACAGGCTCCAGGCTCTGAGCCATCAGCCCAGAGCCCGACGCGGGGCTCGAACTCACGGACCGCGAGATCGTGACCTGGCTGAAGTCGGACGCTTAACCGACTGCGCCACCCAGGCGCCCCACAAAGGTATTTTTAAAAAGATATTAGAATCTAAAGTCCACACATCTGTAGGTCTCAGGCCACTTGTATACAGGGACAAACAGTCCTGCATCACTAAGCAGTCCTCAAGATTACGAAGCATAGAGCCCAACACAATAATTGATGCTCATGATATTTCTAAAGTCACACTCATTTCAAAAAGAAGGGAAACGTGTAATTTATTCACAAACATTTCCAAAACATTAGTCACCTTGCAGCTTAGCTCATTTGAAACATTCCAGTCTATTAATGCCACATATATGTTATTTCATACAATTCAATGGTCAATGAAATACATTTGAAGATCACACGTGTAGTCAATGTTACAACCATGTACTCTGAACCTACACTTTTTCAGGTCTTGCCCTAGATGTGATGTCCTAGAAGTGAATCAGACACATCATTGATGTCTAGTAACTCATGGTTTAGTTTGGGCACAGACAAATAAAGAGATCATCACTAGATCAAACCTCTAAGGAAAGAAAATCATATACAGTGTAGATGAAAGAAAAAAGATTGCTTTCTAGAATATGAAAGAAACCCTTACAAAATAAGAAAAAGACAAACCATCAAAAAGAAAAATGGACAAAGATGAATTAGCTGTCCACTGAGAAGCAAATCTAAATGCCCATTGAACATGAAATGATGCTCCTCCTTGGTAGACATACGAAAAATACAAAGTACATAGCAATAAGCTATCACTCGCTATCTAACCAGGTTAGCAAAAGTGAACGATAACACTGCTCCAGGCAAAGATGTAAGAAAAAGACTACTTTGTACATGTTGATGGAAATGTGAATTGTTGCATTCTCTTTGGAAAGATATATGGCACCATCTCCTAATACTTTACTTGTTTAATAGAATTTATTATCAAATTGGCTTCCATACAACACCCAGCGCTCATCCCAACAAGTGCCCTCCTCAATGCCCATCATCCACTTTCCATCTCCTAATACTTTAAATAGTGCATATCCTTTGACTTAGAAATCTTCATTTTGTGAATCTACTCATAAAAGTTCAAGTATATCAATAGATAATGATAAATGTACAGGATGCTTATTTCAGCATTGTGTATAAAAATTGGGGGAACAAAAGTAAATGCTCATCAGTAGGGAAGTGCTTGAAAAATCTGTGGTGTATACATATCATTGAAACTTACTAAGCCATTGAAAAGAGTGACATATCTATAACAACTGATTATGGTAGAACTGGTGGGTGTGGGGGACAGAAGACAGTTTCCCATAGTGTTTTAAGTGAGAAATGTAATATGCCAAGGAATACATAGATGACCTCATCTTTTAAGTCAATGACAAAAATCCCATATTCGTGTATATACAGTGTGTGAATATATGTGTATAAATATTATGGGAGCCTAGGAAATATAAGGTATCCAAATTATTAGATTAGTTTATGGGATAAGGGCAGTAAATAAGCAAACAAAAAACCGTATTAAAAAATAGATGCCCAGGATAAAAAGCAAATGGCTTTCACAATAAGGCAGAGTACATAAAATTATACCCAGGGGTGCCTGGGTGGCTCAGTCAGTTGAGCGTCCAACTTTGGCTCAGGTCATGATTTCACGGTTCATAGGTTTGAGCCCCGCATCGGGCTCTATGCTGACAGCTCAGAGCCAGCAGCCTGCTTGGGATTCTGTCTTTCTCTCTCTCTGCCCCTCTCTTGCTCATGCTCTGTCTGTCTCTGTCCCTCAACAATAAATAAATGTTAAAAAATATTTTTTTAAATTATATCCATCTATATATGCTAGGATATAGATCTAAGGAGACACAAGTTATAGATAACGTGGTGGGAATTTCAAATGATCTTTACTAATTCCTTATATTTTTCTATATTTTCCCATTTTTCTAGGTAACTTGTATTATTCATATGACCTGAAAAATTAATAAAGTGATTTTAAAAACTACCACTGTCGGTGCTGGTCAATATTCAGCAGAGTTAACTAAGAAAACTTCATGCAGAACTTGGCACCTGACCTCAGCTTTAAAAGACAATTGGATGGGGAAGAGATTTGAAAAAGGAGGGTGTTCCCGGCAGAAAGAGCAGCAGAAGTACAAGTAGGGACATTGAAATAAACATGAGGACTAACCCTCAGGCAGTCTGCCCTCTCCTGAATAGAAGATAAAGAAAAGGAACAAATGGCTGGAGTCCCATGACCATAAAGAAACCAAACAGACAGGTAGAAATGGCCATCACAACGCATGCACAAAAATGTCATTTTTAGAGTTCACATTAACAAAGGAAACAGCTTGCCTTCTTCAAGTTCTACAGATTGACAAATATTTTGAGTTCTTAGGACTCTGTCCATGGTGACACCATGTGTTTCGCTCAGATGTAAACTTCAGTTTGGTAACATTTTCATTTTAAACCCTCCTTCCTGTCAGTTTCCAGCTCGGCTGTAAATATTTGCTTGGAGAAAAAATGTCACTAAAGATCTGAGCTCAAGCTTCCAAAAAAAAAAAAAAAATGGTCATTTTGAAACAAGAAGAAGTCCTATTCTGCACGTTAATTAAACAAGAAGTCTCAAGACCTATGGCTCAGAGTTCATTTCAGGAAAAAAAAATCATTTTTTATTTATTAAAAGCCTATGAATACAAATGAATTCTTTATTTGGTATTCATTCTTGTTTAATTCTTGTCCCTTTGAGACAGGAACTTCATGTGCTTTGCTAGATAAATTGAAAGGTTGTCTAGTGTCACTGGGTCTCCTCTCCTCCACAATAAGGCTGTTTCATAAAGCAGCAAGTGAGCAACTATTAATGGTACAGGATTCCTGCGCTCTTACTAACAAGGAGAGAGTCTAAATGTCACCAGGTGACGGTCACTCCTTTCCCAAACCAACCAGTGTCACACGGCACCCCAAGCTAAGTTGATTTCAACCTGAGAAACACTCCATTCTCTCTTTTACAAGGTGCCTCTCACTCTCTGAAAATGGGGCTTAAAACTATGAGGAACCCAACATTCCTATTCCCACCAGCATATTAAGAAGTACAGCAGTTAATATTGTTATTCCATTTCCAGGAAACTGAAAGAGACGCACAGTCTTCAGGTGACCCTTCGGAGAGTTCACCACGGAAAGGAGTAGGAATATATATACTAGGACAAGGAATAAAGAATGTGCCAGCAAAAATATGAAAGGCATGTTTGCAGCGTGTGTATGTGATGTGAGTAATGTGTGCATGTGTGTATGTAGATGGTGATGCTGTACAAGGCTGTGTGTGTGAGACTGTGTGATGCTGTATAAGGTTATATATATGAGAGAGAGAGAGAAGGTGTGTGTATATGTGTGATGTATAGGAGTGTATGTGTGAGAGGGTGTGTGTATGTGTGATGTTGTATAAGGGTGTGTGTGTGAGAGACTGGGTGTGTATATGTGTGTGATGCTGTGTAAGGGTGTGTGTGAGAGGGGTGTGAGTGTGTCATGTATGAGGGTGTATGTGTGTGTGAGAGAGAGGCTGTGTATATATGTGTGATGCTGTATATGGGTGTGTGTGTGTGTGTGTGAGAGAGAGAGAGGGTGGGTGTATGTGTGTGTGTAATGCTGTATAAGAGTGTGTGAGAGGGAATGTATATGTGTGTGATGCTCTATAAGGGTGTGTGTGTGAGAGGGTGTGTGTATATGTGTGAGGTTGTATAAGGGTGCATGTGTGAGAGAGTATGTGTATGTGTGTGATGTTGTGTGTTAGGGTGTGTATTTGTGTGTGTATTTGTGTGTGTGTGTGTGTGTGTAGAAGAAAACCAGAAAGCCAGGTTATGAAAGGCTCTGAAGTCTATGGTCAGATATTTGAATAATATGCTTTAGGCAACATGGAAACTTTTATGTTTTTTGATCTGGGGAATAACATGATCAAAGCTATGTTTTAGAAAGATCAAGTCATAACTTTGGGGAGGGCCCATACTGGAGGCCAGGAGATGAGTCAGAGGCTCTGAGGATGGTGTGGACTGGGGACAAGGAGGCTGGAGAAGAGACAATTAATTGGAAGTATTTTCCTATCACTCTTAGTTTTAGATGGCAGGTAAAAAAAAAAGTGTTTACTATCTTTTTTCTTCCAACTTTAAATAAATGAAAAATACACTTTTTAAAAAGTTGTCCATTCTATGAAGGACAGATTTAAAAACAAAGGAATACCTCCCCTCCAAAGTTGTTTGGACACCCAGCCTGTCCAAACGAAGTACCCCAATCTGACCCAAATAAGAGTATGCTATGGGGGCTACACAAAGTACATCTGCTAAGCAAACAAATCCCTGGCCAGCTCCCACCCTGCACCTACAAATGCAGCCCCCCGTCCGGGAAGAAACAAGAACTAAGAGTTAATGCCTCTCTGTGGTGCAATGTTTACGTCATAAGTAATTATCTGCTTACGTCAAAGCTGAGTCCCAAGCGAGTCTATCTGGAATGACTCTCTTGCATTTCAGGGTTTTCCTCTATATTTTTTCAAGCCATGTAATGAAACAAGACTGGTTTATGTGGGCATTTCTCTCTCCTCTGAACTAGAATTCCTCCTCTCTGTATTTCCTCCCCTGCCTGTGTTTCTGCCTCCTCTTCTTCCTCCATTCTCTGTATTTCCTACCTCTTTCCCACTGCCTGCCTGTGTTCGAAGCCTTAAACTGTCTCTGTATCCCTCTTTCCTCTCTCCCTTCCTTCTCCTCCCATATCCCTTCCCACTATGTTAAAAAGCTTCAAGGCACCTGGGTGGCTCAGTTGGTTAAGCATCTGACTCTTGATTTCAGCATGAGGTCATGATCTCACGGTTTGTAGGTTCAAGACCCCTGTCGGACTCTGCACGGACAGCATGAAACCTGTTTGGGATTCTCTCTCTCCCTTTCTCTCTGCTCCTCCCCTGCTTGTTCTCTCTCTCTCAAAATAAGTAAATGAACATTTTTAAATAGAAAATAAAAAAAATAATGAAAAAGCTTCAATTTCAGAAGAGGAGGAATGCCTTTGCTAAGCACAAGAATCTGAGCAACACATATGATCACAGTAAGGTGAATGGCTGAGCCCAGCTTTAAGAAAAAAATAAATCTTGGAAAAGAGAGAGGGCCGAATGGTGGCCCTTCGTTTTGAGGAAGGCGGGTGGAGCCTATGGCTCCCAGTTGTCCCTGAACACGAGTATCATGAGGCAGTCTTCCAGCTGGGCGATTCCTATTTGCTCATAAGCCCTAGCCAGCTTTCTCCACTCAGAAAGGAAGCAAAGCCATAAAATTCAGAACCAGCTAATGTCAGCACTGCAGGGGATGTCAGAGACCACCTCGTCCAACGTGGTCACATCACTGGGAGAGACACTAGGGCCCCGGCTCACCAAATGCCAGGGGGACTCGTTATTAGAAATCCCAGACCTAGGACCTGTTGCAAAAAAATCCCTCTGCCCTGAGAACGGCTCTAGGTGTTTGCCTTCTGAAAAGAAATCCACTATATAGGGTCCAGATGTATAAACAGATAGAATAAGCTGAAAATAGAGACAGAAAGGGATTAAAATGCACGGGGCACACATTAGAAATCCCCTGTAAGCTGCTGGCAAGAAGGATTTGAGAAAGGAAGTCTGTTGAAGATGGGGCTGCGGTAGTGGAGGGCTCTAAGCTCCGAAGACCTTTTTAATATGGCTGTATTGTAATACCGCAGTGCCAAACCCCGCCAGTCATTCCAAAAAAAGAAAAAGGAAGCCCCGCTTAGCGGCAGAACTTCCCAACCCTGGAAACAGACTGTCTCCCATTTGCACCCATTTAATAACCGCTTTATTTAACAAGAGCAGGGGAAATGTGCATCCTCGGAAGGCACAGCACAAGAACCTCCTTCTGCAACGACGCGATTCCTCGGACATGAAACTAAAATGCATTCATCGGAACTCAGCCTCCCCAAACAGCAGAAAAGCCACTGTGAGGCGATTTACAGGCGAGAGCCCCTCAGAGACGAGGGGGATGGGGCTGGCAGGCAGGGGACACACCTTTTCTGAGCCGTTGGAAACACGCTGCCTGCAAAGTCTACCCAGACTGTGCAGCCAAGGGTTAATTTCCTCAGGGGCGGGGGGGGGGGGGGATTTATACGCACACACACCCCTACTGAGCCCCCACAACCTCTGCCGCTACCACACATTTGGATTTTTTTAATCTTAAATTCCCAGAAATTCCCTGATCAGCCATATCTTTTCGGAACAGCCCCTCCACCTGGGCTGGATTCCCATCTCATCTCCAGTGAAAGCCCGGAGAGCCGGGCATAATTATTTTGCTACAAGGTTATGCCTAATTGGCCACTAACCTAATTGATTAATCATCTCATTTTTCAAGGCAGCATCAAAGAGCCAAACTGAGGGGGGAGAGAGAAAACATGTGTCCAGGTGGCGCGAGGGGTAAAATTACAGACTGGGGAAAAGACCCGCAGCCACCCTGCCTGGTTTCTGGACACAGTAGTGGACGGAAAATCGCAGAAAACCCAGAATGAGGGGGGAAATGCGCGAGACCACAAAAGGACAGAGCGGGGAACCTCGAAGCTACCCAGCCAGCCTGAGTGCAGCCGCCTCCAACAGGAGGAAGTTGTTTCCCCCGGGCTGGGAAGGGTTAAGTGGCTGCGCGTCAACCCAGCAGAGGCTAGCGTGGGGGGAGCGAAAGCCACCTGTCCCAGTGTCGGCGAGTCCGCGTGGGGGCCCCCGGGGGTCGCCCTCCTGTTCTGGCCACAACTTGCGCGGCTCTGCGCGGCGGCCCTCGCCTGCGTCTTTGCGCGCCACCCAAAACTTTGCGCACACTGCAGCCGCCGCCCGCCCGCTTTTCGCAGCGAGTCGCACGCCTCCAAGTGCCGTGGCAGCCCCTCCGCAGCCGCCGCTGCCGCTGCCCGGTGTCGGGCTCCAGACTTTTCCCTCGCTGCCTCCAATTCCCACCCAGGGGGCTCCCTCGCGGCTGCGGGGAGCACGGCGCCCTGCCCGCGGTGGGCTGGCAGTGCGGGTGCGGTGTTCCGGAAGACCACCTCGCCGGGTCCGGTAGCACCCGCGGGACAGGCTGGTCCCCCGGCCATTCCCACCCTGGCGCGCCCACCCCGCGCCTCCCACTCCGAGGCAGGCGAGCGCAACACCTTCTCCTACCTTCCAGCCGCTGAGGACCACACTCTCCGCTCAGCCCTCTCGACTCATCCTCTGGCTGCAGGAGAGGGCGACCGGGCTCCGCTTTTGTTCCCTGGGGCTGGCAGGTCCGTGTCGGGCCAGGGCGCGGGAGCTGCCGCCCGAGCTGGGTATCCCGGACGGGGGATGCTCAGCTCACTCCCAGCAGCTCTGCCGGCAGCAGCAGCAGCGGCGGCGGCGGCAGCAGCAGCAGCAGCAGCAGCGGCAGCAGCAGCAGTAGAGATAGTGCTGGCTCTCTGCAGGCCACATCTTTCATACCTTATACATCACTACCGCATTCCCCCGAATAGGGGAGCCCCACAGCATTTCGCCACCTAGCGCAGAATGCAGGAGCCCGCAGCAGTGGCAAAGCCGACCCGGCCAGGGTGTGAGCGCCGTGAGGGAGAAGGTCCTCAGTACCCACTGGCAGACTCCCTCCCCTCTCCGATCACAGGAAAGCCTACGACTTGCAGACGTTCTGGGAATGGCTCTTCCCCAGGGAGGCCTGGACTTCAGGCCAGGCAATGACGATCTCTTTGGGGGAGCCCTCCTTTCTGCCGCTGGAGTCTTGGCCAGCACGTGCCTCTACATGGCCTCCTTCTCGCGTTAGTCTTCACACACACACACACACACACACACACACACACACACACACACGAGGCTTTGCAGCAACAGACACACGCTCTCCGTGTCCCAGAGACACCCTTCTGCTCTCCCCAAGATCCAGGGTGTGGGCTCGGGAGCAGGCAGACAAGGGTTCCAGTCTCAGTTGTGCGACCATCAGCAAACTGCTAAATGATGGAGCCTCCATTTCTTCGTCTGCAAAATGGGAATCAGATGAGCTGTCCCAGGATTGTTGTGAGAATCGAATGAGATAAGCACGGAGCTTAAGATACATTGAGTGATGGGGTTCTTCCTTCATCCAGTGCAGATCCACCTTTCCTGGGATGATCATGTATCAGTCACGATTCACCCATTCAAAAGTATTTATTGTGTGCTTACTTATTAAGTGCCAATCTCTATTTTGTGGAGTCGGGGTAGGACTTTCAACAAGATAGGCAAGTGATCCTTACTCTCTTGACACTTTCTCTCTAGTACAGGGACACAGTAAATAAACCAATATATTAACAAGACACCAGCAGATAGTAATAACGACTATGACACTATAAATGGCAATAATTTAATGTCAGATGGTGGCATGTGATAGGAAATGAACAGGATAAGACATCAGGTTGGCAGTTAGGAAAGGACTGTCTGAAAGATGGCAACTGACCCGAGACCTATATGATAAGGGGCCAGGCATAAAAGATCTGAAGGGGAAAACATTCAAGACAGAGAGAAGAGCAAGTGCAAAGGCCCTGAGGCAGGAGTGAATTGAATACATTTGAGCAGCAGAAGGAAACCAACTGTGGCTGGAATATAGCAAGAGTGGTGATTAGTGGTATCAGATAAGGTGGGGAGGTAGAGAAAGAGGCTGGTCTTATGGGAGGAACTTAGTAAGGTGATTAGACTCAGAAGTTTGGAGTTCAGAGGGAGGTGATTGTTCTGGGATTAGAGATAGTACCACTTGCATTTGTAAAGGCTCACCTGGGCTGTTATGCAGACAATGGACTGGAAGGGACATGAGTGGAAGCAGGTGAACCAATTAGAGGCTCCTACAGTGGTGAATAAAAGTCCCCTTCCGTTCCTTGGCCAGTACAACCAACAGTGCCCTCTCCTCTTCCACTAGGTCTGGTAGGGGGAAGAGCCCCTTGGCAGGTACCCTGGGAGCTTGAATGTGAATTTCTCCCACCACTCGGAGAATCCTTTTCCTCAACTGGAAAATGTAAATAATAATATATATTCTTATTAAATTATTGTGAGTATTAAATGAGAGGACAAAGGCACCTAAAGTGTTACATAAGTGTTAATTTCATCTTCACTATATCCATCATTTCTAGAGCCTCCAGAGGGCTCTTCCAGGGGCCTCCAGAGTGCTCCTACAATACCTCTGCTCCATCTGGGGTAAAGGAAGGTTGGCCATCCCTATCCTGGAACTGTCCTGCCCAGGGCCTGCAGTGGTAACCTGCTGGGTCTAGAAAGAGTTCCCCTCAACACCTGCAGAAAGGCTTGCATTGGTAACACCGGCCCCTGCACCCATCATCCATCACCTTTGCAAGCAGGAAACCAATTTTCATTTTGTTTAGGTCCTTTTGATTTTTGTTTCCCTGCCTGACACCCTCATCTAGTTTTAAACATGCAGGACATCATCATATGAAGCACTCGAGATATAAAAATAGAAAGGGGAAAAGGGGGGCGCTGGGCTGGGCTGGGGTGTCGAGCAAGAGATGGTAGGAAAGGAACACCGTCCTTTCTCTCTTAGCAACAGGAGGAAAGGTTCTCAGCTGAGACACATGAAAATTCTCTTGCATCCATGCATTCTAATAGATTCCAGAGGCCTTCAGAATCCTTTTCTCCATCAATACCACACAGAAAGGAACAGGAACGTTTTGGTATTCCCCTTTTGACAGACGAAGGAGGTGAGCCCCAGCTAGGTGGTGACAGAGCTGGCACTTGGCCCCAGGTGCTCTTGACTTTCTCCCTCTCCATGCCTAAATGCTTCAAGTGGCCACAACCTAACAATGTTGCCTAGCTTCTAATACTCTCAAGCATTTACCCAACTGAGACCCAGAACTGTAGGTCTCAGAGATAAGTCAACTCATTCCCTTGCACCCAGCTCAATGTATTGTACTCCTCATCGTTCTCCAGGACAGTTTTCTTTAGGGACTAGGATACTTAAGTCCAAACACGGATTTCAAATGTTAAGTGGCCCTAGAAATGGACATACTCTCTCATTATTTCAGGTTGGAGACCAAGGAAAGAACAGATGATAACGGGTGCATCTTTGACATGCTGCATGGCTGTAAGAAAGAATGTGAGACCTGGCTTTGAGTCCCTGCTCTGTCATTTATTGTGTGTTCTTGAGTAAGTTGTTATGAGCACTGTTTTAATTACCTCATCTATAAAGTAGAGTCAGGGGGCACATGGATGGCTCAGTTGTTTAAGCGTCCTACTCTTGATTTCGGCTCGGGTCATGATCATCATGGTTCATGAGATCAAACCCCCTGTCCGGATCTGAGCTGATAGCACAGAGACTGCTTTGGAGACTCGGTCTCCCTCTCTCTCTCCCTCTGCCCCTCCCCTCCTTTCTCTCTCTCTCTCAAAACTAAATAAACATTTAAAAAAAAAAAACTACAAATAAAGTAGGGTCAGTATCTGCCCCCAGAAGTTGTTGTGCATACTATAGGAGCTGCTGTAAGGGTGTACTCAAAATACATAATGCACCTTAAATATTTATACCCTTCTCTTCTCCCTCCCTTCCATCCCACCACTGTCCCTGTGCTGGTTAACACACAACTCTCAGAGGAATAAATGAAGCCCTGATTTGTGGCATTTGCCAATTTCCTTGGTGTAAATATTCTCACCATGTCTGATTTCGAGCTAGCCAAAGGATGTCACTGAATGTGGAGTTGGGGGAGGTGTGCCCCACAGCCCTTGTGAGCCTAGGCCGGCTGAATTAAACACACCACTGGCCCATAAAACCCCACCCCGGACAGGTGAGGAGCACTTTATAGCTCACGAACCCTTTATTCTATATCATCTCCCGAGACAGTCACAAGAATCCTTGAAGGGAAATGTCATCCCTATATATCTGACAAGACAGGGAAACTGCGACTGGGAGGAACCGAGTGATTTGCCCAAAGTCAGACAACCAGGAAGTAAAAGAGCCAGGACCCTTCTGGCTCCAAATCCCGGGGTCCTTCCACATCTGTGCCACTCATTCCCTGTGAGATCACTGTGTGTCTCTCTTTTTAGGTGCTGAGATGCCAGAGCCGAAACCTCCGTTTTTCAATCTGACAGGCGAGAATAGTAATCCCAGCCCTGCCTTCTTCACAGATGCCCTGAGAATCAAATGAGATAATGCAGATGAAAGTGTTTTTCAAAGCACAATGCACCCTACGAAGATAAAAGGATGAATATTACAGTCAGTAGCTGGAGGAAAAATATGGGAGCAACAAATCCCAGGCCCTGTGGGGACTTGCGTACCACAGGGGAGGCAGGACCACCCCGAACACACTCACTTCAGATCGACGCTCAAAAGAAAACATGCGACAAGATGTACGCTCTGTCTCCTTTTAAATGTTTATTGGTACAGAGACGGTTCGAATTGTTCTCCAGAAGTCTTTTGGCTTTTCCTTCTTGCTCTGTACAGAAATATGCTTATTCCTTACTCCAGTGCTGCCCTCTACCCCACCCGCCTCTGTCTGAGAGGTCAGGATCACCAGCTGACGGCAAAGAGAATTTATTGGCTGGTTGTCACCTGGCAGTCCAGGGTGCAACCAGCCTAGGGTCTTCATTGATTCCAGTGCTATCACTGTGTCTGTGATCTACCTCCATCTCCCTGTCTCTATCTCTCTCTCTCTCTCCGCTTTACTTTCCTCTGTAGCTTGCCTTCCCTGCATTTGCCATACTGCAGAAAGCTTCTTTCCTGGGGGTGGGGGGGTGGGGTGAAGGGTGGGAAAATGGTCACTGAGAGCTCTCGTTTTATGTCATCTTAAGAAAGAGATATTCTATCTCCCAGTTTCAAGCATACAAATCCTACCAAAAAAAAAAAAAAAAAAGGTTACTTCCTGTCCCAGATTGGATCACATGTCTAATTTCTACTCTGGTAAAAAAGGTAAAGGTAAAGGCGTACCATGATTAGCCAGGCCTGACACAGACTCAACCCTAGGGCCAACCATCATGGAGCAGGGAAGAGGCAGTTCCCCGACAGCAGGAAGATCCCGTTACCAGATAAAAATGAATACCGGGGACACAACATTAACAGGCATCTTCTGTGGTGGCAGAGGCAAATTCAGACACTGGCTTCCCTAATTTCAAAGCCTTTGCCTATTGTGTCATCCTGCACTGATTCCAAGCACGGAGCACAGCAGGATTAGAAGCCTGGCATGGCAAGCAGATTGCATCTAGAATGATATGATATAAGCTTTATACGTCACGGCAACGTCTGACGTATTCTTCAGTACCTAGCACATTTTAGGCACCCCCTGAATGTTTATCGAATGAATGACAACACCAGCTGATTGACAGGACATGGAAGGATTCTGAGTCCCTACCAGGAATCAGTAGAAAATAGTGCTGGGATTGATGACCAGTCGAGGCCACGGGAGGATGTGGATCGTGGCCGTATTTACTGCAAGTTTGAAGACCCTGCTCTCTAATCAAGGCTCAACACAGCAGGATCATCACTTCCGGTAACCTCATAACGTTGCTGCTTTATACCAAGTGTCATTCCTTAGAATACTGCATTTCCAGCTATGCCAGAGGACACGGTGCAATTCATAGTGGCCTAGTGGCATTGATCCACCTCTAGCAGGCTGCCATTCTCAACCTAATGCAGGCAGAGTCTACCTTGGGCCATTCACACTCTCTCGTACTTGTCTTCATTATGCCCGATGGCAACAACTGGCAGGTAAATACTCCATAAAACGAAGGGCTGGGGGAAGGTGAGGGGCAGCGGGGGGTGGGGGGAGGTTGTCAAATTGGGAGTCAGAAGACAAGAGTGGTTCCAGTTCACTTTTGATTGGTAACTTGCTCAGTGATCTTGGCAACTGCATTTGGGCCTCTGTTTTGTACTCAGCTAATGTTCATCAAATGCTTATTCCACTTTCATGCCATTCTTAAAACAAGCCTGTAAGGTGGCCACTATTATGTCCATTTTACAAACAGAGGAATTGAGACCCAAGGAGATTAAATTAAAGTGTCTAAGCTCCCGTGTTTAAAGGTAACACAGGTAGGAGTCAATTTTGGGACTTCTTGGCCCCAATGACCATGCTCTTCCCATTGCATCACTGCTCCTTCTCCTGGGTCTTGGGCCACAGAACTCAGCTACAGGGTCTTTGGAAAGGGTGTCCCTTCCCACTTGGCCCTTCCCTGAGGTGAGAGGGGACTGAGAGCCAGGTGCTACCGTTCGGAGAACATGGATTTCTCTCCCCTTTTAGTGAAGGTTTAACAGAACACCCTTCACCCTCACTGGCATTGTTGCCAAAGAATCTACGGGTGCACGGTTGCCAGGGTGATTAGAGAGGCTGCAACAAGGACGGACTCAGCAGGACAGGCTCCACAGAAGCTCCGTAGAGTTCTGAAGATGCTGTGGGCCAGCCCTTGCAACTGTGAGCCTCTGGTTGCAGTCTGTGTGCCGAATGTCCACTCTCCAAGGGCCAGCATGCTGCACCCTTAAAGGCTAATGGCAGACCGAAGGAAAGAGGCAGCAAAATGGGGAGGAGAAAAGGTGGGAACTTTAGACACTTAACTAGGTGTTGAATTGCGGAGATTTATTCAGAAATGCGCTCAGATGGTAGCCAGAGGGATCCACTACAATGCTGCAATTTATGACACACCTACTGTGTGCATTAGCTCCTGGAACCCTCCCCTCTCGTCTCCACAGTACGCTATTTTAGGATCATATTTATATTGTGTGTGTGCCGGGCTGTCGTCCCCCACCTGCGAGCTCCCCGAGGCTATAGAGTTGGTGTTGTTCCTCTGTGCATCCCCAGTCTCTGGCAGACAGGCTGGCACTAATATGGGCCTGGGACACATTTGACGAACGAATAAACATGCCTTATAAGTGCACAAACAAGAACCCACCCAGGTTTTCTGACTCCGAGTCCACAAATGGATCTCCCCCACCTTCGTGAACTCCTATAAAAATTACTGCCTGGCAATTAATTTGACACTCATATGCTGCCTTGCACCATCTCTTGAGTTGTTGTGCTACGATTTGAAATTTTTATTGTTATCAAACATTTCACATGGGGATTTATGTCTTGTTTTCATAACTAGGCTGTAAGCTCATTCACTCATGCAATAAGCATTCCTTGAATTATGCATGGGGCATTGTTACATAGGTTATCATATTTAACCTCCCCTCCTTTTCCATAAAGATATATTTTTTTAAGTTTATTTATTCATCTTGAGAGAGAGAGAGAGCGCATGCACCCCATGGGAGGGGCAGAGGGAGAAGGAATGAGACAGAATCCCAAGCAGGCTGTGCACTGCCCGATGCCGGGCTCAAACTCATGAACCCTGAGATCATGACCTGAGCTGAAACCAAGAATCAGATGCTTAACTGACTGAGCCATCCAGGTGCCACTCCGAGAAGATATTCATTTGGACCCTGCTGTGTGTCACAGGCACTGTGCTCAGTGTGGGATATCATTGGTCCCAAAAGAAATCAAACTCAAATGCCTTTAAGGACGACATTAGGAAGTGCGACAGGTGAAGGAGTTGATTGCTAAGAGGGGGTGAATGTGTTTGGACAGGGCATCTGCGCGTGGCTGTACCGCTTGTGCCCCATACACAGATGCCCAGATGAGAGAGTGAGGATGGGCTGAAGTCCTGCCCATCCTGTGTTCACCAAGCTGAGCGTTCAGGCATAGGGCAAGGTCTAGCTGTAGGCAGAAACAATTTTTCTTTCACTGGAAGGCACCTCGACTTGCCAAGTCTGCACCTGAGGCTATGACTGACCAAAAGGGCTATTTTTTTTTTCAAATTTTCACAAAAACATTGCATATGCTAAGGGACAGCCTAGCTACTTGTGGTATGTGTTGGCATTAAAATTCAATTAAATAGATTGTTACCCAAATGGAATCCTTCTGTAAAACATATTCCACTTGGAGGAACTTTAGTTTCTGACTGACTCTAAACAATGCTACAAAATAGACATTAGCCACTTAATCTTACAATGGGGACAGCTAGACTTCAGAGAGTTGAAATGACAAATGTGAGGTGACAGTTTAGAATGTAAGACTCAAACAGGTTAAGTCAATGCTAACTGGAACTCCGCTTCTGAAAAGTAACAGGTCATGGGCCCCTTCTGCTTGAGTGTGGAGCTTGGCCAGGCCTCCAAGAATCTGTGTGGTGCTTAGCTGGGGCCAGGGAAGATTTGCCGATTCAGATTTTACACGTGTGCTGTTGTCACAGGAAGGCCTCACCCCAACACGCCTCCATTCACACACACGCATCTAAGGATAATGCAGGGGATCCCCAGGAAAGGGACGTGCAGGCTCTCTCCTGTCCTGGCATTGCGACTGTGGGTCTCTTCACACACCAGGAGGAGTCTGAGAACCCCGCGACGGAGCAGCTGTGTCTGTCAGCCTCACAGGCAGTGACAAGTCGCTGCAGACAACAGACATGCCGGGGGCACAAGGACCCATTCTGTTTACTTTGCCTCCCTACTGCTCAGTTGTTCAGTCCAATCTGTTTCAGGAGTTCAGTCAGTGAGAAGAGTGAAAAAGAAATCCTTTAAACCAACTGGCCAAGATATTCTGCAGGTCTAGCTAAGGGCTTCCTAGCAAAATGAACAGAATATGGTTTCCAAGGCCACCAGTTAACCAGGGCTCTCCTTCCAAACTCTGCTATTAAATCGCTGTGTGGCTGTGGGCCAAGCACCTGCCCTTTCTGGGATCAGGTCCTTCTTCATAAACATGGGGCATTGGACTAGGTGGATTCTGAAGCTCCTGGAAGTTCTGTGGTCTCTGGTTTAATGATTCTCGGCAAAACTGGACTCAGGGAGAGCACCAGGTATTGAAAGAGGACTGGCCACTCAGTAGAGAGGAAGATTTGGTAGTTAGATAAGGAGCCCAGATCTCAAACCCTGTCAACTCTGATGGCATTAATTGAATTCCTGCTTTTTACATTTACAGGTCTAAGGATGTTTTTAGTTAATGCAAGTTCATACGCGCTGGGGGATCTGTGGAAAGGGTTATGCCCATGGGGATCTAACCCTCTAGATAGACAAGCAGCAATGTCCTGTGTTAACAGGATAAGGACTTTGAAAGAAAAATATTCTGGGTTCAATTTTTGACTCTGCCCCAACACTCAATAAATAGTTTCTAAATGAACAAACTCACTGTGTGTCCTTGGACAAATTGCTTAATTTCTCTGAGCTGTGGTTTCCTCCATTGTTAAATGGGATAATAACAATGCTGGTCTAACAGGATTGTGAAACTGATGTGAAAATGAGATGATTAAACTAACCCATAGTAGGCATTAAAAAGTACTATTTTTCTTCCCCTTTTCTCTTTCCTTGAAGAGGTACAATATAAAAACTGCAAAAAGCCTAAACAAACTGGATCGGAGACAAAGGATCCAGAGATGGAAATGTGTTTATGTGATTTGGCACATTGGGAGAGAGGGCAGGCTTTCATGGGAAGCTCCTTGTGGAAGAGGCTTGTACATTTTTAACCCCCAAACTGGGCAGTCATGGCTCCCAGTCCAAAGCAGAGCTGAATTATCTTACCTTAGATGTCTGGCTAGATAAAACCTGAGGAATGAGTGAGCAAAGGGAAACCAGTGTTTTCTGAAGACACCCTCTCTTAAGAGAGAGAAGGAAGAAGGATCTGCGCTGAACATGCCTAGATATTATTCTTAAATTCATATTCAAAAAAAATTACTTTATTTCTTCCAGAGAAAGGCAAAGAAAGGCCAGGTGCATGCAAAGACAAAATTTTCCTCTCATAAAACAGGAGTAAGAAAAAGATGCCTATCTGGCTCTAACAACAACCCACAGACAAGCTTCCAAACCCAATTTAAAGTGAGGTTAAATACCCCAGACATCCCCCAGATGAAATTTACCAAAACCATCCATGGAGTCATCACTTCCCCCAAATGTTGATTTTGAGGTCACTATGAACCATTTAAGCAATGATGTCTGAGTGGCAAATAGGTCTGTATGCCTGTAGCTCCAGAGTTAGTTCTGGGTATAAGCTATCACTGTAGGAGTCATCAACCTGTAGAAGTAATTAAATATATGAGAGTTATGAGACTTCTCAGAGAGTGGATGGAGTAAGAATAGAAAAGAGTGGGGCGCCTGGGTGGCGCAGTCGGTTAAGCGTCCGACTTCAGCCAGGTCACGATCTCGTGGTCCGTGAGTTCGAGCCCCACGTCGGGCTCTGGGCTGATGGCTCAGAGCCTGGAGCCTGTTTCCAATTCTGTGTCTCCCTCTCTCTCTGCCCCTCCCCCATTCATGCTCTGTCTCTCTCTGTCCCAAAAATAAATAAAAATGTTGAAAAAAAATTAAAAAAAAAAAAGAATAGAAAGGAGTATAAAACTCAGCCCTCTAGAACACCAACAGTTAAGGGATAGGAAAAGAGGAAGAGCCTTAGAGAGGGCACTGAGGCACAGCCAGAGATGCAAGGGGAAAGCCTGGAGAAGGATAGGGTTTGCGAGTCAAAGGAAAGGGAGATTTAAGGAGGAGGGAGTGGTCATCAGTCCACAAGTTATTGAGAGATCAAGCTTGAAATAAACATTGACAAAAGACCATCGGATGTCAAGTGCATAGGTCAATGAAGAGTCATTTTAGTGGGGTGATAAGAGCAGAGTCCAGAATGCAGGGGACGATTGGGAGATGAGCAATACTGTAGTGCATTTTCCAAAAGTGTGGTAGGGAGGAAGGTGGAACGTAGGGCAGTGGCTGGAGGTACAGGCTAAGTTCAGGAAGCAAATCTTTCTTTTGTTAAAATATAAAGATACTTACGCATGCTGAGGGGAAGAAACCAGGAGAAAAAGGAAAGATGAGTATGTAGAGAGAGGTGACACTGGGTGGGGCAAGGTCCTGAGGAGGCAGGAAGATGAGCTCTGGAGTACAGATGAAGAATTTGGGAACACGGATTTAGAATCAAGTAGATGGCATTGCACTCTCCTGTCCAGTGCTCTAAACTCCAACAAGTTATTTAGCATTCCGTCTCCTCCCCCAAACTCAATTTCCTCTGCAAACTGGGTATAATAAATAATACCTTCCTAAAGCAGTCATCAGGGCTGTGAACAAATATTTGATCCTCTTACTCTGGGCATATGTTAGGATCATACTTTGTCATCCCAAATAAGCTCAGGCAAGGCCTTCCGACTTATTTTGTTCAATGAAATATGGAGAGAAGTGATGGGCGGCACTTCCAGGCGGGAGCTTTGGGAGCCAGTGTGTGCTTCACCATGTTCTCTTTTCCCTCTGCTGTAACAGCCTCAGTGTCTACAGTGGCTGCCCTGTCACTGTGAGTCTCGGGGTCAAAATAAATAAAACACTGAAGAGAGTCACCAACCTATGACGGACATGTAGCATGAGTAAGAGATAAATTGTTGTTTTAAGCCACAAAGATTTTAGAAAAGCTGGTGACTGAACCATAACCTACCCTACCCTTACTGATGAACTACTTGTAAAATTACTGTGAGAGTTACATGAGAAAATATGTTTTATAGCATCAAGAATAACATAATATGGAAAACAGAAATAACTTAAGAAATGATAATTCATTTTATATATTGGGAGCTGTAAACAATGATGCTCAGCTGAAAGGAAGCATTTGAAGTTGTTTATAGAATACAATAATTATTTTAGTTGCGATTGAAGCTAGTTAACATTTATTGAACAATTACTACAAGCCAGAATTCAGATAGACAAAAAGCCCTTGTGCCTGTTTGCTTCTTTTCTCTGTCATTTGTTTTCTCTCTCCCGTGATTATTTCTGGTGATTCTTTTTGACCAAACAGATCTTGTATATCTGGACAATTAGTACAAGAAGGAGCCCCAGAAATCACCCAGTACAGTTTCTACTCCATGTCAGAGTTCCCTCTAGAACTTTATTTCCCCGATATGTAGGCATTCAAATTTTGCTAAATCACTCTCAGTGACAGTTTGCTTGCTACCTTTTATGGCAGAAGCTAGACCATAAGTTTTAACATGTCAGGGACCAAGTTTGCTTTGTTCATTTTGGAATTTCCTATGGCCAACACAGTACCTGGCAACATAGTGGAAAGTTCATAAATACGTATTAAAGAAATGAATGACCAAATAGACAAACTTTTTGATAACTAATTTTTAGCTTCCTCGTCTGTACAATGGTGATTGTGATACTAATCTCAGAAGATTTTAACAAGTTAACATTTGAATGTGAGTGTACCTGGTACATTGTAGAAGCTCTATTAGTGCTCACTCCCATCCTGTATCTCCCTTCTCCTTCTTAAACAGAGGAAAAAGCAAATGCTGCAATACAAACTGAGCTATTCACATTGGTCTTCCAACTAATTCCCCACAGCCAAACTTATGAGTAATTCCTGGAACAAAGGCATGATACGTATGGCAAGCACTTAAAAATGTGAAGCCATGGATGTCAGGAGGCAGCATGGTTCAGTGGTGAGGAATTCAGGCTCGGCAGTCGGAAAGATCCAGATACAAATCCACTCCTTGTGGCCTGTCTGACCATATAACTCTCTTATATTCACCAGCAGCCATCAATATTCTTATCTTAAATGGGGCTATCTCATAGGGTTGCTGCAAGGTCTGAAGAAGAAAATTGATGTGGAGTGCTTATCACTGGGCCTGGAACATAGCAAACTTATTAAAGAGATATTGGTGTTACTAGGTTAGGGTATTATGACAACTTAGAGGCGTTCTAGTTTAACCCCAAATCGGTTCACACTGCTGGGTAACCACATCCTGTCATTGGTGTGTTGGCTTTCACCACCATATTTCCATAAGTAGATATAATCTGTCATCCTGGTCTATCCTGATGTATTGGTAAGGGTAACCGTAGCTGCTATAACAAAGAAATCTAAAGTATATACGCCTCAGACAGGATGAGAGTTTATTTCTTATTCAAGTTCCTGATTGGTGAGTGGCTTTCTTTCAACTGGTGAGTTGGGGATATAGGTTACCTCTGTCTTTGACACTTGGTTTCCAAGAACACCAAGCTTGTTTACATTAAGTCATTAGAAAAGGAAAAAGAATGAAGAAACCATATCCACTGATTACCTTGATGTGGAAGTAACACATTTATTCTCACATTCCATTGGTGAAAACTAATCATATGGCATTTCCTAAATACAGGGGTGCTGGCAAATATAACTGCTAGATGACTCGAAAACTATTTCCAAGTTTATACTCTATTCTACTTCTATGAAAGGCTGAGCTTGAGTTTTGATGGTCAGCTAGACATATCCTTCATAACTGATAAGGCTACTGTCATCTGTATTTTGTTTGCTATGATTTGCACAGTCCTGGAAGAAAGGTTTTAATTTAAACACGGGCAGCTCTAACATATTATATACCATGTGGCATAACTCATAAAAATTTCAAATAAATTTTATGATGGAGGCAAAAGTAGAATATATAATGTGTCAGGGACAGAGGAGAGAATTATAGAGGGAAAGAAGAAAGAACTAAGTAGAGCTAGGAGAAGGTATTTTACACATACAACATATCATATAAGCTTCCCATGAACCCTGTAGGGATAACCTATCCCCCATTCAGGAAGCAAGGAAGCAGGCTCAGAGGGGAGGCATGGCTTGCCCAACTTCATGTTATATAAAACTGCAGGGCTCAGACTCAAACCTGGACTGCTCCAACTATAAAGCCAAGGTCCTCTCCTCCTCCAGATGTGAATGTAAGAGGAGCCTCCGAGTTTAACTAGTTTAGTCCTCACCACTGATCTGCTTTCTCCTCCAATTAGTCAAACTTTCACAAATTCCTTTTCCTCTAGGGATAATAAGTTTGCAAGTGGTTTTAATTCCCACTTCTGCTGTCAATGTATTGTACATCTCACCCCTAGGTATAATTATAAGCACAGTCTACTGGTTGTCCACTTTTATCGACTCCCCTATTCAAAACCATTTTTCCATATTGCACAAAGGGGCATTTAAAAATTCTCTTTACAGTGGAAACTATGAATATCCCACCTGAAATGACCCAACATCTGCCTCCTCCCTCAGCCAAATCCCAGCCATATCTTGCCAGTAATGTCCCTACCATTTTGAATGGGAGGGGGCAATAGGATTGGAATTACTGGAATTGGAATGTGGAATTCCACACTGGGAATTTGGCTTTACCTCTTCAATCCAGCTTGAGATCCTGCTTTGAGGGATAGTAACAATTAAAAAAATAGCTTCATTTGCTGTAGGTGATTTATTCATAAATGATTCATATTTGTCTAATAACTTGTACCCACCCCTCTCATCCAGAAGGCACCCATCAGCAACAAAGAGCCAACTTTGCTGAATTTGACTCTGACAGATGCTGATATTTGATCACTCCAATTTATAGGAATCTCTCTGTCTCTACACACACACACACACACACACACACACACACACACACCCCAGAGAAGCTGGTACAATTCATGGGGAGCATTAATTAGTGCATATCAAATGTGAGTTTGACAGGGATATGATTTAAATACAAAGATGCCTGAAGAATTATGATTCAATATTTGAGCTCCAAGCTAGTCTGATGCTATTCTATCCACCTGAACAAATGCAGCCTGGCTTCCTATCTTCTCTTCAGCTGGTAGGTCTGAAGGGGCCTATTCTGAGAGAGAAAGGGTGGGGAAGATTTCCACACATTTCACAGCAAGGTGAAAGACAGCTGGGACTAAGGGGCAGGCTCCTACACCCCTCCCACTGCTGTCAGGAAATACGGATCTTATGTTCCAGGAGCAGAACATAAACACCCAATCAGTTGGTGTCCCATGGAAGCTTCCATTCAGGATCTGACATCTTAAATGTGGGACATCCAGTACATATGTGTGAACTCTCCTTAGCCTCAATTTCTTGCTACACCTCATGAATTTGTTATGTATTTATAAGAGTGTACATGTTTAGGAAGATCACTTATGCCAGGCCCTAATCTAGCATTTGCATGCAATTTCTCACCCATTCCTCACAAGAACTCCACGAATTCATGGATGAAAGAGGAAACTGAAAATCAGAGAATTAAAACATTTTCTCAAGGGTACCTAACTAGCAAATGATGGAGTGAGGATTCAAACAGTAGTCCATGCTCTTACCTTATCCCCTCCTGTCAGTTCTCTTCTGGCTTGAAATAGAAGCTATTCAGTGTAAATCAGTGTAAGTAGAAAAGGGAATTTGTTGTTTCTCTCAACTAAAATGCTGAAAAAGGTACCTAGCATTTGGTCTGGCTCAACTGAGATGCTTCAACAATGTCATCGGGGTTCTTTTCTTCCTCTGTTCTTCTTCTACTCTCTGCATGCCTACTTCCATGGGGTCAGCAAAAACAGCCACAAGTGTGTCCAGCTTATATCATCCTTATACTTGATGATATCAAAGAAAAGAGTATCTTTCTCAAAGGTCCTTTGGAAAAGGCCTGAAAAGGCTCACTTGCCATACCTTGGGCCTAGCTTGTCTCTCACTGTGGTCAGGGGAGGAGTATTATGACCAGGCAGGGAGTGCATGAGGTTACCCTTTACTGAATCTCCTGGAATGAGAAGGAGTGTTTTCCCCAAAGAAAGGGATGCTGAGCAGACACTGGTGTATGTCCATCCCATAAGGATTAGAATAGCATATAGCAAAAACCTAATACACAATGCTTCTTATTTCTTAACCCAAAGATGAGACAACTCCCCAAACTATCTTTTAAAAAGTTCTTGCTTCATGCATCCACCTGTGATACATTCAGAACATTCAGTTTGGAATCCCCTCCATTCCAAGAAACTTCAATCTCCTTAGGTTTCCATCCCCCAAACCTCCCTTCTGCAGTCCTTATCCTGGCTGGTATTGAGAGTTATTTATGACAATATTTGTCCATCTAGTTCTCTGCACCCACTACAGTTTGAGCTGGGCAGGTATCTAATCTCATTGACATAGAGCAGAGATGAAAGCTTGGGCTTTGCAATCAGAGAGATCTAGATTTGAATCCTAGCTCTGCTACTTGTGACCTGTATGAGCGGTTGAAGTTGCTTATCCATTCTTAACTTCATTTTCCTCATCTATAATATGGTGATAAGAACACACATCTTTCATTTTAAAAATTATGCTTTTACAGCCACACTTCAACTTACAATGTACTTAAGGCAACTTAGAACAATGCATACAATAGAAAAACAAATACTAGGGCAGGAGAAATTATAAATTACAGTAGACATTTAAAACCTGAGGAAAAGTAAAGACACAAATACATAGATCTTCATAATTATTAAGTTATAACAGATGGTACGTAATTATTAAATTGAGCTACACATTTCCTGGGAACAAATAGTAAAGGGGAACTTTAAAGTTAAGTGATCTCCTTTCTATGTGTAAAAAAAAAAAATGTGAGGAAGAAACATTCCAAGCCCTCATAAAAGCAAACTCCTTTGCAGAACTTATTTCGTTTTTTTTAAAGTTTATTTACTTTTGAGAGAGAGAGAGACAGAGTGGGGCAGGAAAGGGGCAGAAGGATAGGGAGACACAGAATCCGAAGCAGGCTCCAGGGTCTGAGCTATCAGCACAGAGCCCGATGCAGGGCTTGAACTCATGAACCACGAGATCATGACCTGAGCCAAAGCAGATGCTTAACTGACTGAGCCACCCATGGAACCACTATGGAACTTATTCCTGAATAATCACCAATAGGCATTTGTGATTAATGAGATGTGGAATAGTATAGGTCAAACCCTTGATTGCTTGTTCAAACCAAATGCCATGCAAAGACACAAATTAATGGAAACACATCCCATGTTCATGGATTGAAAGACATAATAGTGTTAAGATGTCAATATGACCCAAAATGACCTATAGATTTAATGCAATACCTGTCAAAATCACAGCTACATTTTCTGTAAAAAAAAAAATTGCATCCTGAAATTCACACAGAATCCGAAGAGATACCAAATAGCCAAAATAATCTAGAAAAGAAAGAACAAGAATAGAGGTCTCATACTTCCTGATTTCAAAATTTATTACAAAGTTACACTAATCAAAACAGTGTAGCACTGGCAGAAAGACATACAGATCAGTGAAATACAGTAGATTCCACAAATAAACCCTTGCATATATGGTCAAATGATTTTTGACAAGGGTACCAAGGTCATTCAATGTGGAAAGGACAGTCTTTTCAACAAATAGTGCTGAAAAAAAAAAACAGATATCCACAAAAGAATGAAGTTGGAACCTTATCTGCACCATATATAAAAAGTAATTCAAAATGTATCAAAGACATAAACATGAGACTGAAAATGTAAAACACTGACAAAAAAATAGGGTAAAAGCTTCATGACATTGGATTTAGCAATGATTTCTTGGATATAGCCCCCAAAGCAGAAGCAACAAAGGTTAAAATACATAACTGGGTTTCATCAAAATTTAAAACTTCTACACATCAAAGGACACCAATCAACAAAATGAAAAAGCATGTTTTTGGGAGAAAAAAAAAACTTGCAAATCAATTATCTGATAAGGGTCAATATCTAGAATATGTAAAGAATTCTACAAATTAACAGCAACAACAAAAACCTAAATGACCCAAATAAAACTGAGCAGAGGACTTGAGTAGACATTTCTCCAAAGATATACAGTTGGCCAAAACGCATATGAAAAGATGTCCTATCCAACATCACTAATCATTAAAAAAAATGTAAATAGGGGGCGCCTGGGTGGCGCAGTCCGTTGAGCGTCCGACTTCAGCCAGGTCACGATCTCGTGGTCCGTGAGTTCGAGCCCCGCGTCAGGCTCTGGGCCGATGGCTCGGAGCCTGGAGCCTGTTTCCGATTCTGTGTCTCCCTCTCTCTCTGCCCCTCCCCTATTCATGCTCTGTCTCTCTCGGTCCCAAAAATAAATAAACGTTGAAAAAAAAATTTTTTTTAAAAATGTAAATAAAAACCACATTGAAATATGACTTCACACCCATTAGAATGGCTTTTAGTAAAACAAACAAAAACCCAGAAAATAACAAAGCGTTGGCAAAGAGGTGCAGAAATTGGAACTTAGGTACTAGTGATAGGAATATAAAATGATCCAGCCATTATGGAAAACCATACAACAGCTCCTCAAAAAATAAAAAAATTGGATTAACATATGATGCAGCAATACCAGTTCTGGCTATATGCCCAAAATAACTGAAAGCAGGGTCTCCAAGAGATATTTGTATACCTATGTTCATAGCATCGTTAGTCATAATAGCTAAAAAGTAGAAGCAAGCCAAGGGGTCGACAGATGAATGGCTAAATAAATGTGGTATATCCATACACTATATTATTAAGAAAAGGGAAGAAAACTTTGACACATGGTACAGAGTAGATGAGTCTTAAGGACATAATGCTAAGTAAAATAAGCCAGTCACAAAAAGACAAATATGTGATCCTACTATTTGAGGTATCTAGAGTAATCAAATTCCTAGAAATAGAAAGTATAATTATAGTTGCCAGGAGCCAGAGGATGAGAGAAATAAACTGTTTAATGGGAAGAGTTTCAGTTTTTCAAGACAAAAAAGTTCCAGTGATTGGCTGCACAACAATGTGAATATAGTTAGCACTACTGAACTCTACAGTTAAAAATGGCTCAGATGGTAAATTTTATGTTGTGTGTATTTTATTACGATTAAAAAAACTTAATAGAAAAAACAACAAGAAAAAAACCCAGCTGCTCCTTAATGCAAATTTTCTTCCTCTCTGTTCCAAGTTGAGTGCTTTTCAGAAAGCAAGAATAGATAAAATTCCACTGGGAAGTTCTGGGAAAACTACGCAGAAGAGACATTCGAACGGCATCATCAAGGACTAGATAGACAGCTCCAGAACAGACAACCAGCAGGGTATGTAAAGCGTGTTAAGGAGCAGTACATGCCTAAGGACATGGAGTCCAGGTGTGAACTGAGTGGACAGAGTAACTGCCGATGGGGCTGGAGAGAAGCAGAGTTTTTCTGTCCTGGTAAGGAGCCTAGACTTTCACCTTGAGACACCAAGAGTCTTATTACTTACAAAATCGACTGGAGTCATCAAAATTGTCATGTCTTAATAACTTGAGACCTGGCTACCCAGTATGTGAATTACCCAAGTCTTGTCATTTTCTATATGCTGCTTTCTTTCCCATTTCACTGATAGATAATCAACATCATAAATATCACAGGGCCAAAGAATGTTAGAGATCAGTAAATCATGAGACCGTGACTTGGTGGGTAGGTGTAAGGGGACATTGCACTGAGTATAGTTGAGGTGTGAAGTCTCCCTATTTCAGGAAGATGACTTTGTGCCCTGGCCAGTTTTGGAGGAACCCTGTGTATACAAAAGGAATTCTCTAACTACTAATGGAATAAGAGACAGAAGGGTGCAGAAACTTAAAAGCCTAGTTCTGGCACTTAGTCTAATATGTTGCGTGGGGCGAGGTCAATATTCAAACACAATCTTAGTTGCAATTTGTAGATAAAGTTGAGATCTACAGAAACCCCATGACCATGGCAGAAGATTCTTGCACTGGGAAATTCCTGTGGCCTCTGATGTTCAATTCCCAACACATGGAGCTGGCAAGGTCACCCTCAGAAACACTTAATTCAATCCTTTTGCTACATACTCATTCAATGCCTCCTAAGGCTAGGACACTGCTCTGGGAATTCAGAGATGAATACAGCCTGATCCCTGTCCTGAAGAACCTTATGGTCTAAAAAAACAGGATGACTGATAAACTAACAAATTATGTTCTTACCCAACATCATCAGCTTTATGTAAGGTACAGTTCCAGACCTACACCGTCCTGCATGATGCCTTCTTCGTTTCTTGACAGTAGCCTCTGGTGGTCTCTCTCTCCTATTAGCCCTGAGAGCAAATTATTCTCTATACCACCCATGTAGCCTTTGTCAAATGCTGTCCACTTGTAGTTGTTGGAAAATATTCTTCAATCCACCACCTAGATGATGTTTTGCTTCACAACAAGGACTTTCTTGTGGCGACCCATGCATCTCACCTTTTGACAATCCCATGTGTTGCTCCTACTGTTCCTTTTGCCTGGAAAAATCTTGACTGCTTTCTCTCTGCTGGCTAAGTCCCATTCATCTCTGAAGACCCAGCCCAAAGTTTCTGGGAAATCATTCTCACTCTCCTCTTTGTGCCCTTGGCATCCTTATTCTACTTCTACGGCACTTGCTGTGCTGTTTTGAAATGCATTCACTGCCATGTCTGCCTGCCCTCCCGCCTTGGCAGGACTAGAAGTATGGCTTCACACCTTATCGGGGATGCAGAATTAATGTACTTGTTAAGATAAAGAAAACTGCTCTAATAGATAAAACCTAAAATCTCAGCGATCTAACATGTGCGAATTACAACCAGATTTTCCCAATCAGTGACAGCGGGGGATTGTGCTTCATGCAGTCATTCAGGGACCAATTTGACGGCAGTTCTGCTATCGTCACGCCTTCCAAGATCTCCCTGGTGTCTTTATGAAGCCACAAGATGGGTGAAAAAGTATTGGAGGAGGCCACCTCCTTCCTGACCCACCTCAGGTCAGAAGGTGCACACATGTCCTCTGTTCACATTCCACTGGAGAGAGCTGGGGATGTGGCACCTGCTGGATGTGAGGGGGCTAAAAACTGTAGTCTCTGGGTAGGCAGCCACTTCCTAGCAGTAATTCTGCACTACACAAAGGAGCAGAAATTTTTAAAGGGCAGCTGGCCATCTCTGCGAAGGGCAGCAAAAATGGACTCTTTAGACACGTCCCAACACAGTCAGGAGATACCAGTAGACTCTGAACCTGCAACCTGCAGGGAGGTTCAGCATTTAGAAAAAGAAAGTTGATGTGGGGAAAATTCTCGGATTCCTAAAAGGAACTTGGCAGAGAAAGCCTACAAACAGTATAAGACAATAAAAGATAATGCCATTTAATTTGGTCCTGTAATTATAGTTACTTCATCCCAAAGAGCCGAGAATAAACATTCTAATTACTCTACAGGTTATATGGAGATTAATAAGCCTGACTACTTCAAATCTCTCCCTGCAGAAACACATAGCTCATAAACACAAAAGATCAGGACTGGACCTGACCAATTATTAGACCTATCTCCCTGGGCGGAAGAAAGAAGGGATTGTAAGGTGAGCACCTAATTTGTTCCATGAATTGTAATAAGCATTTTATATAACTCATTTAAAGTAATTCTCAGAGCAAATGCTTGAGTACAATATTATCCAGGATCTTACTGTCTCCATTGTATGTGAAGAAACTGAATGTCAGAGAGGTGGAGATAATTTCTCAAAGTGGCACAGCTGGGACTTATGTCTGGGACACCAAAGTCCACACCCTTTCCACCGTACCAAGTTCTCTACAGGGAAACCTCAAAAGGTCCACAGGAAGTCTCTCTTAGAACTCTGCCCATGGAGGATCCCTTGGTTGTAAATATACACCTTCCATCCTTACTTGCACAAAGGGCAGATTTTGTCACCTCAGATTAGGCCCCCGCAGTATCCTAGCAGCTTGGTGAAGCTTCCTTAAGAGGCTTGACCTTCAAACGCCCTCCTTCCAGCTGATCAGTCAGAGCGTTGGCTGTGACTTTGCGGATGGGCTTCGCTGAGCTCTCACACAAACAAGAGCCTAGAATTGGACTCCCTCATGCATTTATATTGGCCTCATCAACAGGGATGACTCCAGGAGTCATCCATTTGCAAACCCTGAGTAAAGATTCTAGAAAGGAAAGAATGTACCTTGAGCAGGATGCAGAGGCTGTCACAGGAGGGGATGGGAACATTTCTTCAGGTAAGGGCATCTGCAACGTGAGCCCAAGAAAAGAGAAACGCCCTCTATGTCAGCCTGCTCTCCTCTAATGCAAGAGGGTCTCCCCTACCATGAAGAGCCACCCAGGGCCACCTTTCCTCTTCCTCTCTCTGCCTCACCACACATGCCACATTCTTTTCTTCTTGAATTCCTCTTTCTGTCTGGGCACTTAGCAGGGGGGCTGCAGCCTGGTGTGGAAACAAGGATAGGGGCAGCATAGCACAGTGATGAAGAGAATGCACAATGGCAATGGATATACCTGTGTTCCAGTCCTGGCTCAGCCACCTGAGACCTTGGGCAAATCATTTCATTTTTCTAAGCTTTAATATCTTCATCTGTAGAACAGGGATGATAGGAATGACTACCTCATAGAATTGTCATAAAAACAAACATGTAAAATACAGAGCTTAATAACTGGCATAGATTAATTGTCCAATTTCTGGTAGACTTTTTAAAAGCCTGCAAATGAAAGACACTGGATTTGTAATTTCTTAATCCTACCTGGCACTCTCCAGCTACATCATAAAGGGAAAGTCACTTAGATTCTCTCAGTCCTAGTTACTTCATCTGTACAAGAGGATGATTGATGTTAATGATGATGATGACAGTGAGGATGATGATGTCACTGCTTACCCTTGTACCCTTTCAGAACTGGTGAGAACTCAAATGAGGTAACATTCATAAAACTCTTGGGACAGGGGTTAGGAATAGTGGTCAAGGAGCTCACTGTTTTGTTATGGAAGCAAAGCCAAGAAAGACATCTGACAATCTGTGAAGTGGTCTTACTATGGGGGCCAGAGATTGTAAGGGTCAAAGGGGCTCAGAAAAGAGAGATTTATAAGGGCTACAGGGAAGGTAGGATGGGCCAAGTTTTTATGAATTAATGGAAGTTGACAAGTTAAGAGGGACATCCCATCAATGATGAAATGGGCACAGCCTGTGTTTGGGAAGTAAGGCAAGTTGGGGCAGGTGAGCAGGGATGAAACTCTTCTGATTAAATCATTATCCAGTGCAAAGGACCATAATTTAACATAAACAGAGGGAATGTCACTTAGAAGGAAATTGAGGAGGGGCAAAGGAAGGAGACTGTTGTTTTATTTCTGACTTTTGTCATATGGGCCTCAGTCGTTTTGGCTATCCAGCATCCATTTACCCTGATTTTCCTGGGGGAAGTCCCCACCTCACACACAATTACAGGGACTAGAATTGAAGCCTGAAACCTGAGGTTCATCCTTAACTACCTTCCCATCCAGACAGCCCTCAGGTACCATAGATTCCACTTTCCCAGTCACTCTCTGATCCACCCATTTCTCTCTAGCTCCACCGACACCCTGCAATCCAACTCATTCTTATCTCTGGTCTGAGCACTCACATCAGCCTCCTACCTGGAGTCCTTGTCTCCGCTCCCCCCTCCCTCCAGTTCATTCTGCTTCCTGCAGCTAGAGTGGTTTTCTCTGCCATGCCCGATGTCCCCATCCTACTGAATACCTTTTGATGGCTTCACATTACCCAGAGGGTAAGTTCCAAACTATTCACTGTGGCAGGTCCGTCTCTATTTGGCAAGGACTCTATACCCAGGCTGCTTACATGCTGGCTTTGTGGCCTTGGGCGAGTTATTTAACTTCTCTGTTCCTCAGTGTCCTCATCTGTAAAATGGATATAATAATAGTACATACTTTAAAAGGTTTCTGTGAAGATCAAATAAATTAATAATGTGAAGTGCTTAGAACAATGCCTGGGACACTGTCAATGCTTTATAACTGTTGCTGTCACCACGGCCACCACCCCCACCACTAGTACCCTCCTCCTCCTCCTCCTCCTCCTCCTCCTCCTCCTCCTCCTCATCTTTGTATCTCATAATCTTTCCCTCTCACCCTCTGCTATAGCTATACGGAGATTTAATTCCTCCTAAGAGTATCTCCTCTCAGCATCTTACATGCTGATCTCTCTTCTAGGGTACTGACCCCTGGGTCCACACACCACGATTCTTCACCTCTTTCTTATCTTAAGCGTCTCTTCCTCAGACCATCGCAGATGAGAGTAAGATGCCCACTGCAGTCTCTGATTGTACCTCATACTCTCTCACTTGGTAATATTCATCATATTGGTTTTTACTTATTCAATATCTCTCTTACCCACTCAATTATAAACTCCTTAAGGGCAAGAACCAAGTAAGTGTCATCCAACCAAGATGGAACTCCTACTCCATCTGCTTCACTTTCCACTCCACTGACTCCAACAAAAAAGGTGTTTCCATGTTTCACACCATTGTCTTTCCCTACACCCTCTCATTTTCATAGTGGGAAGCATCCCTCCTAGTGGAAATAAGCGTTCTACTTATTTATAGCACTATTTTATTTGACATCATTTTTTAAGTAAGCAGAAGTTCACATTTTAATCCTACTAGCTAAACAATTTAAAATATTTATAAGGGCCATTTTCAGCCTTTGTTCTAAAAAAAGGCGGGTGATGTGGGGAGCAGACTATAGAAGCCATGCATGAGTTAGAATTAGCAGAGCTGATGCTCTGAAGGACCATCGAAAGCTGCCACTCTGCCCACTTGAAAGATGTTTCCCAAAATAAAAGACATGCCATCCACTGACACTTGCATAGTCTTGAAACCATGCGTGTTCAGCCTCGTGCCAAAAGAGTTTGGGAGAAGAGGGAGCGGCTGCTCCTAGCTCTGTCGGCAGCCGCTTCTGAAGCTACCATAGCAACAAGTATAGACTAAAAGCGATCCTTCCATATTAGGTGTGAACTGACTCCAGACAAGGAAAATAGCTTGCAGAGAAGAAGCCAACTTTACTGGAAAACTCATAGGGAGTAATTTTCAGGTGACCCATCCCCCTGCCTTCTCCTTCCCAAATCACCCTGTGAGTAATTGCACGGAAGCATTAAACAAAAATAAAAACAAAAAAAAAACAAAAATAAAATAAAAACCAAGAAACAAAACACTTTCCATTCCTTCAGACACCCAGACACACAACCTCGCTTGATAAAATTGCACTGGAGTCCTCCCCCACCCCCCAAATCCCAGCACTCTCCTCTCTTGTTCTGATTCTCAGCTGCCTCCATAACTCATCCATCTGTCAGCACACATATGGGTAAAAGAGGCAAGCCAGGAAGCAGAGAGGAGAAGGATTTGTATTTCATAAGCATGTTCTTAGCAGATGAGTAGAAAATGCCTTCTACCAAAACTGAGAAGAGGGCGGTGGGACTCAGCTTGGAATGACCCTTCAAATGTAGAGGCTACTCAGTCATTTGGAGTCCAGTGGCAGAAACTGCCTCCCTTCTCACTACATCTCCCTACACTGACCACCTAAATGCTTCCAATCACTCTTCCACTCTCATCCAATAAGAAGACTCTGTGTGGCACATTGAGTCCCAACCCTGTACATGTCCTTGTCTGCCCTTTTCCAGGTTCTCCTCTTCAGCCCTGAATCAGCTCAGCTCTGAACTCTGACACATAATGCCAGTGTAATCTTGAGCAAGCTCTTCATAGCTGAGCATGGCTTTCCTCATCTGTAAAGCAGGGCTAATCAAACTTACAGGTAAAGTGTGAGAACTAAGTGAGATAATGCATGTAAACCTCTTAGCACAGCGTGGCTTGTAATAAAGGATCAGTAAATGTTAGTTTTTGCCACCCATGAACTTTATCTTCCAGCTCACCTTGGGGCTGACCACAATATCTAGTCTTGGGAGATTTTGTCCTCAGGGCAAAGACCATGTTGCCTTATTTGTCTTTGTCTCAGTGACTTGCCTGCAGTCCTAGTTATCTAACACATAGTGTCTGGCTCAATGTAGGTGTTTAATACATGTTTGTTATCAAAATGTTCAGATTGATGGATGGGTAGATGGGTGAACGCATGAAGAATAAAGGGGTAGAATGCACCTTTCTCTTGCCACATTGAATCAGAGACAATATGGTTCTCTGATAAGCCATCCAACAGAGACAGGTTGCCCAGGTGGATTCACAGACTTGCCTAGTCTTCAGGTCTTTTCTGACCAGAGGCTGCTGAATGGAGTTGGCTGAATGTTTCCTTCTTTATCCATATGGGAACTTGGGAATTTGGCTAAATTTCTGGTATTTTGTTTTGTTTCTCTTTCTTATCTTGACACTGAGGCTCCTTTTCTTTCTCTCCTTGAGTGCCAGCACAGATGCCAGCTGGCCCATTGGCTCAGTTAACCCCTTCCAACCTGCCCTTGGATGGCTTTGCCAATGTTCCATATTGCTTGGCTTTGCTGTGAACCCACATGGCTCCCTGCCTCATGATATTTACACTGCTAACCTGCCTCTCTCTCAGTTCCCCCATCCTGGCTTCTTTCATTGCACAAAGCCACATCAGAGGAGAGCTGGCCTAAGCAAAGACCTAGAAGGAAGGCAAGACCTAAGGCTGTCAGGTGCTTCCCCTTATACCCATGGTACAGCTAAGATCATGTTATAAATAAGGAAGCTGATGCTCAAAGAAGTGAAATATAGCTAGAAAGTTAGGGAGCCAGCACTCAAACCCAGGCCTTCTAACCATGGAGCCTGTGCTCATTTCACCACACCAAAAATGTTCTTGCTATTTTTCCAGTAAGGCGAAGGGAGCTTTTCCTATCCTTTCTGTCCCATTTATTCATCCTATCCTAGGTTCTTTGCCTCTAATTTTATAGAGGGGTAAACTAAGGCTTAGAAGTAATGAGGGATCTATGCAACTATGAAGTCTCATTATTGAAAAGGAAACAGAAAAATTAGGGCTTCTATCCAGACGATGAAATCCTGGCCAAACCCCATAAACAAAAATAGCAGAACAAGTCCACTTTCTGACTCCTTGAGGTCTAAGTTAACTACATAGTATCCTCTGCTTACACTGTAGTGGTATTCACTACATATGCTGAAATCACCTGTTCATACATCTGCCTCTCATTCTCTTACTGAAACTTTTTTATGACAAGGTTCCAGAAATTTATTGCTGCATAACCACCTCAAAATTTACAGCCTTAAAGCAACTTTTTTTTTATCATCTCTCACAGTGCTATGGTTAACTGGGCTCAGCCATGAATTTCTTCCCTAAGGTCTCTCACGTAGTTACTTCAGTGACTGAAGCCAGGGTCACCCAAAGACTCACTTGGGCTGGATGCTCAAGATGGCTCACTCAATATGGCTGACAGCTGATGCTGGACCCTGGCTGAGAACTCAATGGGTGATGTCAACCACAGCATCTATTCATGACTTGGAGCTTTTTTCAGCATGGCAAGTAGGTTCCAAGAGCAAGTATTTCAAGAAGCCCAATCAGACACCATAAGTCTTCTTAGACCTAGCTTCATTAGTCCCACTATGTCACCTGCTACATTCTATTGGTCAAGCAAGTCACCAAAGTCATCCAAAATTTGAAACATTAGCACACTTCACTGCCTTCTTTAATATAATCAGAAAGAGAGGGTCTTTTAATGGTCTCTGTAGTCTAAACACCTTGACTAACATCTGACATACACAAAGAATAAATATTTGTTGACCACACTCAAACTGATAATCTGTATGAGATGTAACATATTATGCCAGGAACAACTTTAATGGCCTCTACTTATTCCCTTGGAATCTCTTGCTGTATTTTACTCGAAATAACATAAATTCATTTTTAAAAATATCTCTTCCAGCTCTTCTAAAGTTTCTGTCTGGATCTCATTAGTAACTAGGAAGATATCAATCAGCACAGCAGTATCATAAGACGGAAAATTTTCCAGTCTTACTGGTAACATCTTTTGACTTTGGAGTCAGACTACCTCACTTGGGCTGGATGTCTTCATCCCTTTATAGCACATCCACTTAGGCTAAACTTCTTATGTCTTCTTTCCTCATCCATATTATAGGATAATAAAAGCAACTATCTCATGGGGATGTTGTGAAAAGTTCATCATTTAGTATAGTCTCTGGTATCTTAGTGCTTAATAAATATTAGCTATTATTTCCAGGTGTTTTTTCCCCTTTCTTGCATCTGCATTGAATAAACATCTCCTTAGCTTTTGAAATCTACTTTTCCATACTTTTCGCTTTCCAACTACTGGTTCCTACTTTTCCTAGGTAGGATTTGTATAGAATTTTATACTTTCCAAAGTACTCTTATATCAATATGGTGTGTCCCCTTAGTATCTTTAATAAAGGTAACAGGGTTGTTGAAGTCATTTCCATGTTACAGATTGAACATGAAGCTAACTAATGTGAAATGTTCTGCTCAAGATCATTAACAAAATAAATCATCAAAGCAGGAACAGAATTTTAGCAATGTGGTTTAGATTCTAAACATTTCCCCAATAACCACATGGTCTCTTGTGAGGTCACCAAGAGTCAGATGGCACATGACTTTAAATTCTGAGGGAAGTCATTAGAGTTTGGGCTTTCATGGACTTGATATTAAAAGTGAATGTTTACTCCTACTGAATTATCAAAATGGATTTAAGCTTCTAGAACAATTTGAAAGGCAATTAATTTTCCTAAAATAAGAGCAGCTGTTCTTGCCAATGAATATTAAATAGAAGTCTTGTGATGATTTAGAATTTGCTAAGGATTCTTGGAAGCCAATCCATGATGACTCTGTAGCTAATTCATGAAGGCAGATGCCCTCTCCCCTCTGAATCTATTTCATGGTTTATGTGAATTCTCTGGTTTGGAGAGAATCTATGCCAAAGTCAATAAGGCAAACTATCTTGATATGAATCCAGAATACTCAAAAGACGACCCACAGTACACTAAGTAATCCCTATAAATGTGTGGCATTGGCAAATGAAGGTATTCATAATGGTAGCCGATAAAAAACTTTCCGATGAGCTGGAGACAACACAATATGGGAAGAGGGCACTGGACTAAGAATGAGAAAGGAACTCACATTCTTTCAGTCCCCGTTATGTTCATTTCAAAACAACAAACACTGAGTATCCACTTGGTGATATGTATTGCACTAGAGATTATGACACATGGCCTCTTCTTTCAAAGAGCTAGAAGTCTAATAAGTCAGAGACACCAAAATTTTCATGATCATATCGCATGTGTCTTGAAAAATATATATGTAAAATGATATCCTAGAGTGACTATAAGAGCACCTGGAAGGGACACCTAGTCCACACTGAAGGAAGGACAAAGAAGGGCAGAGGAGGCTTTCTGAAAGAGGTGTTAGCTGATCTGAATTGTGAGCAAGTTTGGGGTTATAAGGGCAGAGAAGAACTTTTAATGATAACAGAGGCAGAAGGGACAATACTTTCTGCAAGGCAGAAAGCAGTATAGTATGGGGCAAGGGGAGCATAAATTATTGCATGTTACTAAAGCACATATCAGGCAGGAAGCAGCAGGAGACAAGAGTGAAGAAGAACGCATAAGACAGGCAGTGTGCTAAGGACTTTATACACATTATCTAATCTATATGTCACAGTAGTTATTAAAAATTGTGGTCTTTCTCCATTTTACAGATGAGGAAAATGAGGGCCAAAAAGATTAAAGAATTTTCTTCACTTATCCCTTAAACTCCAAATATGTGTCCAGAGAAGCCGTATTCTGATTTCACAAGAGATGTATACCATCCTTAGGGAAATTACTCTTCATTTCTGTATTTCTTGTTCCTCTTAATTGCAATAAAAGGAACTGGACAGGATGGTTTCTCAAGCCAGTGCCTGCTGCTGTGGGTTAGGATCCCACCGGCTCCCTTAGCTGCTACTGCAGTGCTAGAACCACGTGCTTGTTTTCAGCACCATGGAGAGGTGCCGCATTGCTGTGAGCTGCAGACCCAGGGGTCAGCCAATGTAGAGGAAAGTAGGATATCCACAAATCTTCCTTTAAACAAGACATCAACAAAGACAGAAGGGCAAGGAGAAGGAAAATCAGGAGAGGAGATAGAAAGAGAAATTGTCCATCACCAGTGTTTTCTCGAACAGCCGCTGAGTGATATGCTGAGTGAGACAAAGTGAACTAAATAAAGGGAATAAATTGTAGCAGCAACATGTCCTCGACATCATAATACAGATGCTGTAATCATACAAGGCTAATAGTCTGAGTCACTCCACAGCCATCACAAACAAAAAATTGATGGGACATGCCTTGCAGCTGCTCACAAAAAACAATAAATTAAACTTGCTGACCATGGCCTGAAGACAGGGGGAGGCACAGCAAAATTATGTAACTGGTGGTTTATTTCCTGAACCACACAGCTTTCTTTTCCCTTTCTTTTTCTTCCCTTTCTTTCCATGGCCTAATGCTTCTCCCTATCACAACCAAAACTTCTTCTCCAGAAAGGATCCACTATGTAATTTTTACTAAAGTGTAGGTGGCCACTACACATAAAGAACTATCTATCATAGGAAAATCAGAAACTGAGGGATTGACTCAGTATAATTTAAGTTCCATGAGAATAGGACAGTTTTCATTCTTGTTCATAGCACCTATAATGGTGTCTAAAATGTGATCAAAAATAACAACAGCAATAACATTAATATTTATTGAGTGTTTACTATGTGACAAATGCTTTTGTGTGGGCTTTTTTAATCTTCATAATAGCTGTATGTGATAATTAGCAGTATTATCCCAATTTTCATATATGGAACATGGGATACAGAGAGGTTATTAACTTCCCAGGATCACATAGCTAGGAAATGCAGAGGAATATTAAAACCCATGAAATCTGAATCCAGAACCCATGTTCTTAACCACTGTACACACTATAATGGTGAGAGGAAAAGGTGGAGAGATGCACAGAGAAAACTAGAAAAAAACATAGTGATACATAGAATAGTTACGGTCTAGTCAAAACTTTTTAAATTTTTTTTTCAACGTTTATTTATTTTTGGGACAGAGAGAGACAGAGCATGAACGGGGGAGGGGCAGAGAGAGAGGGAGACACAGAATCGGAAACAGGCTCCAGGCTCTGAGCCATCAGCCCAGAGCCTGACGCGGGGCTCGAACTCATGGACCGCGAGATCGTGACCTGGCTGAAGTCGGACGCTTAACCAACTGCGCCACCCAGGCGCCCCCAAAACTTTAAAAATATTATTAAAGCCCATGAGACTATACAAGGAGTATTAAGGAAGAAAAACAGTAACTCATAAATTCCATTCAACACATACACACTATGCTGAGCACTGAGGATACAGAAATAAAAAAAGAACCTGCACTGGGGCATCTGGATAGCTCAGCTGGTTAAGTGTCTGACTTCAGCTCAGGTCATGATCTTGTGGTTTGTGAGTTTGAGCCCCACATCAAGCTCTGCACTGACAGTGTGGAGCCTCCTTGGGATTCTCTCTCTCTTTCTCTCTCTCTCAAATGGGTAAACTTAAAAAAATAAAAGCAAAAGTAAAAATCAATAATGTGAAACTTAAAAATTAAAAAAAAAAGAACCTGCCCTCAACATGTTCATTACTGGTGAGGGGCAGGACAAATAAAAAGACAAGAGCATAAGATATTATAATGGGTGTTTAGACAGAGGTTAGTTCTGGTGCTATGGAAATTCATAGAAAAGGCATTTCTCAGGATTACAGAGTTGGAGTATTACCTATGATATGAGCTCTCTGCCTAAATTCTAAGAAGCTAATGGGGTACACACAGGTCAAGAGATGGGTAAAATTCTCAAGTGTGGACCTGAAAAGATTGGTGGACCATGCTGGAATATTAGAGGTCACGTGCTCTAACAATGCACTCTAAAATCTGTTTATTCAACAAATATTCTCAGTACCTAATGGATATCAGGTCTTGTTCTTGGGACTAGGGATACAAAAATGAATAAGCAGACACGTTTCTTGCCTTTACTAGATCACAATCCAAAATCTACACTTGAAAATAGTGAAACCGAGGCCCAGAGAGGTAGAGTGCCCTCAACAAATTGCACAATGAGGTGATGGTAAAGCATAGACTCAAAGCCAAGGCTCTAGTCCATTGCTGCCTCCCAGGAAAGGCTCATGGAATGAATGAGTGAGTAATGAAAAAGGGTGTATTGTAAAACTCCTTGGTTGGCAAATAAATAAAGTCACTTAGTTTGGCAATTCAGCAGAAGTCATGGCTTGAGTCTGACTGAACTACATAGATACTGTCAGGATATCAGCTGGCAACCAGAGGAGCCTGGAATGCCTGAGTCCAAAACATTCATCTTGGACATCAGCTTTCTTGCTACAGCTTCTCAGAAATTCCCTGTATTCCATGGATTAGCACATTTTGTTTCCTTTTTTTCCTGCAAATCCTCAAACAAGCCAAGGAAAATCAAAATCAAAAGTATAACTTACTGAGGCAGCCTCAGAAAGCCCCAGGAGAGATGACAGTAGTCAGAAGAGGAAAAAATAAACCAGCAGAGTATAAATAAAGCCTGCACAGCAATGGAGAGGGTGACTCACATAATCCTTCCCCCCACTCATTGTTGGAAAACCACAGAAGAGTCTAGTACTGGCAGGATAACATTCAGATGACCCAGCTGCTAGCTGCATGTCCTAGCTCTCCAACCTCCAGCATGCCCCACACCCAGAGTTTGAGTCTGGTACTAAGAAAGGCAATTCAGAGGTGCCAGACAGGCCAATTGATAGAAGCCACAAGCACCGTTCTTCTTGATAAACTGCCTCATTTTTCCCCAAGGGGGTTGGTATTAGAAAGGACCAAGACAAAACATTTCAGGAATGCCCCAATAAATATTTTGGTAACATCTGTTCAGAAGAACTCCTTAAGGCAGGACTGGCCCTTAGCCAGCCACTCAGAAAGCCTTCCTTGAGCTCATGGTTATTTGAGTCCTGGCAGTATATCTTGGCGACAGTGGAGCCCTTGTCCATAGGTCCCTGGGCCCTTTATAACTGGTAGTCTACTTCTGGAACCATTCAGCCTTCCTTCTTCCTCTTTCTCACTCATGACTGAGTCCTTTAATGTTTTCTATTTTGCCAGATGCTAGGATCAAGTCTAAACCCAGTAGACTCAAGCAGCTGACAGCTTCCTAATTTACCCAGGATCTCCTAATAGATAAATGATATCATACTAGAGAGAAGAGATGGAATTTTATCAGATAAGTCTTAACCATCTTTGACTATGGACAAACTTCCCAGCTGCCTGAGGCTATTTCATTGCCTGGAAAAATTACCCATCTATATAAATCTTACAAAAATTAAATCTTAAAGTATCCATTCATAGCATCTTAGGCTGTAACTGGCTGAAGAGAAATTTTAATTCAGTGCTTGCATGCTGTAGATCCATTCAAGTCAATTCAATTTGAGCAAAGAAATATTTATTAAGCACCGTGTGTCAGGTACTGTAGGTGGTCTTAAGGATACAGAGGTGAAGGAAACACAGATTCATCTTAGAGGAGTTTATCATCTAGTTAAGATGTCACAGAAAACATAAATCCAATTCCAGAAAGAATGTGCTATCACCATGATATAGACTGCAATGAGAACTTTGAAGATAGAGGTTAATTACAACCAGGACAAAGCAGGGAAGTCTTCTGGAAAGCACAATGCTAGCTATGATAGAATTTGGTAGCCACACATAAGGAGAACAACTCTAAGTAGAGGGTACAGCAAAAGCAAACCCTGACATATTGGATATGCATTGTTTTAAGGAGTGAAATGGCATGCTTTTCTCGGAACAGTGTGTGTGTGTGTGTGTGTGTGTGTGTGTGTGTGTGTGTGTGTGTG